>NC_138310.1:58904983-59474983 GCF_965601325.2 Salmo salar | reverse complement strand
CCGATAGCCCTCCTGACACCCCCCCCCCCTAAAAGCTCTCCTGTCAGCTCCCCCGATAGCCCTCCTGACAACCCCCCCACACCCCCTAACAGCTCTCCTGTCAGCTCCCCCGATAGCCCTCCTGACACCCCCCCACCCCCCCTAACAGCTCTCCTGTCAGCTCCCCCGATAGCTCTCCTGACAACCCCCCCCTCCCTCCCCCCACACACACATCCACTGAGGACACAAAATCCAGAGATTGTTTTTCTCATTGACTCAAATGGCAAATACATTCAAGAGGATAAACTTTTTCCCAAACACAAAGTGGCTAAACTCTGGTCCCCAAACACTAGGCATGCCCTGGAGCTGCTGTCAGAGGACAGACTAGGGTCCCCCAGCCACATCATGATTCACACGGGCACACATGACCTGAGGGCCCAGCAGGAAAGGGTGGCAAGAGCACTCAAGGAGTGATTGAAAAAGCTTCTTCCACTTTCCCCAACGCACAAGTGGTTATCTCCACCCTGCTACCATGAAAAGACTTTCACCCTGCTACCATACAGTGGGTGAATGCAAGCATTTTGCGAGACTGTGTCTCAAAACCTAATGTCTATCTGGCCCACCATTCCACCCTGGACTTTAACAGCCTTTACAACCAGGTCCACCTCTACAAGGCAGCAATCCCAACTTTTGCCAGGACCCTGAAGGACGTTACCCTCAACCGCAGCCCCAGCACCTCACACAGGAGCAACAGAGCAATGGACACCCCGTCCAGACCAGCGAGACACCCTCTCAGACCTGCAAGACCCCCTCCCGAAGGACACCGAGAGAACCCACGCCAATAGGACATACACCCAGACCACAGCATCACCAGCCACACCCCAACCAGCTAAGACCACCCCAAGCAAACCCTGGCCACACCCTATATAGCCCCCCCCCCCCCCCCCCCCCCATATCAGACCTATGCAATGGCCTCAACATGACAGCAGGACATATGCCCAGGCCGTGAGCAGAGTAACAGGCCCAACCCCCACTATTAAACCCCCCCAAGCCCCATCCTGTGACCTAAGAGGTATGTATTAGATGCTCGACATGCTCTGCTCACACCTACTGTGATGGTCCTGGCCTAAACCACACAAAAACAACACTGGACACTATGGAACACAAAGCTTTTACTATCACATCCTGTAATATACAAAGTCTGAGGTCATATGCCTTTGGCCTAAAGAGAAGAAACCCAGACTTCATCAAAGAAATTGGAAATACAGACATTGTCATCCTACAAGAAATATGGATTAAAGGAGATGGACCCACTGTTGCCCTTTAGGCTACAGAGAGCTGGTAGTCCCATCCACCAAACTACCATGTGTGAAACAGGGAAGAGACTCAGGGGGTATGCTAATTTGGTATGGAGCATACCTAACCCACTCTATTAAATTAGTCAAAACAGGAACATTTTACATCTGGCTAGAAATTAATCAGGAAATGATCTCAACAGAGAAAAATGTCCTCATGTGTGCTACCTTTACCACCCCCAATAGAATCCCCATACAGCTTCTCCATCCTAGACGTGGAGATCAACAATTTCCAGGCTCGGGGACATGTACTAGTCTGTGGCGACCTAAATGCCAGAACTGGACAAGAACCCGACACCCTCAGCACACAAGGGGACAGACACCTATCTGCAGGTGACAGCATTCCCTCCCCCATGTGCCCCCGTAGACACAACTACGACAACATAACAAGCAAGAACCAGTCACAACTCCTGCAGCTCTGTCAGACGCTGGGTATGTACATAGTCAATGGTAGGCTTCGAGGGGACTCTTATGGTAGGTACACCTATAGCTCAACTCTTGGCAGTAGTACTGTAGACTACTTTATCACTGACCTCCACCCAGAGTCTCTTAGAGCTATGCTCAATCATGAGGCATCAAAGCCAAAGGAACTGAATAATATTAAGAAATGCAATAGATGGAAGGAAAATAGTGTGGAAATCTACCAAAAACTTAGCAACAACAAATGAATTCCCTTCTAGAAAAGTTCCTGGACAAAAGTTTTCACTCTAATAGTGAAGGTGTAAACTTGGCAGTAGAAAACCTAAACAGTATATTTCAACTATTAAAGACTACCAGAACCCACTGGATTATCCAATTACATTACATGAACTACAGGACAAAATACAAACCCTCCAACCCTTAAAGGCCTGTGGGGTTGATGGTATCCCAAATAAAATGATAAAATATAGACCATAAATTACAATTGGCTAAAATCTTTAACCTCATCCTCAGCTCTGGCATCTTCCCCAATATTTGGAACCAAGGACTGATCACCCCAATCCACAAAAGTGGAGACAAATTTGACCCCAATAACTACCGGGGGATATGCGTCAACAGTAACCTTGGGTTAATCCTCTGCATTATCATTAACAACAGACTCATACACTTCCTCAGCGAAAACAATGTACTGAGCAAATGTCAAATAGTCTTTTTACCAAATTACCGTATGACAGACCAAGTATTCACCCTGCACACCCTAATTGACAAACAAACAAAACAAAACAAAGGCAAAGCCTTCTCATGCTTTGTTGATTTCAAAAAAGCTTTTGACTCAATTTGGCATGAAGGTCTGCTTTACAAATTGATGGAAAGTGGTGTTGGGGGAAAAACAAATGCCATTATAAAATCCATGTACACGAACAACAAGTGTGCGGTTAAAATTGGCAAAAACACACATTTCTTTCCACAGGGCCAGGGGGGAAGGCAGGGGTGCAGCTTAAGCCCCACACTCTTCAACATATATATCAACGAATTGGCGAGGATTGGTGTGAATCTGAAGTCAAATGTCTACTGGTTGCTGATGATCTGGTGCTTCTGTCCCCAACCAAGGAGGGCCTACAGCAGCACCTAGATGTTCTGCACAGATCTCAGTAAGACAAAAAATAATGGTGTTCCAAAAAGGGTCCAGTTGCCAGGACCACAAATACAAATTCCGTCTTCCATCTTAGTGTACATTTTTTATTGTTGAATTGAAATTTAATTGAGAGAGAGAGAGAGAGAGAGAAAGAGATGTTCCCCATGCCAATAAAGTCCCTTAAATTAAATTGAGAATGAGAGGGCATACCATAATATTTAGGGAGAAGAAAACTAACAGAGCGGGAGAGTTGTGTTAAGGCCTACCATAATATGTAGAGAGAGAGAAAGAGGGAGAGGGGGAGAGAGAGAACCTATCTAGCATCTGAGGCTAGTTCTAACAGCATAGTGTTTAGTGAACAGCAGCCATGATGATCATATGCTAGTTTCATGAGCCAGTGAAGGAAAACAGTGGCTATAATTAGCTTATCATTACCTGCCAAGTTAAGATCTGTGTCAATATGAATCCCAGAATGTAGATGGCTAGAATACATTACAATATAGATAGTTGCCATGGACAACTGTCACATTAGTACACAGCACTTTGAAGTGCTACTGTTTAATTTAGACAACAGTCACAATAAATACAGAGGGAACTTATACCTATGATTTATGAAGAAAAAGTTAATTTATGTTCTTTATTCCAAGTAAATAAAGTACTTTTATGTTCTTTATTCTCAGTTAATGAAGATCATTTGTTGAAACTTTTGACTCATAGAAAAGTGAGAACATAAACATCCTGATTTGTACATTATTTGGTGGTACTGATAATCATGAAGTTATCCTAGGATATAATCGAACATATCTGCTGTTGTCTAGTAGTTATTATATATTTTGTCCTTTAATAATTGTACGATGCAAACAATAAAGTTTATAATAACCTGAGAAATCTGCGCGGTGTTCTTGACGTCGTGTGTAATTATTGTGATCTATAACATTGTGTTTCTGGTTAACAAAACCAAGATATCATAGGCTTCTCGCACTTTGAAAAGCAGCTATTGTTGCAGAAAACTCATAAATCTCATTTCATTTACTGTGACGTACAGCCGAAGCTAATAAAAGAGCAAAACCAGAGTGTTGCACGGCCAGATTTACCCAATTTGTTGCCTGAATGGCTTTTGAAAGGAGTCCCAGTTTGCACAAAGGGAGCCTCCTTTTTGTTTGGTTTCCCCCATCTGTGTCATCTGGTGGTCTGTGAGGGGTCTGTGAGGGGATGTCTGGGTCAGGGTGGCGGGGGCGTGTGGGCGGGTTACAGGGCACTCCCCTGCGTGGAGGCCAGTTGTTTTATAGACTGTGTGGAGTGGTGCAGGGAGTTCATCAGTGAGCTGCTCTATTGTGCTCCAGCACAGCTGACACGTGTGAAGTGACTCCAGCATATCGACAGATCATTTCCATTAATGAAACTGGAGGAACCTCCTCGTTTCAGACGATGATTTATAACCCAGGATTACAGAACCCAGCTTCATCATCCTCTCAATGACAGCATCCTCCCACATTCACCCAATAGCACCCAACTCATAGACAACTTTTTAAGATTATAAATTACAAGTTAAAACAGTAGTAGCAACTCAGAAATCTAGGTCTAACATCTATGCATCTGATATCCATATCCTGGCCAGTTTTAATACCAGACCTAGAATTCTGGAAAAAAACAAAGGTATTTGTGTAAAAACAGAATGTGTTGACCCTGTGTTGGCCAACCTACTGCTGCTAGCCCTAGCCCCAGTCACCCTACTGCTGCTAGCCCCAGCCCCAGTCACCCTACTGCTGCTAGCCCTAGCCCCAGTCACCCTACTACTGCTAGCCCCAGCCCCAGTCACCCTACTGCTGCTATCCCCAGACCCAGTCACCCTACTGCTGCTAGCCCCAGACCCAGTCACCCTACTGCTGCTAGCCCCAGCCCCAGTCACCATACTGCTGCTAGCCCTAGCCCCAGTCACCCTACTGCTGCTGGCCCTAGCCCCAGTCACCCTACTGCTGCTAGGCCCCAGTCACCCTACTGCTGCTAGCCCCAGCACCCAGTCACCCTACTGCTGCTATCCCTAGCCCCAGTCATCCTACTGCTGCTATCCCTAGCCCCAGTCACCCTACTGCTGCTAGCCCTAGTCACCCTACTGCTGCTAGCCCCAGCCCCAGTCACCCTACTGCTGCTAGCCCCAGCCCCAGGCACCCTACTGCTGCTAGCCCCAGTCACCCTACTGCTGCTAGCCCTAGTCACCCTACTGCTGCTAGGCCCCAGTCACCCTACTGCTGCTATCCCTAGCCCCAGTCACCCTGCTGCTGCTAGCCCCAGCCCCAGTCACCCTACTGCTGCTAGCACTAGCCCCAATCACCCTACTGCTGCTAGCCCCAGCCCCAGGCACCCTACTGCTGCTATCCCTAGCCCAAGTCATCCTACTGCTGCTAGCCCCAGCCCCAGTCACCCTACTGCTGCTAGCCCTAGCCCCAGTCACCCTGCTGCTGCTAGCCCGAGCCCCAGTCACCCTACTGCTGCTATCCCTAGCCCCAGTCACCCTGCTGCTGCTACCCCCAGCCCCAGTCACCCTACTGCTGCTAGCCCCAGCCCCAGTCACCCTACTGCTGCTAGCCCCAGCCACAGTCACCCTACTGCTCTGCCACATGGAAGGCACATTTCAACGCCTCCATTTTATGCTGCTGTCGCCCAGTAGGCACCCTACTGCTGCTATCCCTAGCACCAGTCACCCTACTGCTGCTGGCCCTAGCCCCAGTCACCCTACTGCTGCTAGGCCCCAGTCACCCTACTGCTGCTAGCCCCAGACCCAGTCACCCTACTGCTGCTATCCCTAGCCCCAGTCATCCTACTGCTTCTATCCCTAGCCCCAGTCACCCTACTGCTGCTAGCCCTAGTCACCCTACTGCTGCTAGCCCCAGCCCCAGTCACCCTACTGCTGCTAGCCCCAGCCCCAGGCACCCTACTGCTGCTATCCCTAGCCCCAGTCACCCTACTGCTGCTAGCCCTAGTCACCCTACTGCTGCTAGGCCCCAGTCACCCTACTGCTGCTATCCCTAGCCCCAGTCACCCTGCTGCTGCTAGCCCCAGCCCCAGTCACCCTACTGCTGCTAGCACTAGCCCCAATCACCCTACTGCTGCTAGCCCCAGCCCCAGGCACCCTACTGCTGCTATCCCTAGCCCCAGTCACCCTACTGCTGCTAGCCCTAGCCCCAGTCACCCTACTGCTGCTAGGTCCCAGTCACCCTACTGCTGCTATCCCTAGCCCAAGTCATCCTACTGCTGCTAGCCCCAGCCCCAGTCACCCTACTGCTGCTAGCCCTAGCCCCAGTCACCCTGCTGCTGCTAGCCCGAGCCCCAGTCACCCTACTGCTGCTATCCCTAGCCCCAGTCACCCTGCTGCTGCTACCCCCAGCCCCAGTCACCCTACTGCTGCTAGCCCCAGCCCCAGTCACCCTACTGCTGCTAGCCCCAGCCACAGTCACCCTACTGCTCTGCCACATGGAAGGCACATTTCAACGCCTCCATTTTATGCTGCTGTCGCCCTCTCTACGAGAGGGGGGAGGAGGGTAGAGAGAGAGAGTCTCACCCTGAGCGGATGCTAGACAAAGATGGCAGCAGAGACATTTTGTCTACTCTGATTTGTTCCGCTTGTGGTGAGCAGTGTAGCATATTAGCCTGTTACCAGACACATTACACACACTCACACACACACAATGTGCAGCACAGACGGAAAGGATGCTCCAATCAAATCTCTACCACCTCATCTCCATCCCAACCACTGAGACTGAGACAGAAGGCCATATGGAGCAGAAAGCCAATTGCTTATTTCACATGCTAATTAACACAGATCATACTGCATTATGGGGAAGGTGTGTCCCAGCCATCTGACATAGTTTAAAAGATCATCCTTGCATTTAAATACCCCAAGAGCCAGAGATATTCCAAAATGAAATGCTTAGAGCTCACCTCGGAAGCATCAGACATCATGACTGTCTGTCTGTGTGTCTGTCAGACTGCCTGGTATCTGTCAGCTCTTATTGGGCTTCTAGACCCTCGGCTATAGCTGTGCATGCTTGCGTGTGTGTGTGTGCAGATTAGTGTTCTGTCCTCCTGCTGGGATATCTTTTATTGGTTTAAAAAAACTAGTCATCTCTCTGACCTCTGTTAGAGCAAAACAAGAGAAGGGCTGGAGCATACGGACATCAGGCTGACCCATGAAACAGTCATGATCCAGGAGGAGGAGAGGAGGGGATGAGGATGCGGAGGGGATGAGGAGGGGATGAGGAGGAGGATGGGATGAGGAGGAGGAGGGATGAAGAGGTTGAGGGGATGAGGAGGAGGAGGGGATGAGGAGGAGGAGGTTCTGCTGATATGCAGGATTCTGCCTCCAGGCGTTCACCTGATATAGCTGTGCCCTGAGGCTGTAGAGAGAGACAGTCCAGCCTGATGGCTCCAGCCTGAAACATCGAAGAGCTCAGGACTGACTTATTTAGTCCAGCTCTGGAATTGGGTCTGAGAAGGAGAGGAAGAGTAGATGAAAGGAGGAGAGGAGGGGATGATGATTGGAGACAAAGGGAGCTAGCGGAGCTGATTGGGTTCTGAAATAAAAAACAGGAGAACTTATTTAACACAACAAGATGGGGGACTGGGGGAGGGGGGTTACGTTCCACCTTTTAATTATAATAATTGTATTATAGCGTCAGGTCTGTGGTTGGGGAGGTGTGTGTGTGTGTGTGTATGTGTGTGTGTGTATGTACGGCTGAGAAGGTGTGTGTTTCTCTGTAGTATTTGGGTGGTGTGTGTGTGCCTGTCTAGGTGTTTGTGTCGAGCTGGTGAGGTGTGTGTGTAGGGCTGGGGATGTATACACTAAGTGTACAAATCATTAGGAACACAGTCTCTTTCCATGATATAGACTGACCAGGTTAATACAGGTGAAAGCTATGATCCTCTTTTATCCCTCCCTTTGTCTTTGTTTTCTGCTGCTCTGCTGTGTGCTCTTATGCTGGAAACACATGGCGTTGAAGGGAGAGAAGGGTTGTGCAATTAATGTGAGATTCATAATGGGCTCCTGCGCTGCAGTAAAGATGCTCTGGTGGAGTATCACAGGGTAACACTGGGTCAGTGGGCCAATGATTACAGTGTCCACCTTTAGACAGGAGAGGTGACATTTCCTACACATGAAGATTAATCACTCTGCCTCTGTTGCTTTGTTGCCTTCCACTCTATACACGAGATGATTTGTTGCTTTCTGCTCCTTATAGGGAGGAGGAAGGTGCCTCCTCATGTTTGTTCTTATATATACACTACCGTTCAAAAGTTTGGGGTCACTTAGAAATGTCCTTGTTTTTTTAAAGAAAAGCAAATGTTTTGTCCTTTAAAATAATGCCTCACAAGTCCTCAACTGGCAGCTTCAGTAAATAGTACCCGCAAAACACCAGTCTCAACGTCAACAGTGAAGAGGCGACTCCGGGATTCTGGCCTTCTAGGCAGAGTTGCAAAGAAAAAGCCATATCTTAGACTGGCCAATAAAAAGAAAAGATTAAGATGGGCAAAAGAACACAGACACCGGACAGAGGAACTCTGCCTAGAAGGCCAGCATCCCGGAGTCGCCTCTTCACTGTTGGCATTGAGACTGGTGTTTTGCGAGGACTATTTCATGAAGCTGCCAGTTGAGGACTTGTGAGGGTTCTGTTTCTCAAACTAGACACTCTAATGTACTTGTCCTCTTGCTCAGTTGTGCACCGGGCCTCCCACTCCTCTTTCTATTCTGGTAAGAGCCAGTTTGCGCTGTTCTGTGAAGGGAGTAGTACACAGCGTTGTATACTCACATGTAATAGCCTTCATTTCTCAGAACAAGAATAGACTGACGAGTTTCAGAAGAAAGTGCTTTGTTTCTGGCCATTTTGAACCTGTAATAGAACCCACAAATGCTGATGCTCCAGATACTCAATTAGTCTAAAGAAGGCCAGTTTTATTGCTTCTTTAATCAGAACAACAGTTTTCAGCTGTGCTAACATAATTGCAAAATGGTTTTCTAGTGATCAATTTGCCTTTTAAAATTATAAACTTGGATTAGCTAATGTAACAAAACGTGCCATTGGAACACAGGAGTGATGGTTGCTGATAATTGGCCTCTGTACGCCTATGTAGATATTTCATAATAAAATCAGCCATTTCCAGCTACAGTAGTCATTTACAACATCAACCATGTCTACACTGAATTTCTGATTAATTTGATGTTATTTTAATGGACCAAAAATATGTTTTTCTTTCAAAAACAATGTCACGGATGTCGTTGGGTAGAGATGACCAAAACGCAGCAGGAATGTGGATGCTCATCTTGATTATTTATTTTTAAATAAAGTGAACACCAAAACAACAAAACGAAGAACGACAGAAGACAGTTTAACAGGCTATAATAACAACAGCAGTGCTAAAGACAACTATCCACCAAATCCCCAGGTGAAAACAAGCATCTAATATATGACTCCCAATCAGGAACAACGACGTACAGCTGTTCCTGATCGGGAGCCACACAAACCACACAGAAATAGACAGAGTAGAAAACCATAGAAAACCAATACTAGAACATATACTCAAACCCCAGACTACATAAACCAAACACCCCTTTAATAACACACACAACACCAACCATACAAAACAAATACCCTTCTGCCACGTCCAGACCAAATTATAATACAATTACTCCCTCTGCTGGTCAGGACGTGACAAACAAGGACATTTTAAATTTATCCCAAACTTTTGAACGGTAGTATATATATACACTGCTCAAAAAAATAAAGGGAACACTTAAACAACACAATGTAACTCCAAGTCAATCACACTTCTGTGAAATCAAACTGTCCACTTAGGAAGCAACACTGATTGACAATAAATGTCACATGCTGTTGTGCAAATGGAATAGACAACAGGTGGAAATTATAGGCAATTAGCAAGACACCCCCAATAAAGGAGTGGTTCTGCAGGTGGGGACCACAGACCACTTCTCAGTTCCTATGCTTCCTGGCTGATGTTTTGGTCACTTTTAAATGCTGGCGGTGCTTTCACTCTAGTGGTAGCATGAGACGGAGTCTACAACCCACACAAGTGGCTCAGGTAGTGCAGCTCATCCAGGATGGCACACCAATGCGAGCTGTGGCAAGAAGGTTTGCTGTGTCTGTCAGCGTAGTGTCCAGAGCATGGAGGCGCTACTAGGAGACAGGCCAGTACATCAGGAGATGTGGAGGAGGCCGTAGGAGGGCAACAACCCAGCAGCAGGACCGCTACCTCCGCCTTTGTGCAAGGAGGAGCAGGAGAAGCACTGCCAGAGCCCTGCAAAATGACCTCCAGCAGGCCACAAATGTGCATGTGTCTGCTCAAACGGTCAGAAACAGACTCCATGAGGGTGGTATGAGGGCCCGACGTCCACAGGTGGGGGTTCTGCTTACAGCCCAACACCTTGCAGGACGTTTGGCATTCGCCACTGGCGCCCTGTGCTCTTCACAGATGAAAGCAGGTTCACACTGAGCACGTGACAGACGTGACAGAGTCTGGAGACGCCGTGGAGAACGTTCTGCTGCCTGCAACATCCTCCAGCATGACCGGTTTGGCGGTGGGTCAGTCATGGTGTGGGGCGGCATTTCTTTGGGGGGCCGCACAGCCCTCCATGTGCTCGCCAGAGGTAGCCTGACTGCCATTAGGTACCGAGATGAGATCCTCAGACCCCTTGTGAGACCATATGCTGGTGCGGTTGGCCCTGGGTTCCTCCTAATGCAAGACAATGCTAGACCTCATGTGGCTGGAGTGTGTCAGCAGTTCCTGCAAGAGGAAGGCATTGATGCTATGGACTGGCCCGCCCGTTCCCCAGACCTGAATCCAATTGAGCACATCTGGGACATCATGTCTCGCTCCATCCACCAACGCCACGTTGTACCACAGACTGTCCAGGAGTTGGCGGATGCTTTAGTCCAGGTCTGGGAGGAGATCCCTCAGGAGACCATCCCCCACCTCATCAGGAGCATGCCCTGATGGGAGGTCATACAGGCACGTGGAGGCCACACACACTACTAAGCCTCATTTTGACTTGTTTTAAGGACATTACATCAAAGTTGGATCAGCCTGTAGTGTGGTTTTCCACTTTAATTTTGAGTGTGACTCCAAATCCAGACCTCCATGGGTTGATAAATTGGATTTCCATTGATTATTTTTGTGTGATTTTGTTGTCAGCACATTCAACTATGTAAAGAAAAAAGTATTTAATAAGATTATTTATTTCATTCAGATCTAGGATGTGTTGTTTAAGTGTTCCCTTATTTTTTTGAGCAGTGTATATTACACTGTGTACAAAACATTAGGAACTGCTCTTTCCATGACAGACTGACCAGGTGAATCCAGGTGAAAAGTATGATCCCTTATTGATGTCAGTTGTTAAATAACCTTCAATCGGTGTAGATGAAGGGGAGGAGACAGGTTAAAGAAGGATTGTTAAGCCTTGAGACAATAAAGACATGGATTGTGTATGTGTGCCTTTGAACGGGGTATGGTCGTAGGTGCCAGGCGAACAGGTTCGAGTGTCTCAAGAACTGGAACGCTGTTGGGTTGAGATGGTTTGGGATGAGCTGGACCACAGAGTGAAGGAAAAGTAATTAATAAGATTATTTCTTTCATTCAGATCTAGGATGTGTTGTTTAAGTGTTCCCTTTATTTTTTGGAGCAGTGTATATATATATATATACATATATATATACATATATATACACACACACACATATATATATATATATATATATATTCACACATATATATATATGACAAACAAGGATCATGTAGCAACCAAAAAAGTGTTAAACAAGTTTTAAACAAATCAAAATATATTTTATATTTGAGATTCTTCAAAGTATCCACCCTTTGCCTTGATGACAGCTTTGCACACTCTTGGCATTCTCTCAACCAGATTCATGAGGTAGTCACCTGGAAAACATTTCAATTAACATGTTTTTCTTGTTAAAAAATTCGATAGTGGAGTTTCTTTCCTTCTTAATGCGTTTGAGCCAATCAGTTGTGTTGTGAGAAGGTAGGGGTGGTATACAGAAGATAGCCTGATTTGGTAAAAGACCAAGTCCATATTATGGCAAGAACAGCTCAAAAATCAAAGAGAAACGACAGTCTGTCATTACTTTAAGACATGAAAGTCAGTCAATCCGGAGAATTTCAAGAACTTTGAAAGTTCCTTCAAGTGCATTCACAAAAATCATCAAATGCTATGATGAAACTGCCTCTCATGACCGGCACAGGAAAGGAAGACCCAGAGATACCTCTGCTGAAGAGCATAAGTTCATTAGAGTTACCAGCCTCAGAAATTGCAGCTCAAATAAATGCTTCACAGAGTTCAAGTAACGGACACATCTCAACATCAACTGTTCAGAGGAGACTGCGTGAATCAGGTCTTCATGGTCGAATTGCTGCAAAGAAACCACTACTAAAGGACACCAATAAGAAGAAGAGACTTGCTTGGGCAAAGAAACACGAGCAATGGACATTAGACCGGTGGAAATCTGTCCTTTGGTCTGATGAGTCCAAATTTGAGATTTTTGGTTCCAACCGCCGTGTCTTTTTGAGACGTAGAGTAGTTGAACGGATGATATCTGCATGTGTGGTTCCCACCGTGAAGCATGAAGGACGAGGCGTGATGGTGTGTGGGTGCTTGCTGGTGACACTGTGATTTATTTAGAATTCTAGGCACACTTAACCATCATGGCTACCACAGCATTTTGCAGCGATACGCCTTCCCATCTGGTTTGCGCTTAGTGGGACTATCATTTGTTTTTCAACAGAACAATGACCCAACACACCTCCAGGCTGTGTAAGGGCTATTTGACCAAGAAGGAGAGTGATGGAGTGCTGCATCAGAAGACCTGGCCTCCATAATCATCCGACTTCAACCCAATTGAGATGGTTTGTGATAAGTTGGATCGCAGAGTGAAGGAAAAGCAGCCAACAAGTGCTCAGCATATGTGGGAACTCCTTCAAGACTGTTGGAAAAGCATTCCAGGTGAAGCTGGTTGAGACAATGCCAAGAGTGTGCAAAACTGTCATTAAGGCAAAGGGTGGCTACTTTGAAAAATCTCAAATCTAAAATATGTGTCATAGTGTATGCACATCTTCTTTATTAAATAAAAAGAAGGAAAAAACAAACAAAACACGTATACAAACGTAACGAACGACACTAACAGACCTGTCAGGCGAACAGACACTAAACAGGAGACAACTACCCACAAATCCCAATACAAAAACACCCCTATACATAGGACCCTCAATCAGAGGCAACGAGGAACAGCTGCCTCCAATTGAAGGTCCATCAAAACCCTAAACATTGAACTAAAAGGACTAGACTATAACATAGAACATAAACCAACAAACCCCGGGAACACATAAACCAAACACCCCTCTACCTAAATACATAGCCCGAACCACATAAACCAAACACCCCTCTACCTAAATACATAGCCCGAACCACATAAAACAAACACCCCCTGCCACGTCCTGACCAAACTACAATAACAAATAACCCCTTTACTGGTCAGGACGTGACAGTACCCCCCCAAAGGTGCAGACCCCGGATGCACCTCACACAACAAAACAAAAACCCTAATCCAAAAAAACAAACAAAAAATAAATCCCCAACTAAAGGGAGGGAAAGGAGGGTGGCTACCGTCACCGACGGCTCCCTTGCTACACCCCCCCCCCTCCCTAATCCTCCAATTATGGAGGTGGGTCAGGCCCCGGCCTTAGTCCCCAACCTAACCTGTCCTCTCCCGCTGAAGACACAAGGCTAAGGCGCGTCGCTGGAGACCTCGGGCCGAGGCGCGTCGCTGGACACCTCGGGCCGAGGCGCGTCGCTGGACACCTCGGGCCGAGGCGCGTCGCTGGACACCTCGAGCCGAGGCGCGTCTCCGGAGGCTCAGGGCTGATGGGCGACTCCGCAGGCTCAGGGCTGGAGGGCGACTCCGCAGGCTCAGGGCTGGAGGGCGACTCTGGCTGCGCCGGTTCCGGACTGTAGGCCGACTCTGGCTGCGCCGGTTCCGGACTGTAGGCCGACTCTGGCTGCGCCGGTTCCGGACTGTAGGCCGACTCTGGCTGCGCCGGTTCCGGACTGTAGGCCGTCTCACTCGGTTCCGGACAGTAGGCCGTCTCACTCGGTTCTCACTCGGTTCCGGACTGTAGGCCATCTCATTCGGTTCCGGACTGTAGGCCGTCTCACTCGGTTCTCACTCGGTTCCTGACTGTAGGCTGTCTCACTCGGTTCCGGACTGTAGGCCGTCTCACTCGGTTCCGGACTGTAGGCCGTCTCACTCGGTTCCGGACTGTAGGCCGTCTCACTCGGTTCCGGACTGTAGGCCGTCTCACTCGGTTCCGGACTGTGGGCCGTCTCTCTCGGTTTCGGACTGTGGGCCGTCTCTCTCGGTTTCGGACTGTGGGCCGTCTCTCTCGGTTCCGGACTGTGGGCCGTCTCTCTCGGTTCCGGACTGTGGGCCCTCTCTAGACGGGGCACTGTTGCCGGACACTCTGGACGGGGCACTGTTGCCAGACACTCTGGACGGGGCACTGTTGCCGGACACTCTGGACGGGGAACTGTTGCCGGACACTCTGGACGGGGCACTATTGCCGGACACTCTGGACGGGGCACTGTTGCCGGAAGCTCTGGACGAGGCACTATTACCGGAAGCTCTGGACGGGGTACTGTCGTCGGAAGCTCTGGACTGGAACTGCGCACTGAAAGCCTGATGCGTGGGGCTGGTACTGGAGGTACCAGACTGAAGACACGCACCCCAAGGCTAGTGCGAGGAGCAGGAACAGGACGAGTTGGACTGGGCTGACGCACTGGAAGCCTGGTGCGTGGTGCTGGTACTAGAGGTATCAGACTGGAGACACGCACCTCAGGGCTAGTGCGAGAAGCTGGAACAGGACATACTGGACTGGGCTTACGCACTGGAAGCCTAGTGCGAGGGACAGGAACAGGACGTACTGGACTGGGCTGATGCACTGGAGGACTGCTGTGTGAGACTGGTACGGGAGGTACCACACTAGCAACACGCACCACAGGGCTAGTGCGAGGGGCATGAAAAGAACATACTGGACTGGCCTGATGCACTGGAGGACTGCTGCGTGAGACTGATACTGGAGGTACCTCACTAGCAACACGCACTACTGGGCTAGTGCGAGGGACAGGAACAGGACATACTGGACTGGGCTGACGCACTGGAGGCCGGCTGCGTGGTGCTGGTACTGTCTTCACTAGACGGCTAGCACGCACCTTAGGACAAGTATGGAAAGCTAACTCAGGTGACAATAATTCGAGGACACGCTCCGTAGGGCGAATGTCATGCCTCATGCACCAACACAGCAACTCTCTCATAGCTCTCTCCTCCAATTTCCCCATTAGTTCCTTCACTGTCTCTGTTTCGCTCCCTTTGCTCACCTCCAGCTTCACTCCGACTGGCTCTGGTTCCACCCTTGGCTCCGCTGACCTTCCTGTGAGCTCCTTCCCAAAATGTTCTTGAGACTGCCCCCTGGTCTCCTCTAGCTTCCTTCGTTTGTCCACCCATGTCCATCCTTCACCCCAGTGCTCCAATCCCGGTGTTCCCGTATAGCGTTCCCGGATCTCTCCAGTCTTCCTCCATGGTCCTTCTCCCGCTAATATTTGCTCCCAAGTCCAAAACTCCTTGTAATCTACCTGCTGCTCCTTCCTCCGCTGCTTGGTCCATTGGTGGTGGGTAGTTCTGTCATAGTTGTCGTAAGAATTGGACCAAGGTGCAGCGGGAACGTGTATGAACATCTTCTTTATTAAATAAAAAGAAGGAAAAAACAAACAAAACACGTATACAAACGTAACGAACGACACTAACAGACCTGTCAGGCGAACAGACACTAAACAGGAGACAACTACCCACAAATCCCAATACAAAAACACCCCTATACATAGGACCCTCAATCAGAGGCAACGAGGAACAGCTGCCTCCAATTGAAGGTCCATCAAAACCCTAAACATAGAACTAAAAGGACTAGACTAGAACATAGAAAGAACGAACATAGAACATAAACCAACAAACCCCGGAACACATAAACCAAACACCCCTCTACCTAAATACATAGCCCAAACCACATAAACCAAACACTCCTCTACCTAAATACATGGCCCGAACCACATAAAACAAACACCCCCTGCCACGTCCTGACCAAACTACAATAACAAATAACCCCTTTACTGGTCAGGACGTGACAATATGTTTTGATTTGTTTAACAGTTGTTTGGTTACTTCATGATTCCATATGTGTTTTTTCATAGTTTTGATGTCCTCGCTATTATTCTACAATGTAGAAAATAGTCAAAATAAAGAAAAACCATTGCATGACTCAAAAGTTTGAGCACACCTACTCATTCAAGGGTTTTTCTTTATTTTTACTATTTGAATGAGAGGCTGGGAGGCTGGGGGTTGAGAGGCTTGGAGGCTGGGGATATAGAGGATGAGGGTTGAGAGGCTGACTGTAGGGATTGAGAGGCTGGGAGGTTGAGGGTTGGTAATGGGAGGCTGAATGAGAGGCTGAGTGGCTGAGGGTTGAGTGTCTTGTCTTGACGCCTGCTTCAGCGCTCCACGGCTCCCCTTGATCACGTCTGGCTGCCTCTCTCTCATCTGAGATACATTCTGCTGGCAAAAGCTACCTTTCCCTCTCGTTTTCTCCCTAATTTACACATTTAAGATATTTTTGTTTGATATTTGCAATTCTCTTTTTTTTGACTGAGCCTCCCTTTCACTCTGCTATCTCTCTCTCTTACACACACACACACACACACACACACACACACACACACACACACACACACACACACACACACACACACACCGGCTCTCTTTTTCACGGTGGTGTTTGCTTTTTCCCTGTTTTTACCTCCAGGCTGTGAGCTAATTTCAGGTTTAATAATTGCGCTGTGTTGTACACCTGTCTGCTATTAATGCTCCCTCTGCTGCCATTCCCCTCTTAATGAGATGTTATTGTAATTATTGTAATTATCTTGTGTTCCATTATGACGGTGATTGATGTTGTTGTAATGGAGTAGTTCTCTATAATTATAGGAGAGCTGTTGAGACGCTCCTCACTCACTGACTGGTCAGTTAGAACACAGGCTGTGTCTGAACTTCTACCCTTGGCCCATTCCTATTATGCACTTTAGCCAAAGCCATATTCCTTGTATTGTGGAGTACTTTTGACCAGAGCCCTATTCCCTATTTAGTGAACCAATGGCCTCTGGTCAAAAGTATAGTTTTATAGTTGTACTGGAGAGAGACTTAGATTGGCCCTTGATCTCTTCTGTGCTTCTGTCCAGTGTAGAGTTAGTTTGGGCTGTAAGAGGATAGGAGAGCTGCACTGACTGGTCAGAGCAGCAACACAGACTGGTCAGTATAGTGAATGGTACTATATAGACTGGTCAGCATAGTGAATGGTAGTATATAGACTGGTCAGTATAGTGAATGGTAGTATACAGACTGGTTAGTATAGTGAATGGTAGTATACAGACTGGTCAGTATAGTGAATGGTAGTATATATACAGGTCAGTATAGTGAATGGTAGTATACAGACTGGTCAGTATAGTGAATGGTAGTATACAGACTGGTCAGTATAGTGAATGGTACTATATAGACTGGTCAGCATAGTGAATGGTAGTATACAGACTGGTCAGTATAGTGAATGGTAGTATATATACAGGTCAGTATAGTGAATGGTAGTATACAGACTGGTCAGTATAGTGAATGGTAGTATACAGACTGGTCAGTATAGTGAATGGTAGTATATAGACTGGTCAGTATAGTGAATGGTAGTATACAGACTGGTCAGAATAGTGAATGGTAGTATATAGACTGGTCAGTATAGTGAATGGTAGTATACAGACTGGTCAGTATAGTGAATGGTAGTATGCAGACTTGTCAGTATAGTGAATGGTAGTATATAGACTGGTCAGTATAGTGAATGGTAGTATGCAGACTTGTCAGTATAGTGAATGGTAGTATATAGACTGGTCAGTATAGTGAATGGTAGTATACAGACTGGTCAGTATAGTGAATGGTAGTATGCAGACTGGACATTATAGTGAATGGGGTAATATATAGACTGGTCAGTATAGTGAATGGTAGTATACAGACTGGTCAGTATAGTGAATGGTAGTATACAGACTGGTCAGTATAGTGAATGGTAGTATATAGACTGGTCAGTATAGTGAATAGTAATATATAGACTGGTCAGTATAGTGAATGGTAGTATACAGACTGGTCAGTATAGTGAATGGTAGTATACAGACTGGTCAGTATAGTGAATGGTAGTATATAGACTGGTCAGTATAGTGAATGGTAGTATACAGACTGGTCAGCATAGTGAATGGTAGTATACAGACTGGTCAGCATAGTGAATGGTAGTATGCAGTCTGGTCAGTATAGTGAATGGTAGTATATAGACTGGTCAGTATAGTGAATGGTGGTATACAGACTGGTCAGTATAGTGAATGGTAGTAGACTGGTCAGTATAGTGAATGGTAGTATACAGACTGGTCAGTATAGTGAATGGTAGTATACAGACTGGTCAGTATAGTGAATGGTAGTATACAGACTGGTCAGTATAGTGAATGGTAGTATGCAGACTGGTCAGTATAGTGAATGGGGTAATATATAGACTGGTCAGTATAGTGAATGGTAGTATACAGACTGGTCAGTATAGTGAATGGTAGTATACAGACTGGTCAGTATAGTGAATGGTAGTATACAGACCGGTCAGTATAGTGAATGGTAGTATATAGACTGGTCAGTATAGTGAATGGTAGTATACAGACTGGTCAGCATAGTGAATGGTAGTACACAGACTGGTCAGTATAGTGAATGGTAGTATACAGACTGGTCAGTATAGTGAATGGTAGTATATAGACTGGTCAGTATAGTGAATGGTAGTATACAGACTGGTCAGTATAGTGAATGGTAGTATACAGACTGGTCAGTATAGTGAATGGTAGTATATAGACTGGTCAGTATAGTGAATGGTAGTATACAGACTGGTCAGTATAGTGAATGGTAGTATACAGACTGGTCAGTTTAGTGAATGGTAGTATACAGACTGGTCAGTATAGAGAATGGTAGTATACAGACTGGTCAGTATAGTGAATGGTAGTATATAGACTGGTCAGTATAGTGAATGGTAGTATATAGACTGGTCAGTATAGTGAATGGTAGTATACAGACTGGTCAGCATAGTGAATGGTAGTATACAGACTGGTCAGTATAGTGAATGGTAGTATATAGACTGGTCAGTATAGTGAATGGTGGTATACAGACTGGTCAGTATAGTGAATGGTAGTATATAGACTGGTCAGTATAGTGAATGGTAGTATACAGACTGGTCAGTATAGTGAATGGTAGTATACAGACTGGTCAGTATAGTGAATGGTAGTATATAGACTGGTCAGTATAGTGAATGGTAGTATACAGACTGGTCAGTATAGTGAATGGTAGCCTGCTTGTAGCCATTTTAAGACCATTACAACAGTGAAAAGATACACAATGGTCTGTTCTGGGCTTTGTCTCTGTCAGTCAGTGACCATGCAGCTCCCTGCCTGGGAAACTCACGTCTCTCTGTCTCTGAAGGAGAACGGTTCGTTTTGCCTATTCCGTTTGCAGGAATATCTGGTTGTGTTTTTTGTATAACTTTCTTTGGGATCCTTATTGTTACGGCGAGCGGCAAATACTTGGTGAAATGCTGAAAGACTAAAATCAGAGTTGAATGAAGGATGTTGAATTTCTCCTTCAAGCGATTCGCAATCCAATTAAGATTTTAATAAGGGTCATGGTGAGGTCCTTCACGCTGCAGGGGTGGGGGAATGAGGGGGCGGGGGTGCTACTGCGACTGGGGTTTTAGCATGGGGTGAGGGGTGTAGGATGGGGCTGGAGCTGGGGAGATGTTGGGGCGGGATAGGGCTGGAGTATACCATAGGGGCTGGAGTGAAGGATATTGGGCTGGGGCTGAGGTATATTGGGATAGACTAGAGGCTATGGGAAAATTCATAAATGACTAAATAGTCATTTATGCATCTGTGAATATATAGCAGAAGAGAGAAGAGAGGAGCGTACAGGGGTTAGGCCTAGTGTCTGTAGGGACATAATGTTGTTGGTGGTAGCAGGTCTTTCAGAGGAGCAGAGAGGGGAACAGAAGAGGGCCTGGATATGGTGTTGGTGGCGGTGGTGGTGGCGGGCCTTTGAGGGCCTTTGAGGGCCACCTTCCATGCTGGGGGCTTTGAGTGTCTGACAGGCGTTTAACTCCACACGACCTGCTTCTCAAGTGGCTTCGTTTGGGCCCTCAGCAATCCTGTTAGCAGCTACAATTACAATTCATGGCTCCCAGAGAGACTTTGAACAGCCAGAGAGAGCAGAGAGGCACCGAGACTGGAGACCCTTCAGTTTAGTGGAAACACTCTCAAGAGGGTGCACACACACACACACACACACACACACACACACACACACACACACACACACACACACACACACACACACACACACACACACACACACACACGCGCGCACACACACACACACACACACACACACACACACACACACACACATACATATGCGCATGTACACGTACACGCACACACACACACACACACACACACACACACACACACACACACACGCACACACACACACACACACACACAATCACACTATACAACAGATCTTTAGAACAAGTCCAAGTTTAAATAATATAATTATAATATAATGACAAGATTTTATTTTATTTACTGGCCATAATTACTCCACCTTTCTCGTAAACAATAAAATAAATGAATGCATTTGTTTATGCACCTGTTTGCTATGAGTTGTATAATTGTGTGTCTTCATGTAGTTAAAGGTGCTTGTCATTTGTTTAAAGTTCAGGTGTAAATATGTGTTTTATGTCCTCCTTCATCAAGCCTGTCATCAGGTTTCATCAAGCGTACAAACAATAACTTTTTGTTCTGTGAGGGGATTGAATGCCAGAGCACATTCAAACACTTTCAAAAGCAGGGAGAAGAAAGGCTTGGCATGATGCTTAATAGGTGCTTTAGTAATTTTGGAGTTTTCGTAGTTAATCCCTTCTGAAAAGCCTGGGAGAAGAAAGGCTCCAAATGGCCCTCAGTATTAATTTGATGTGACTCCTGTACAATAACGGCTGGGGCTCCCTCTCTCCTCTCACTCCAGCAGGCACCTTCTTTCATCAGCACAGCCTTGGAAGTTCAGCCTAAATGTTTCATGAAACCTCGGCTGTAAGCCTCTTTGGTATTCTGTCTTCATAATGCTACTTTAAGTCTATTATTACTGTACGTTACAGACAGAGGAACACATAGTGAAACTGCTTCTCTTTTATCTGACTCAGATTGATATGGGACAATTAGGAGAGCTGTTGTATTAAACCACACATTATATTATATTACACATCCTTGTTTTATGTTATATTATAATACATAATAACACATCCTATATAACACTATTTCACTGAAATATATATACAAATTAATAGGGAATAATTAATTTAACAGAAAAATACATGTAAAACATATGACATTTAGTGTCAAATATCAACTATCCAACAAAGGAGAGACCAGAGGTGCGTTCAACAAGGGAAATAGTTCACGAACGTTGGCTAACGTTGGCTAACATGCTCCATTTGTTTTGTGTTAGCCGCGACTGTTAACGTTAATGTTAGCTAACAGTATGTGAAGATAGTGTCCGGCGAACGTAAGTGTTTGTTTCGGATCTAAACTGCCAGTAAAAATAACTACCAGATTTAGTAGGAATAGCTAAGTCGTTTTCAGTTTGAATATTGTCCCTAAAAAGCCACAGTAATCCTGACAAAAAGTAGCTGTTTGATGTTTCACCATAACATTTTGAAATGTTCATTCAAATCGTTCAACTGAAATTGTTACTCTGGCAACATGTTTGCTGCAAACAGAAGCATTGTTGAACTCGCCTCAGCATTGTTTTCCCATTCAAAACCAAGACTTGACATTTCAAGAATAGAACATAGAAACTGTTAAAATATAAAACATGAGAAACATTTGTTTGATGTTTGTCTTCCCAGATATACTATTACTGTTATTATTGTATTGTAATATACTATTCAGTCCCACATCAACTTCCTTAATAAATCCCAGTCTATCTCGCTGTGACCTGAGTCCCCCTCAGTTGAACTAGAACAGATAAAGGGCTAGGAACAGGACAGATGAAGACCTTCACCAAATCACCTCTGAATCACCACTGTCACTAGAACATTTACATATAACAAATCATCATTAATCAGTATCTGGTATATTCAAAATTTGGTTAGAAAGCAAGATTACAATGAAACGTTGTAATGTTGTTGTTGTCATACAGGGACACAACATGTCCCTCTTCAATGAATCATTCTGCAGACTCCCACTCTCTCTCCCCATGAGGGTTCCATGGGGTTTCTGAAAGTCCTTATTGGTGTGTCTTCTCTTTCCAGCAGAGAGAGAGAGAGGAAGAGGAAGCGCAGGGGGAGAGTTCATAAATGTATATCGAAGTGAGGTGTCGGGAGCTGGGACTGTCGTTTCAGCATCTCTGCAATGTAAATCCAGTGTTAGAGAAATGTTCTCTACTGATCAGAAATCACACTGAGGATTGGCCGTTTCTTTTCTTTTACTATGTTTCCCTAAAAGTAAGATCTGTCCATATATTTTCCTTCATGTGTGTCTAGAGGTCATTGACCCTGGTGAAAACAGCTTGCATTAATATGCTTTAATCCAGTGTAATTAGTCAAATTACAGCACGCCACGCGGCTTGTCAGGCCTGTCCGTTTTGGCATGCAGGCAACATGGCCTGCTGGAGTCCCTCTGGACAGCACACAACACAGGCCAAACCCACACGCCAGGCTACCCTCCATCTCTCCTTCCTCACAAAGCCATGGCACAAAGACAAAGAGATGGGGAGGCTCTCTCTCTCGCTCCACCCATTCACACCTCTTGTCGTACTCCGTAGCCTAAGGCTGTCCGTCTGCCTGTCTGTCTGTCTGTCTGTCTGTCTGTCTGTCTGTCTGTCTGTCTGTCTGTCTGTCTGTCTGTCTGTCTGTCTGTCTGTCTGTCTGTCTGTCTGTCTGTCTGTCTGTCTGTCTGTCTGTCTGTCTGTCTGTCTGTCTGTCTGTCTGTCTCCCAGTAGTATCAGAATTATATAGGGATGTCTGTTATGGTGGAATGTGAGCCTGGGATTCAAGAAGTCAGAGTAATTATATCAGCTGTGTCCTCTCCTCCTACGTAGCTGTGTGCGTGTGTGTTTCTGAGTGAGAGTAAGACGTATGCTGGTGAGCGCTAGCTACTGAGCAGGCGTCACGCCAGGATTCAAGACGTTTCCACATGGTGTGGGATTAGCTCGGGTAAAAAGATTTAAACTATATAATTACAAGAGGATCAAGTCCAAATGATCTAGTGCAGTCAACAAGCCAGATTAACGTCCTGTTCTGAGCACTGCTCCCTGCCTGGAGGGTTAGCCTCTCATTAGCATACATTTACACACTCAGCTCTGCCGTCCTGAGCAGCCTGTAGATAACAACCTGCTCTACCTTTAACGCAGCTCTCAGCCCTCCTCAGCCCTCCGCCTGCAGGCCTCCACAGCTTGTTGTGCTGTTGACACTGAGACATCAGTCAGGCTAATTCCGCTTTACGCCTGAAAAAATGATGCTCCAGATTCCGACTGCATGCAGGACGTGTCACTCCCCATAATCCTCAAAGAACGTCCGGCGGAAAGGGAGGCTGCATGTTTTTCAAATGATATACCGTGAACGACACAGAGACTTATACGAGTGGAGACAAATCTGTAACATATTATTAAGCGATTCCCAGTGAATAGCAGGGATAAAGGGGTAATGGATGAGGCTGTCGTTATTACCTCTGTGTAGAGGAGAGCGCTGGAGCAAAGGTAGAAAGACAAGATTAATTGAGGACGAGTGAGGCGTTCATTACTCATCAGGCCTTCTCCTCTAACCACTTGCTCTTTCTCTCCTTCGCTTCCGCTGTCTCCTCCTCTTCATCCCTGTCTCTTTTCCTCTCTTCCTCTCCAGCTTGGACTTTTTCCTCTCCATCCATGTATTTTTCCCTCTTCCTCTCTATCCCCGTCTCTATCCCTCTCTTCCTCTCTATCCCCGTCTCTATCCCCGTCTCTTTCCCTCTCTGCCTCTCTATCCCCGTCTCTATCCCCGTCTCTTTCCCTCTCTATCCCCGTCTCTTTCCCTCTCTGCCTCTCTATCCCCGTCTCTATCCCCGTCTCTTTCCCTCTCTGCCTCTCTATCCCCGTCTCTATCCCCGTCTCTTTCCCTCTCTATCCCCGTCTCTTTCCCTCTCTGCCTCTCTATCCCCGTCTCTATCCCCGTCTCTTTCCCTCTCTGCCTCTCTATCCCCGTCTCTATCCCCGTCTCTTTCCCTCTCTATCCCCGTCTCTTTCCCTCTCTGCCTCTCTATCCCCGTCTCTATCCCCGTCTCTTTCCCTCTCTATCCCCGTCTCTTTCCCTCTCTGCCTCTCTATCCCTGTCTCTTTCCCCGTCTCTTTCCCTCTCTATCCCCGTCTCTTTCCCTCTCTGCCTCTCTATCCCCGTCTCTTTCCCTCTCTGCCTCTCTATCCCCGTCTCTATCCCCGTCTCTTTCCCTCTCTATCCCCGTCTCTTTCCCTCTCTGCCTCTCTATCCCTGTCTCTTTCCCCGTCTCTTTCCCTCTCTATCCCCGTCTCTTTCCCTCTCTGCCTCTCTATCCCCGTCTCTTTCCCTCTCTGCCTCTCTATCCCCGTCTCTATCCCCGTCTCTTTCCCTCTCTATCCCCGTCTCTTTCCCTCTCTGCCTCTCTATCCCTGTCTCTTTCCCCGTCTCTTTCCCTCTCTATCCCCGTCTCTTTCCCTCTCTGCCTCTCTATCCCCGTCTCTTTCCCTCTCTGCCTCTCTATCCCCGTCTCTATCCCCGTCTCTTTCCCTCTCTGCCTCTCTATCCCTGTCTCTTTCCCTCTCTGCCTCTCTATCCCCGTCTCTTTCCCTCTCTGCCTCTCTATCCCCGTCTCTTTCCCTCTCTTCTAGCTCAGTCTCTTTTCCTCTCCTCCTCTCCATCTTCCCTTTTCTCTATCCTCCTCTCTATCCATGTGTCTTTTCCTCTCCTCCTCTCCATCTTCCTTTTTCTCTATCCTCCTCTTTATCCCTGTGTCTTTCTCTCTCTGCCTCTCCATGTCTCTGTGAGCCTCCATCCTCCCACACAAAACACTGAGACGTGGGATGGATTTAAGCCCCAGTTTGGTGGCAGCCTTCAGCTTGGTGCACTGAGTGAGCAGCACCCACAGGAGAGGAGCAGACCAAGGGGATTTCAGTCGTCTAATGGCTGACAAGTCCCTGAATAAGTCCCATTAGTGAAGTCCTGCTGAAAGAGTCCAATACCAAATGACTGCGACCACTCGTCTAGCTCCTTAGTGTAGGCCATCTGAAGCTGGGGTATGTAACTGTATGCTGTGTATGTAGATGTTGTGTATCTAAGACTTTGAAAGTGTTACCTACAGTAACTATCATATTAAAATGAATTTGATTAATTTTGTTAAGGTATATAATCAAAGGGATTATTTATTGGAAATGTATTTGAAAGTGTAAAATATGACTTCTGGGCTGATTTCCCAGACACAGATTAAGCCTAGATTTTTTGATTGGTCTTTTCTTGCTCTGTGTATGTTTTGTGACTATTGTACTGGTGGTGCAGACTATGGTGGAGGTATCAGAGAAACCCCCTACCAGCTAAACCCCCCTCTCTCTTCTGTCAGAATGTTTTAGACACACAGCCCCCCCTCCGCGCTACTCAACCCCGTCTGGTAACGTGCGCGAAATACGGCGACGTGACATAAACATTATTGACAAACTTGGCTGGACATTTGGGGCAGTGATCTGGCAGCCAGCACCAGCGGCCTGATGTGATGTATATTCATCCTTTTATCCCAGTGGTCCCAGAGCACCAGCTCCCTGCTACTACTACCAGCCTCGCTCGCTACCACCAGCCAGCACCGTGTCATCTCTCCACACTCCAACCACCACACAAATGGATAGTGACACTGATTATGCAAATCTGTATCTTATTTTCCCCAATACCTGCTTTAGGAGCCTGCTACTTTATTGAAGTTGAGATATGGGAATGGGAGAGGGAACCGAGCACTTCGCCTCCTAACTATAATCTCAGAGAGTTTTAACGTTTCCCTATTTCCTTCCACCCTCATAACAGTCATAACAGTTGTCATGGCAAGGGAAGATCAGATGGAAAGCATGCTTTGATATTTAGGAAGACTTCAGCATCAACCTGAAAGGGACCTAGTGGGGATTATAGTTGCAGTAAAAGGTTGGTTTGTGACAGGCATCGGTCATAGAGCTCAGATATATGTCTCCTCTCATTTACTTAACGGAACATAGCAATACTTTTTTTATGGATTAGTCCTCAAGAGAAAATTTCAGAACACTTTTCCCCCCCAGTATGAAACACTGTTGTTTTTTCACCATAAAACCTTTTTAACCTGTTTTTCAGTGATTGGTTTTATTTTTAGTTGGTTTGGTCCTGATGGTCTGTTGAATGGCCTCTTGTTGTTTCCCACCCCATGCTGTCTACACAACACAACACACACACACACACACACACACACACACACACACACACACACACACACACACACACACACACACACACACACACACACACACACACACACACACACACACACACACACACACACACACACACACACACACACACACACACACACACACACACACACCACTATAATGGAAGAGAAATGAGATGCATGTTCCAGAGCTGCTTGACACGTGTTGACACACAAAATGAGATTTGTTTCCTTTGTTTTGAAGTTAGGGTTGAGAGGCCCAGTGCCTGTGTTGCGTAGTGATTCATTTAAAGAAAGAAGAGATGAATACATTTCTGACAGGATGGTGAGCAGAAAGCAGAGTGGAATAGTTTCACTATAACAGCATGCCTAGCATAAAGTGGAACAGTCACACATGGTAAAATAAGTTGTGAAATGTGTTGATTGGGGCTGGGGTGTCTCTCATTCTTACTTTGTGAAATGAGCAGAATGTTATCCTATCTACACTTAAGATAAACTCTAACATTATAAACTCGAGATACTACACTGAACAAAAATCTAAACGCCACATGTAAAGTGTTGGTCCCATGTTTCATGAGCTGAAATAAAAGATCCCAAACATTTTCCATAATCACAAAAAGCTTATTTCTCTAAAATTGCATGCGCAAATTTGTTTACATCCATGTTAGTGAGCATTTCTCCTTTTCCAAGATAATCCATCCAGTTTACAGGTATGGCATATCAAGAAGCGGATTAACAGAATGATCATTACACAGGTACACCTTGTGCTGGGGACAATAAAAGGCACTCTAAAATGGGCAGTTTTGTCAAACAACACAATGCCACAGATGTCTCAAGTTCTGAGGGAGTGTGCAATTGGCACGCTGACTAGCTGTTGCCAAAGAATTGAATGTTAATTTCTCTACCATAAGCCCCCTCCAATGTCATTTTAGAGAATTTGGCAGTACATTCAACCGGCCTCACAACCGCAGACCACGTGTAACCATGCCAGTCCAGGATCTCCACATCCAACTTCTTCACCTGTGGGATCGTCTGAGACCAGCCACCCGGACAGCTGATGAAATCGAGGAATTTCTGCACAAACTGCGTGCTCGTCGTCCTCACCAGGGTCTTGACCTGACTGCAGTTCACCTCGTAACCGACTTCAATGGGCAAATGCTCACCTTCAGTGGCCACTGGCACACTGGAGAAGTGTGCTCTTCATGGATGAATCCCAGTTTCAACTGTACCGGGCAGATGGCAGACAGAATGTATGGCATCGTGTGGGCGAGTGGTTTGCTGATGTCAATGTTGTGAGCAGAGTGCCCCATGGTGGTGGTGGGGTTATGGTATGGGCAGGCATAATCTACAGGCAGCAATCACAATTGAATTTTATCGATGGCAATCTGAATGCACAATGATACCGTGACAAGATCCTGAGGCCCATTGTCGTGCCATTCATCTGCCGCCATCACCTGTTTCAGCATGATAATGCACGGCCCCATGGCGCAAAGATTTGTACACAATTCCTGGAAGCTGAAAATGTCCCAGTTCTTCCATGTCCAGCATACTCACCAGACATGTCACCCATTAAGCATATTTGGGATGCCCTGGATCGACATGTACAGCAGTGTGTTCCAGTTCCCGCCAATATCCAGCAACTTCGCACGGTCAGTGAAGAGGAGTGGGACAACATTCCACAGGCCACAATCAACAGCCTGATCAACTCTATGAAAAGGAGATGTGTCGCGCCACTTGAGGCAAACCTTTTCTTTATGGTATCTGTGACCAACAGATGCATATCTGTATCCCCAGTCATGTGAAATCCATAGACTAGGGCCTAATGAATTTATTTCAATTGACTGATTTCCTTATATGAACTGTAACTCAGTAAAATCTTTGAAATTGTTGCATGTTGTTTATACTTTTGTTGAGTGTATATCTACAGTCGTGGCCAAAAGTTTTGAAAATGACACAAATACTAATTTTCACAAAGTCTGCTGCCTCAGTTTGTATGATGGCAATTTGTATATACTCCAGAATGTTATGAAGAGTGATCAGATGAATTGAAATTAATTGCAAAGTCGCTCTTTGCCATGGAAATGAAAAACATTTCCACTGCATTTCAGCCCTGCCACAAAAGGACCAGCTGACATCATGTCAGTGATTCTCTCGTTAACACAGGTGTGAGTGTTGACAAGGACAAGGCTGGAGATCACTCTGTCATGCTGATTGAGTTCGAATAACAGACTGTAAGCTTCAAAAGGCGGGTGGTGCTTGGAATCATTGTTCTTCCTCTGTCAACCATGGTTACTTGCAAGGAAACACGGGCCGTCATCATTGCTTTGCAATGAGAGCAACTTAGAGCAACTTATCCCAACCATCCAGGAACAGTTTGGTGACGAACAATGCCTTTTCCAGCATGATGGAGCACCTTGCACCTCCCTCCCTCCCTCCCTCCCTCCCTCCCTCCCTCCCTCCCTCCCTCCCTCCCTCCCTCCCTCCCTCCCTCCCTCCCTGAGGTCAGGTTGTAAACCGGCATTCACAGTGTATGTTGTTTCTCCCTCCCTCCCTCCCTCCCTCCCTGAGGTCAGGTTGTGGATGCAGTGTTCACAGTGTATGCTGATGCTCCAAATTACTGTGTGTGAAATCCTCCCCACTCTCCTGGGGGAGCAGTCATATCACTCTCCTTTCATATCCTCACCCTCTCTCTCTCTCTCTCTTTCCCTCCTTCTCTCTCTCCTTCTTCACTTTCTCTTTTCTCTCTCTCTCTCCCTCCTTCTCTCTCTCCTTCTTGTTCTCTCTCTCTATCTCTCACTCTCACTCTCATCTGTTCTCTCCATCTCCTGGGCTGTGGATCAGGCAGTGTCAAGGCTTTCCACTAGAAGCCTATTAGCTGTGTGCAGGGAGAACACAGAGGAGCTACTATGATAGCAGGTTGTCACTCTGCTCCCCTCTCCTTTATAACTGTATCAGTCATGCTGGCTTGGGGCCTGACTCGATCATCTTATTATGGCCCCATCTCAGCAGAACTGACTGACACGCTCGCACACACACACACACACACACACACACACACACACACACACACACACACACACACACACACACACACACACACACACACACACACACACACACACACACACACACACACAGTTATTAATGTCAGTCACATTGACATTAATAAATAAATACTCTAAATGCGTGCTGTTCAATAAGGCTGGACAGTACAGGGTTAATGTCAGTCACAGCATAGGACAGTACCGGTTAAATTCTGAATAAATGCTAAAAGACCAATGAACAAAATGAAGACCAGTTGCTGCTTTGGACTCTGAAAACTAAATGTAGTGTTCTATGTATGTCTATGTGATGTTTTCTATGTTATTCCATGTGAGCTTCAGCCTAAACACTGCTGTCACATATGTCTCTCCTAATTTCAGCTGTCACAATATTTCTCCACACTGATGTGATATTCCACAGGCTCAGTGCAGCTATCTGCCCTCTGTCACATCACACAGGGACAGGAAACAAAAGACAGAAACGTTCAATTGCATTATGGTCATTATAGGAGAGGTATGATCTCCACCCAGCTTAGAGACCAGCACACACACACCATGGGATCTTAATGTGTGTGCGTGTGTGTGTGGGGAGGAACCTGCATGGAAACAAAGGGCTTGTCTGCCTCCAGGCCCTCCCCAGCCCCACCCCGCTCCCCCTGCAGTGTGACAGCCTGTGAGCAGAGCAGAGCAGGGCGGGTGACAAGGCGGGTAGTGGGGTGGGTAGGGGGTGAGTAGGGGAGACAGGGTGGAGGAGTCACGGGGTGGGTCTGGAGGGGCCTGGTCCTCCCCGGTCATCCTTCCTGGTGGTGGGCTGATTAGATTGGGGCCGAAGTCTCCAGCTGGCAGGCAGGACTGGGCTGACACACACACACACACACGCACACGCACACACACACACACACACACACACACACACACACACACACACACACACACACACACACACACACACACACACACACACACACACACACACACACACACACACAGGCAGGCAGGCGGGCAGGACTGTCTGTGACTGGGTGCTGGCTGGCTGACTGGCTGGCTGGTAGGCCGGCTGGCTGTGTCCCAATCGCTCGTCAGCTCTGACACCTCTGACAGCTTCAGCAAACAGGTTCATTAAATGACATTTCTTACAGCTGCTTCTCTCTCTGGGCTTTGTCAAGCCTCCAGTCTACAGGGGCCCCTTTTTCTCTGGGCTTTGTCAAGCCTTCAGTCTACAGGGGCCCCTCACTGCTTGTTGGTTTAAACCAAGGCTTTGTTGTTCTGACATAATGTTTTGATGTGGGCTGTTTGAAGCGGAGGCTTTTTAGCCTGTGTGTTGTTGCTGGTGAGGCCTTTGGCCTGCTCTGTATTTAGCCCTGTGGCCTGGCCTGCCTGCTCTCTGTTCCCAGTCACAGCAACAGACAAGAGGAACCAGGAAGGGGTATTACATCCAGGTAGTCACACCCGCTCCTATAGTTTTTAATGTAAGGTTGATCAGGCCATGCATTATAATAGTATTCTCTTGTCATTTCTCAGTTATTTCTGCATATTTCTCATCTTTCTTCATCCTGATCTGTTCACAATCTCTCCATTCATCTATCTGCACCTTTCTCTACATCTCCTTCTCTCCACCTTTCCCTCTCTCCATCTCTCCTTTTCTCCATCTCCCCCACTCTCCACCTCTCCCTCTCTCCATCTTTCCTCTCCTCTTCCTCCTCCTCAGCAGCTCCCTACTACAGGCGTTCTCTGAGCAGACAGTCTGTCTCTATGACAACTGTTAGAGTCTGGGGTTGCTGATTTGTCAACCTGGGGCAGCACAGGGAGGAGAAACAAAGATGCCACCACCCCTCCCTCCCTCCCTCCCTCCCTCCCTCCCTCCCTCCCTCCCTCCCTCCCTCCCTCCCTCCCTCCCTCCCTCCCTCCCTCCCTCCCTCCCTCCACCTGCCACCTTCTTCCCTTCACTCCACTCCTCTCCATCTAATCCACTTCTAATTGAGCTCCAGAGACTTTGATGTGGCAGGTAGGTCGAGCCACAGCTATTCCAGGGAGAAATTAAGGCACCGCTGCCTCTCTCCTCACCTCTTCTCCCCTCTCCTCCCCCTCCCCTCTTCACGTCCTCTCCTCCTCTGCTCCTGCTTGTCACTGTTTTAAATGAGCATTAGCATTGGACCTAACTTCCCCAGCCCAACATCTCACTCTGCCTCCCTCCCTCGTTCCCCCCTGGACTGTCAGTCAGGCTCGAGCTACATCCCCTCTCTGTGTGTTGTGTTTCGGCTGTTCTCTCTCGCACACCTCCCTGGCTGGTTCTCTTGTCTCTGTCTGTGTCCAGCTACACTGATAAGATGGGAATGTGTGTGATTGTAACCTGGGGAGACTAGGCCGCCCCAAGGGCTCAGACAGTGTTGGACGAGGAAAGGGGGAAGGAGGGAGGGAGGTGTGTTAGGGGGATCATTTTCACCTGTCACGGAGGCCTCTCTTGATCTCCCTCGGTAGAGCCTGCTGTCCCAGAGGTGCTGCACACTAATGATCCCCATCTCCTCATCCCCCTCTCCTCTCCTCTCTGTTGCTCACCCCCATCCTTTCCTTTCCTCTTCCCTCTCCTCTCCTCTATGTTGCTCACCCCCATCCTTTCCTTTCTTCTTCCCTCTTCTCTCCTCTCTCACCCTCTCTCCTTTCCTCTTCCCTCTCCTCTCCTCTCTCACCCTCTCCATTCTTCTTCCCTCACCTCTCCTCTCTCACCCTCTCCTTTCCTCTTCCCTCTCCTCTCCTCTTCCCTCTCCTCTCTCACCCTCTCCTTTCCTCTTTCCTCTTCCCTCTCCTCTCTCACCCTCTCCTTTCCCCTTCCCTCTCCTCTCCTCTCTCATCCTCTCCTTTCTTCTTCCCTCTCCTCTCTCATCCTCTCCTTTCTTCTTCCCTCTCCTCTCCTCTCCTCTCCTCTCCTCTCCTCTCCTCTCCTCTCCTCTCCTCTCCTCTCCTCTCTCATCCTCTCCTCTCTCATCCTCTCCTTTCTCCTTCCCTCTCCTCTCCTCTGCTCTCTCATCCTCTCCTTTCTTCTTCCTCTCCTCTCCTCTCCTCTCCTCTCCTCTCCTCTCCTCTCCTCTCCTCTCCTCTCCTCTCCTCTCCTCTCCTCTCCTCTCCTTTCCTCTCCTCTCCTCTCCTCTCCTCTTCTCTTCTCTTCTCTTCTCTTCTCTTCTCTTCTCCTCTCCTCTCCTCTCCTCTCCTCTTCTTTCTCCTTCCCTCCCCTCTCCTCTGCTCTCTCACCCTCTCCTTTCCTCTTCCCTCTCCTCTCCTCTCTCACCCTCTCCTTTCCTCTTCCCTCTCCTCTCCTCTCTCACCCTCTCCTTTCCTCTTCCCTCTCCTCTCCTCTATGTTGCTCACCCCCATCCTTTCCTTTCTTCTTCCCTCTTCTCTCCTCTCTCACCCTCTCTCCTTTCCTCTTCCCTCTCCTCTCCTCTCTCACCCTCTCCATTCTTCTTCCCTCACCTCTCCTCTCTCACCCTCTCCTTTCCTCTTCCCTCTCCTCTCCTCTTCCCTCTCCTCTCTCACCCTCTCCTTTCCTCTTTCCTCTTCCCTCTCCTCTCTCACCCTCTCCTTTCCCCTTCCCTCTCCTCTCCTCTCTCATCCTCTCCTTTCTTCTTCCCTCTCCTCTCTCATCCTCTCCTTTCTTCTTCCCTCTCCTCTCCTCTCCTCTCCTCTCCTCTCCTCTCCTCTCCTCTCCTCTCCTCTCCTCTCTCATCCTCTCCTCTCTCATCCTCTCCTTTCTCCTTCCCTCTCCTCTCCTCTGCTCTCTCATCCTCTCCTTTCTTCTTCCTCTCCTCTCCTCTCCTCTCCTCTCCTCTCCTCTCCTCTCCTCTCCTCTCCTCTCCTCTCCTCTCCTCTCCTCTCCTCTCCTTTCCTCTCCTCTCCTCTCCTCTCCTCTTCTCTTCTCTTCTCTTCTCTTCTCTTCTCTTCTCCTCTCCTCTCCTCTCCTCTCCTCTTCTTTCTCCTTCCCTCCCCTCTCCTCTGCTCTCTCACCCTCTCCTTTCCTCTTCCCTCTCCTCTCCTCTCTCACCCTCTCCTTTCCTCTTCCCTCTCCTCTCCTCTCTCATCCTCTCCTTTCTTCTTCCCTCTCCTCTCTCATCCTCTCCTTTCTTCTTCCCTCTCCTCTCCTCTCCTCTCCTCTCCTCTCCTCTCCTCTCCTCTCCTCTCCTCTCCTCTCCTCTCCTCTCCTCTCCTCTCCTCTCCTCTCCTCTCCTCTCCTCTCTCACCCTCTCCTCTCCTCTCCTCTCCTCTCCTCTCCTCTCCTCTCCTCTCCTCTCCTCTCCTCTCCTCTCCTCTCCTCTCCTCTCCTCTCCTCTCCTCTCCTCTCTCACCCTCTCCTCTCCTCTCCTCTCCTCTCCTCTCCTCTCCTCTCCTCTCCTCTCCTCTCCTCTCCTCTCCTCTCCTCTCCTCTCCTCTCCTCTCCTCTCTCACCCTCTCCTCTCCTTGTGTTGGTGTTGATGGGTGTAACCCAAAGGCCTGTTTTTTCTGTTTTTTTTACACCCTGGTTGCGGGTTGCAGACCATCTGAAATAGGTGTTAAAGACACAGAGGTGAAACTGGAGTGGGAAATAGAATATTTAGAGACAATATAAGTTTACAACCTTGCTGCAACATAGCACCTCTTCTGTGTTTGTCACAATGTAAAACCTTTGTGTGGTCTCTTTCCCTTCGTGTTCCTCTCCTCCTCTCCCCTCCCCCTCCCTTCCCCTCCTCTCTTTTCCTCTCCTCTCTGCAGGTCCTGGCGTACTCAGAGGGTCTGCATGGTAAATGGATGTTCAGTGAGATCAGAGCGGTCTTCTCCAGGCGATACCTGCTCCAGAATACTGGCCTGGAGGTCTTCATGGCCAACAGGAGTAAGCATCCCACACACTCATTACATCCCAAATGGCACTCTATTCCCTATATTGTGCACTACTTTGGAGCAGAGCCCATAGTGCACTACCAAGGCCTACATAGAGAATAGGGTGCCATTTGGGAAACAGACACACTCTTCTCTCATATGTGTCCTATTTGCATTCTGATGATGATATATAATAAACTGCTTCTCTTAAGTGCTTTAACATAGAATTAATAAAGTTTTGTTATCTCTCCTCCCAGCGTCAGTGATGTTTAACTTCCCAGACCAAGCCACAGTGAAGAAGGTGATCTACAGTCTACCCAGGGTCGGAGTAGGAACCAGCTATGGCCTACCACAAGCCAGGTAAACCATACACGTACACATCTACATTCACACGCAAACACACACACATTTACATTTTTTAGTTCATGAAACATTTTGTTTGGTCTTATCAATTCCTCATCTATCTTACTAGCTCCAGAGTAGTATTGTGTAATGCATATTATTTTCAGGGTGTGTATTGTTAGTCTCCCCACCTAACCCCTTTGTGTGGTGGAGTGTGGAGCCGGCCCTGGCAGCAGCTGACCCTGTCTGCAGCAGAGACATTTTAAATCCCATTGCTCCTGTCATTGGAGTGAGTAGTCATTGACCCTGACTGAACTGATCTAATTCTCTAAGTGAAGTCTATAGCACAGAACTGCAGCCTGCCTGCCTTTCTGACCACTGGCCACACAGTAAAATACACAGAAGGAGACGGACGACAGTCCCTTCACCTTACCTACACTCTGTCATTAATTACCACAAAACACACATCTATTGTTAGCTATCAGTTAGCTAGAGTTAGCTATTGACTGGCTAGTGTTAGCTATCTGCTGCTAGCTAGTGTTATCTGTCAGCTAGTGTTAGCAATCTGCTAGTGTTAGCTATTGGCTAGTGTTAGCTATCAGCTAGTGTTAGCTATTGGCTAGTGTTAGCTAGTATTGTTAGCTATTCTAGTATTAGTTATAAGTCAGTTAACTAGTGTTAGCTATTGGTTGGTATAGTGTTAGCAATTGGTGTTAGCTATTGATTGGCTAGTAGTTTTAGCTATTACTAGCTATTGTTTGCCAGACTATGGTCTGGCCTATAACTTGACATTACGACTGTGAGAGGTTTTTTAGAAACAGCCTCCATCCAACTCTTGATTCTCACCATGTGTTGAGTTGAAGTCACATCAAGGCCTGCAGGACTCTAACTCTTTGGTCATGGCTGAAGAATGCTCCAGTTTCACATGCTGCTGAGGTTGTCACACTGTGCCAGTGTGTGGTGCTCTGAGCTCGGACTGAATGATTGTCTGTCTGCGAGTGTTGGTCTTTAGCTGGTCAATGTGTGTCTGGTTGTGCACTTAGGTTTCTTGAGTACGCTTTCAAACCCCTTACTTAAACCTCATTGGTTTGAATGAGCCCTGTTCAAAAGTAATGCACTACATAGGGAAAAGGGTGGCATTTTGGACACAGCCTAAGGTTTTTCTTCCCCTGTTGTTGTGCAGGCGTATCTCCATGGCGACACCCCGGCAGCTCTTCAAGTCGTCCAACATGACCCAGCGCTGGCAGAGGAGGGAGATCTCCAACTTCGAGTACCTCATGTTCCTCAACACCATCGCAGGTCAGCATCCCTTCTCCTTCCTTTCCTCCTCTTTCCTTTCTCAGCCTCCTCCTCTCTCCTCTTTTCCCTCCTCTCCCTTTCTCCCCCTCTCCTATGCTCTCTCCCCCTCATCTTGGATGGATCCATGTTGTTGTGTTGAGCAGATTAATGTAGTGTATGTTGTTGTTGGCTGTTAAAACATGCCAGCCAAGGCCTACAGGTAAGTTGTCTTTGTTTAAGGAGTAGGATGCTCTGTTCAGTGTTCAGTTCACTCCTAAGCAGTAATACTGTTAGTACCGTAGGTTGCCTACACTTCACTGTTCATGTGGAGGAATATGACTGTTATTTGAAGAAAGAAAAGAGGGAAAATGGAAGCAAGATCACACATCCTCCAGGATACTTAGGGGTTGTGTGTGTGTGTGTGTGTGTGTGTGTGTGTGTGTGTGTGTGTGTGTGTGTGTGTGTGTGTGTGTGTGTGTGTGTGTGTGTGTGTGTGTGTGTGTGTGTGTGTGTGTGTGTGTGTGTGTGTATGTGTGTGTGTGTGTGTGTGTGTGTGTGTGTGTGTGTGTGTGTGTGTGTGTGTGTGTGTGTGTGTGTGTGTGTGTGTGCACACGTCTTTGTCGCCTCTCTGATCTGAACTGTGACTAACTGGAAAACGAGAGTGCCTGGCGCACCATTCCTCTCTGTGGGGTGTCACATCCCTCGCTCCCTCGCTCGCTGCAGAGTCATGCATATTTATAGTTATCTGTGGCGTGAGTTCGATACATTATTGTCATCTAATTAGATGTACGGCAGACAGAAAAACATGGTGGAAATTCATTAAAATGTGTGGTAATGACCTGAGCTGCCAAAAGTGTCAGGGAGGTGGGGTGGAAGACAGGAGGGGGATGGAGGGAAGAGAAGGAGGAGAGGAGGGGTGGTGGAGGAGAGGAAGAGAGGGCGAGAGGTGTTAACGTGCAGCCAGTGCTCTTCTAATTAAACACTATTCTACTGTTATTAACATTCTGACACTTCAGAGTGTGTGTGTGTGTGTGTGTGTGTGTGTGTGTGTGTGTATCATCCTGACACTTCAGAACAGGCTGGAACTCTACCCAAAATGCACCACACCACCACCCTTGTCTCCCCCCTGCACCCTCACACCCACCTCACCACCCTCACCTCTGTTTTTCCTTACACCACCACCCTAGAATAGCACTGACACATCTACCCACACCACACCACACTGCCATCCCTATCTACCCCCTACACTCTTACACCCTAACCCCTGTCTCATCCATGCACCCTCACATACAGGACCCCCCTCTCCCTCTTACACCCTCACCGAAGAACAGGAACAGGCTACAGCAGAGGTAAATCTACTCACACCATTATCTTCCCAAGCGAATGCCCAGGCTTAAGCTCAGTGTGCTAATGCAGTCTTGTGACATGCAGGACACTTGGGTATGAACCCAGTCTGTTACAGCAGCTCTGGGAATGAACGGGGCATGCGTGTGATTTTATATCTGTAGCATCCATAACACCCTGCTCTTACCCTAACCCACTACCATATTCTATCATCATTTTCTACATTTACATTTTGGTCATTTAGCAGAATCTCTGATCCAGAGTGACTTACAATCACCTTAACCACTCTAACCCTAACCCAGCATCATAATGTACCATTCACAACACCCAGATCTAACCCTAATGATTGTCTATACATCACAGCAGCAGCAGAACCACCTTTCCATTAAACTACATTAAACACTTAGCAGCCATCTTATTTGCTGTGGGAACTTCTGTGTAGTAATCTAGTACATTATCATTTGCATTTTTAACATCCCTATTTGGGTATGACATGTTTCTGTCAGAGGAAGTAAGGGTAGCCCCCAGGGACACACAGAGCCGAGAGGTTGGGGACAGAGCAGAGCAATGCAGAGTAGAGCAGGGAAGCTAGAAGATTGGGAGTTTGAGAGGTTATAGGAGGCTGGTACGTTGGGGACAGAGCAGAACATTGCAGAGTAGAGCAGAGAGGCTAGTCTGGGAGGTTGGGAAAAGTGGGCTAGGAGGCTAGGGGGATGGGAGGCTATGGAGTTGGAAGGATGGGAGGCTAGGGGGTTGGAAGGATGGGAGGCTAGGAGGTTGGGAGGCTAGGGGGTTGGGAGGCTAGGGGGTTGGGATGTCGGGAGGCTAAGGGGTTGGGGGGATGAGAGGCGAGGGGCTGGGAGGATGGGAGGATGGGAGGCTAGGGGGCTGGGAGGATGGGAGGCTGGTAGGTTTGGAGCTTGGATGTGTTTCAGGAAGCAGAGGGCTGCTGTGTGACTGATGGCTCTGTAAAGATGAAATAGCTGAAGCATTATCTTTGTTGTAGCCTCAGGTCAAGCCTCATCTTTCACTGAGGTACAATATGCAAGTGTGTGTGTGTGTGTGTGTGTGTGTGTGTGTGTGTGTGTGTGTGTGTGTGTGTGTGTGTGTGTGTGTGTGTGTGTGTGTGTGTGTGTGTGTGTGTGTGTGTGTGTGTGTGTGTGTGTGTGTGTGTGTGACACCATATTGTTGTTAGAAGAAAAATGTATTTCTGTTTAAACTAAACCGTCAGTTTGGAGCGCAGCATGGAAACTTCTCTGTCTACAAACCAAACAAAACTCACTTCAAACCAAACACCTATCACACTGCTGCACATCATCTCACACTAAACTCAGGAAAAGGGTTTTGAATGTCTATCTTGCAGTATCTTGGATTTAATTGAAATTGGAGATTTAATGTATCATTTTAACTAACCTCCAGATGAGCTTCAATGCCATACAACTCTCCTTCCGTGGCCTCCAACTGCTCTTAAACACAAGTAAAACTAAATGCATGCTATTCAATCGATCACTGCCCGCACCTGCTCGCCCGCCTAGCATCACTACTCTGGACGGCTCTGACTTAGAATACGTGGACAACTACAAATACCTGGGTGTCTGGTTAGACTGTGAACTCTCCTTCCAGACTCACATTAAGCATCTCCAATCCAAAATTAAATCTAGAATCGGCTTCCTATATCGCAACAAAGCATCCTTCACTCATGCTGCCAAACATACCCTCGTAAAACTGACCATCCTACCGATCCTCGACTTCGGTGATGTCATCTATAAAATAGCCTCCAACACTCTACTCAACAAACTGGATGCAGTCTATCACAGTGCCATCCGTTTTGTCACCAAAGCCCCATACACTACCCACCATTGCGACCTGTACGCTCTCGTTGGTTGGCCCTCGCTTCATACTCGTCGCCAAACCCACTGGCTACAGGTTATCTACAAGTCTCTGCTAGGTAAAGCCCCGCCTTATCTCAGCTCATTGGTCACCATAGCAGCACCCACTCGTAGCATGCGCTCCAGCAGGTATATCTCACTGGTCACCCTCAAAGCCAATTCCTCCTTTGGTCGTCTTTCCTTCCAGTTCTCTGCAAAAATCTCTGAAGCTGGAGACTCATATCTCCCTCACTAGCTTTAAGCACCAGCTGTCAGAGCAGCTCACAGATCTCTGCACCTGTACATAGCCCATCTGTAAACAGCCCATCTATCTACCTACCTCATCCCCATACTGTATTTATTTATTCATCTTGCTCCTTTGCACCCCAGTATCTCTACTTGCACATTCATCTTCTGCACATCTACCATTCCAGTGTTTAATTGCTATTTTGTAATTACTTCGCCACCATGGCCTATTTATTGCCTTAACTTACCTCATTTGCACTCACTGTATATAGACTTTTTGTTTTCTTTTGTTCTGCTGTATTATTGACTGTATGTTTTGTTTATTCCATGTGTAACTCTGTGTTGTTGTATGTGTCGAATTGCTATGCTTTATCTTGGCCAGGTCGCAGTTGCAAATGAGAACTTGTTCTCAACTAGCCTACCTGGTTAAATAAAGGTGAAATAGGTTTGGTTTATTAAAACGATTGTGTCAGTGCTGATAGTGGTGTCCTGTCCTGTTTGACTGGCTGTTGTGGCTTTGCTGCTAGTTTGTAATACTGCTTTATAATAAGTTGTTGATATCACACCCACAGCTCTGTTCTCTGATTGGACCGGCTCATAATAGTGCATTCTGTTTGGACCAGCTAATAGTTGTGTCTTCTGATTGGACCAGCCCATAACAGTGCTTACTGATTGGACAGCCCATAGCAGTGTTTTCTGATTAGACCATCCTATAACAGTGCTTGCTGATTGGACCAGCCTATAGCAGTGTCTTCTGATTGGACCAGCCCATAACAGTGTCTTCTGATTGGACCAGCCCATAACAGTGTCTTCTGATTGGACCAGTCCATAGCAGTGTGAAATTAGAGAGGACTTGTGGCGACATGGAATGTTGAGGAACTCCTCATAGTTCTCATAGCTGAGTTAGGGTTCCATCTGAAAACCATCATCCCACTGAAGGGGAAAACTAAGCTCTCACATCTGCATGTGGGCACTGCCATGACTGAAGTATCCATGGTAACCACCACAGGATGTCCAATCAGGAGGCTAGCCTGGTGGTGTCACATGAGGCATGCTCAACGACAACACGGTGACTAGGAGAACAGTTCTATATCTCTGTAATTACATATACACCACAGACTACATATAGACACTACACACACTACACACACTACATACAGTATACACACTATACACACACACTTCATATATACCACGTCAGGAGACCCCTTCGCTCCTAAACATGGGCGTATACTCCCTCTCCGTCCTCTAGGTCATCAGGCTGCTGATTATCCCGCACGCCTGTCACCATCGTCTCGCGCACATTCGCATCATGACACTCACCTGGACTCCATCACCTCCTTGATTATCTTCACTGTATCTGTCACTCCCCTTGATTCTTTCCTCAGGTGTTATTGACTCTGTTTCATGTCGGTGCGTTTGTGTTTCGTGTTTAGTAGCACACATAATCTCAATTTCTCGTGTGTGTGTGTGTGTGTGTGTGTGTGTGTGTGTGTATGTGTGTGTGTGTGTGTGTGTGTGTGTGTGTGTGTGTGTGTGTGTGTGTGTGTGTGTGTGTGTGTGTGTGTGTGTGTGTAGGGTTTTTGTGGTGTGTACATTTTTTTATAACTGCTGGGTCAAAAATGACCCTAAGAAAATCTTTGTACCCTGGTGGTGTACAGCTTTCATGGAAATATGAACAAAGGGAATGTTTCACTTTTTCTAATGTTGGGGTCACTCTAGGAAAAGTCATCAAATTTCAAGTTGAAAAAATATAATTAGGTATTTTTATTGTCTCAGCCTTAGGCCTATATATCACGGTCGACATGCATATGAACTAACAGGTTATAGAGCAAACAACACACACCCTAGGTTGTAATATGGCTTTTTTTCCCCTGGCTTGGCTTCCCCAGTGAATTTACCCACGCACTGCTACTGCCCTGAGTACAGACCACAAAGATCTCCCCCACCACACAAGCTCGAGGGGGTGCAAGACCGGACAGGAAGATAACGTTAGTGACTCAACCCACTCAAGTCGAGTATAGCGGGAAAAAAGCCTGGAACAACGTGATGCACCCCTCCTAGGGACGACATGGGAGAGCACTAGCAAGCCAGTGACTCAGCCCCCGTAATAGGGTCAGAGGCACACACACACACTAAGGCCTCCACACAGAGAGCAGACTGAGGACTCTATTAGAGGCGGTGTCGTCCTCCCAGACAGGAAGTTACTCTGTCAGAAACAGGAAGCTGACCTGAGAAGAGTCTAATGGAATGCTCTGATGGAATGTTGCATGCTGGGTCACCAAAGTAACCTAAGCCTTGTGTGTACCCCGCAGTTCTCCCCTGTATCCTGCAGTTTTCATCCCTCACACATCCTCCCCTGCCCCACCTCATCCCCTCCTCTTTTCTCTCACAGAACTTATCTAACAGATCTCTGTCTGTCTGTCTGTAGGGAGGACCTACAACGATCTGAACCAGTACGCCGTGTTTCCCTGGGTTCTCACCAACTATGAGTCCGAGGAGCTGGACCTCACCCTGCCGGGCAACTTCAGAGATCTCTCCAAGGTACTGTCATTCTGTTATACAACCTGCAGGACTGGGGGGGGGGGGGGGGGGAATTTGCATCATGTGCTCAGTCTGAACCCAGCGCTGGAATGTAGAGAAGGAGCTGATAGTTTAACATCACCGCAGGTCCTAACACTGGAATACCACATATTCACTATATAATGCACTACATTTGACCAGTCCCAATAGGGCTCTGGTCAAAAGTGGTGCATTAAATAGGGATTAGGGTGCCATTTGGTACGCAAACATAACATCCTAACAGATCCCAACACTGGAATAGCAGCTTAAGTGTCTCTGCTCTGTTTGGTACTGTATCGCCTCAGCACAAACGGAATGTTCTAGTGTCTCTGCTCTGTTTGGCATGGTACTGTCCTCGACCATCAACAGTAGGAGAGTTTTTAGTGTCTGTATGATGAGGGCTTCTGGCCCTGTTTAACTTCCTAGCAGCTCTCTCTCTCTCTTTATCTCTTTCTCTCTCTCTATCTCTCTACAACTCACAGACTCACTGACCTGAAAACAATCACATTCCTGTCTGAGCTTTCCTTCTCTCTCACTCTATCGCTCCCTCCTCACCCCGTTCCCTTTCGCTCTCAAAGTGCCGACTCCCTGACTCTCTCTGAGCTTCATTTTCACAAACGTTTTTTATCAATTTTCGCCTCAAATCCCAGACAAATGTTTGCTAGGGAGGGAGGGAAGCAGAGGGACAAGCAGGGAGGAAAGGAGGGAAAAGCAGGGAGGCAGGGAGGGAAGGAGGGAAAAGCAGGGAGGCAGAAAGGGAAGGAGGGAAAAGCAGGGGGAAGGAGGGAAAAGCAGGGAGGCAGGGAGGGAAGGAGGGGAAAAGCAAGGGGGGAAGGAGGGAAAAGCAGGGAGGCAGGGAGGGAAGGAGGGGAAAGCAGGGGGGAAGGAGGGAAAAGCAGGGAGGCAGGGAGGGAAGGAGGGGGAAAAGCCAGGAGGGAAGGAGGGAAAAGCAGGGAGACAGGGGAGGGAAGGAGGAAAAAGCAGGAAGGGGGGAAGTAGGGTATAGAAATGAGAGAGATTGCTGAACTCACGATGAAAATAAGAAATAACCACAACTTAAGCACCCTGGTAGGCATGTGTACTAATAATGTCAGTGAATACACTTCCCTCCTAACAGTAGTCTGTAAGGGTAATCTCCTCTGCACTTGGTTTATACCAGTTTCACCCAGCCAGTGTAGAAAGTCACTGTGTGAAAATTTCTACTCAGCCCTGTTGGAATTGAAAAAGACAACATTTGGTTTGAGTTGTTCAGGTAGGTAGTATAGTGGGTGATCCAGTATAATTCAGTGTTCACTCTGGCAGCAGGTCTACAGTAAAACACACACACACACACACACACACACACACACACACACACACACACACACACACACACACACACACACACACACACACACACACACACACACACACACACACACACACACACACACACACACACACACACACACACACACACACAGCTTTCCTGTGTCTTCCTGCTGTCGTTTCTGCTCTTGTCACCCTGTGGCGGCTTCAGTCTGTACACAGCCAGGTGGGCCGTGTGTGTGTGTGTGTCTGAGAGAGCTCGAGCCCTCTGGCCCAGGGAGACAGTTATGTATTGTAATGTATTCCAGTGACATCCTCCCATGCTGTTTACAGGCTGAGCTGCCTTCATTACCATGAGTTCACAGGCCTCTGTCTCCTGACAGTTGTCCTTGAAACCCCAGGGCTCGTACACACACACACACACACACACACACACACACACACACACACACACACACACACACACACACACACACACACACACACACACACACACACACACTACTCACACACGTACACACACACACCTCCAACCCCAGGCCTTCTACCTCCAGAGGTACCAGCTAGTAAAGGACTGAACTAGAATGAAGGGGATTGATTTCTCTAATATATAAACAGATTAGATAAAGAGCAGGGGGAATGAGGAAATAGGGAGGAACTCTGAGAGATACAGTAAGTCTTTTGAACAGAGTCATGTAAAACCACCTTACTCTGAAACACAAACATCTTCCTATATAGTGCTCTACTTTTGACCAGGCCCTATAGGGCGCTGGTCGAAAGTAGTGCACTATGCTGGGAATACAGTTCCATTTGGGAAGCAGCCATCCAGTGATATTTTGGGTGCCAATACCAGCAGGCTAAATGTACTATAGCTCCCGGATGATACACCACTTAATCCTCTCACACACCTGGTTTAGTGTGCTACACACACCTACACACACCTGCACATGCCTGCAATTTACCTGTTGATCAGTCAGCATGTCATCCGTGTTAAATCCAACTGAACAGAGTGTTCTCTGCCTCAGGGCCATAGTGGAGCATTCCTACTGTCAGATCACAGGCCTGTGGAGCACACACACACACAACCCATACACACACACCCGCTATGTCAGCGGTACAGTTGTGTGGTGGAGCGGTTCATTAGGCTTTAATGATTATTTCCTGCTGACTGACAGGTGGCTGATGGGAAAGGGAAGCTCATCTCCTCATAGCTGTTAGTTGATGGAGTGGAAACGCTGATAATCCTATATGAAGGCATACTGAGTGTGCTCTTCTTAACAATCTAGAGCTTTATCACGGATGTTGTTCTACCTTCTTTTGTGTGTCTCTGAAAGGAAGTGATGTGATGTGACTCTGTCAAAACTTCTCTCAGGGAGGAACAGCCAAAGCTGTGAAGTGACAGCAGACATATGTACCTGATCTACTTTACCTCATAGCTACTGTTATGAAAAGGGGAGGGAGTGGGGGCTTGTCCGTGGTGGTCTTCGGACCTGCAACCTTATGAACCAGAACCCTTCACGTTTTCGATGGCTCCAAGACATCTAGCTCCCTTGGAAAAGTTGATATATTTACATTTCACATTTTAGTCCTTTAGCAGATGCTCTTATCTAGAGCAAACTCTGGCGTTGCAAGTGCCATGCTCTACCAAATGAGCCACACAGGACCATAATGTGCACATATACTATGTGCTTATGAACGCAGGGTAGCTACACTATTATACTGTATTTACCATTGTGAAGTTACATTAATTTGCCTTCTCTGCTTAGTTGTTGTAGCAAATCCTATTCATGTTTTTAAAAGAGTTAACAAAAGTTGCTGATAAGTTTATTGTGTATGTCGTAGCGAATGTTAGGAATGTAGCTAGCTACATAAACAACTCTGGAGATTTAGTGGTGCTAGTCGTGCATCACTGTATCAATGTTTTAAAGACTGCAACTGATCTTCAGAAATCCTATACCATGAGAGAAACCAGCCAAACGAAGAACTCTGAAGAACTTGATTGTAGCTGTTCAAGGTGCTTCTTCTGACAATCCCCAGAGAGAAAACACGTGTGACTCCTCCTGACAGTGCCGCTGCACTGTACCGTGATGTCATTTCCATTTAAATAAAAAATGCAGTGTGTGTGTCTCCTTGAGAGTTAGCCTAGATATTACCACACGAACTGCAGAACTTTCTCTGTGTTCCACACACTCGCATGCACACACATGCACACACACCAACACACACACACACACACGCGCTCCTCTTGGATCCTCACTTTGGGGTCGCTACTCTGCAGTCAGAGAATGATCCTAATTACATGTGACGAGTGGTTTATCTAGTGTAGCATGTGACAGCCCTATAATCCAGCAGCTAAGTTTGATCATGTCTTGTTTTGTGGTGCAGGTAGATATCACTAGGTCAGGTGTTATTTATGGGAGTGAACTCAGAAGGAGCTAAATGCAGAGCTGTCTAAAGCACTTGTTTTTATTGTCTCCTTATCATGTCCTGTATTTACATAACCACCTGGGAATAGGGAGCTGGTGATTACTGTGTGTTAGAGGAAAGCTAGAGATTTTTTTAGTACTCTACCCCACTAACCAGCCACGGAAGGGGGTCCCATATGGCACCCTATTCCCTATATAGTGCACAAATTTTGACCGGGACCCTATATCCCTATCTCCCACACAGTATCTATTTTAGCACTTTAGCTTGCTAACATTAGCATCAAACATTAGCAACATGGTTCCATCAATTAACCTTAAGAAACTTAGTTGCTATGCTACTAGAATCAACACACTTAACATGCCTGGTTGCTTTAAAGTGTGTTAATGTCAAGAAATCAATGAAATACCACATTGTAGCAAAGTTAGCTAGGTAGCTAGCTGTCACACATCAACAACAGAGAAGGTCAGAGTATAACCAGAGATGGATGTTGTTTTGTTTGAGTGAACTAGCCAAACATTTTTGTTACCCAAATGGCACCCTATGAACCATGGTCAAAAGTAGTATACTATATAGGGAATAGGGTGCCAGGTTGATGGTGCTGCATGCATGTGAAAGGCTTAGAGCTTTAGAAGGGCCTTATGGTCACTTAAGACCCAACACTATCTACCCATGTTAACAGCTTTTTAATGTCTTACTAATGAGCTAGTTTTGCAGGCTAAAGCCCCCATATCTTTTTATAGTCTAAGAGCTGTCTGTGAGGGTGACAGAGGAAGCCAGTAAGATGTAATAGACAAGACACACTATAACCAACGTAAGCCATGCGCAGTAAATCACCTTCTGTGTGTCGACAAACAGTGGCAATTCAACATTCAACTCTAGCCACTTTAATAATGGAAAAATGTATGTAATAAATGTATCACTAGCCACTTTAAACAATGCCACTTTATATAATGTTTACATACCCTACATTACCCATCTCATATGTATATACTGTACTCTATACCATCTACTGCATCTTGCCTATGCCGTTCGGCCATCACTCATTCATATATTTTTATGTACATATTCTTATTCATTCCTTTACACTTGTGTGTATAAGGTAGTTGTTGTGAAATTGTTAGGTTAGATTAATTGTTAGATATTACTGCATGGTCGGAACTAGAAGCACAAGCATTTCGCTACACTCGCATTAACATCTGCTAACCATGTGTATATGACAAATAAAATTTGATTTGATTTGATGTAGAATAGTCTGGAAATAAACAGAAAATGACGGCCGATGTTCTGTGGCGATATGACGTCCACCTGCTGCTTTTAACCGTTTGTCGACGCGGTTTTGTCCGCGCTGCTAGGTTTAGTGGAAATATTCATATTGACAGTCTCTTTGTATTTGGGGTTCTTAGCTAACTATCAGACCACGTTAGCTGTGAGACCAAGTTAGCTATGAGACCAAGTTAGCTATGAGATCATGTTAGCTGTGAGACCATGTTAGCTATGAGACCACATTAGCTGTGAGACCATATTAGATTTGCGACTATGTTAGCTGTCAGACCATGTTAGCTGTGAGGCCATGTTAGTTATGAGACCATATTAGCTGTGAGACTATGTTAGCTATGAGACCATGTTAGCTGTGAGACTATGCTAGCTATGAGACTATGTTTGCTATGAGACCATGTTAGCTGTGAGACTATGTTAGCTGTGAGACCATTTTAGCTGTGAGACCATTTTAGCTGTGAGACTATGTTAGCTATGAGACTACGCTAGCTATGAGACCATGTTTGCTGTGGGACCATGTTAGCTGTGAGACCATGTTAGCTGTGAGACTATGTTAGCTGTGAGACCATTTTAGCTGTGAGACCATGTTTGCTGTGAGACCATGTTAGCTGTGAGAGCATGTTAGCTGTTGAAACCCAGTCCGTCCTATTAGCTGGCTGTGCTGTCCAGCTGCAGCTATGATTGGGCTAAGCTGACTGAGACCAGCCTGGTTCCTCCTGGATGTTTAACAACCTGTCTGTCTTCCTGTAGCCCACAGCCCAATCACAGCTGGCCCCAGACGCCACCTGACAGCCTATTATCACCCCGTAAATCTCAGCAGATCTCAATAAACTTCTCTTCCATTCTCCCTCATCGTGCTAACATTGATGTGGACGGTCATTATGTTGGAGAGGAAAGAAAGGAACGTAGAAGGAAACCAGACGTGACCAGTTGGTTTTGAGGGAGAGAGTTGAGCGCAAGTCAAACATTCCTACTAATGCCATGTGTTCTGTGCCACATAGAGGGAGGTATGGGCTGTGGGAACATAATGAAGTTGACGAGACTGTCTACGCTGCATCTCATATGGAACCCTATTCACTATATATCCAGGGTCCTCTGGTCAAAAGTAGTGTATATAGTGAATAAAATTCCATTTGGAAAGCAGATTTTTGTGTTGTAACACTCATATAACTCCAGCCATGGGAATTCTGGAGTAACGGCAAGTCTTAATGATTTGAAATGAAAGTCATTTTATTTTTTGTCGTTGACTCGCCACAAGCTGCAGCTCATCTGAATCAAATTAAATGAAATAAAATTGTATTAGTCACATGCGCCGAATACAACAATGCAGTTTAAACAATGCAGTTTAAAAACAATGCAGTTTAAAAAATATATGAGTAAGAATACAAAAAAAAGTAACAAGTAATTAAAGAGCAGCAGTAAAATAATAATAGCGAGACTATTTACAGGGAGGTACAGAGTCAATGTGTGGGGGCAGTTCAGGTAATATGTACATGTAGGTAGAGTTATTAAAGTGACTATACATCGATGATAACAACAGAGAGTAGCAGTGGTGTAAAAGAGGGGGGGGGGGGGGCAATGCAAATAGTCTGGGTAGCCATTTCATTAGATGTTCAGGAGTGGTATGGCTTGGGGGTAGAAGCTGTTAAGAAACCTCTTGGACCTTGACTTGGTGCTCGGGTACCACTTGCCGTGCGGTAGCATAGAGAAGAGTCTATGACTAGGGTGGCTGGAGTCTTTGACAATCTTTTGGGCCTTCCTCTGACACCGCCTGGTGTACAGGTCCTGGATGGTAGGAAGCTTGGCCCCAGTGATGTACTGGGCTGTACGCACTACCCTCTGAAGTGCCTAGCAGTCGGAGGCCGAGCAGTTGCCATACCAGGCAGTGATGCAACCAGTCAGGATGTTTTCGATGGTGCAGCTGTAGAACCTTTTGAGGATCTGAGGATCCATGCCAAAACTTTTCAGTCTCCTGAGGGGGAATAGGTTTTGTCGTGCCCTCTTCACGACGGTCTTGGTGTGCTTGGACCATGTTAGTTTGTTGGTGATGTGGACACCAAGGAACTTGAAGCTCTCAAACTGCTCCACTATAGCCCCGTCGATGAGAATGGGGGCGTGCTCGGTCCTCTTTTTCCTGGAGTCCACAAACATTTCCTTTGTCTTGATCACGTTGAGGGAGAGGTTGTTTTCCTGGTACCACATGGCCAGGTATCTGACCTCCTCCCTATAGGCTGTCTCGTTGTTGTCGGTGATCAGGCCTATTGTCGTGTCATCGGCAAACTTAATTATCGTGTTGGAGTCGTGCCTGGCAGTGCAGTCATGTGTGAACAGGGAGTACAGGAGAGGACTGTGCACGCACCCCTGAGGGGCCCCTGTGTTGAGGATCAGCGTGGCGGATGTGATGTTACCTACCCTTACCACCTGGGAGCAGCCTGTCAGGAAGTCCAGGATCCAGTTGCAGAGGGAGGTGTTTGGTCCCAGGGTCCTTAGCTATTTGATGAGCTTTGAGGGCACTGTGGTGTTGAATGCTGGGCTGTAGTCAATGAATAGTATTCTCACATAGGTGTTCCTTTTGACCAGGTGGGAAACGGCAGTGTGGAGTGCGATAGAGATTGCATCATCTGTGGATCTGTTAGGGCAGTATGTAAATTGGAGTGGGTCTAGGGTTTCTGGGATAATGGTGTTGATGTGAGCCATGACCTGCCTTTCAAAGCACTTCATGGCTACAAACTTGAGTGCTACGGGTCAGTAGTCATTTAGGTTGGTTACCTTAGTGTTCTTGGGCAAAGGGACTATGTTTGTCTGCTTAAAACATGTTGGTATTACAGACTCGGACAGGGAGAGGTTGAAAATGTCAGTGAAGACACTTGCCAGTTGGTCAGCGCATGCTTTCAGTACACGTCCTAGTAGACCGTCTGGCCCTGTGGCCTTGTGAATGTTGACCTGTTTAAAGGTCTTACTCACATCGGCTGCGGCGAGCGTGATCACACAGTCTTCCGGAACAGCTGGTGCTCTTTAGTACAATTTGATCTTAGTCCGGTATTGACACTTTGCCTATTTGATGGTTCGTCGAAGGGCATAGCGGGATTTCTTATAAGCTTCCGGGTTAGTGTCCCGCTCCTTGAAAGCAGCAGCTCTACCCTTTAGTTCAGTGCGGATGTTGTCTATAATACATGGCTTCTGGTTGGGGTATGTACGTACAGTCACTGTGGGGACGACGTCATCGATGTACTTATTGATGAAGCCAATGACTGATGTGGTGTACTCCTCCAGGTCACTGGTGCTTCCTGCTTTAATTTTTGCTTGTAAGCAGGAATCAGGAGGATAGAATTATGGTCAGATTTGCCAAATGGAGGGCGAGAGCTTTGTATGCGTCTCTGTGTGTGGAGTGAAGGTGGTCCCTATGTTTTCTTTCCCTCTGGTTGCACATTAAACATGCTGATAGAAATTTTGTAAGACGGATTTAAATTTCCCTGCTTTAAAGTTCCCGGCTACTTGGAGCACCGCCTCTGGGTGAGCGTTTTCCTGTTTGCTTATGGCTGAATACAGCTCATTTAGTGCAGTCTTAGTGCCAGCATCGGTCTGTGGTGGTATGTAGACAGCTACAAAAAATACAGATGAAAACTCTCTAGGTACAGTTGAAGTCGAAAGTTTACATACACTTATGTTGGAGTCATTAAAACTCGTTTTTCAACCACTCCACAAATATCTTGTTAACAAACTGTTGTTTTGGCAAGTCGGTTAGGACATCTACTTTGTGCATGACACAAGTAATTTTTCCAACAATTGTTTACAGACATATTATTTCACTTATAATTCACTGTATCACAATTCCAGTGGGTCAGAAGTTTACATACTGTTGACTGTGCCTTTAAACAGCTTGAAAAATTCCTGAAATTATGTCATGGCTTTAGAAGCTTCTGATAGGCTAATTGACATTATTTGAGTTAATTGGAGGTGTACCTGTGGATGTATTTTAAGGTCTACCTTCAAACTCAGTGTCTCTTTGCTTGACGTCATGGGAAAATCAAAAGAAATCAGCCAAGACCTCAGAAAAAAATTGTAGACCTCCACAAGTCTGGTTCATCCTTGGGAGCAATTTCCAAACGCCTGAAGGTACCACGTTCATCTGTACAAACAATAGTAAACAAGTATAAACACCGTGGGATCACGCAGCCGTCATACTGATCAGGAGGGAGACGCGTTCTGTCTCCTAGAGATGAACGTACTTTGGTGTGAAAAGTGCAAATCAATCCCAGAACAACAGCAAAGGACCTTGTGAAGATGCTGGAGGAAACAGGTACAAAAGTATTTATATCCACAGTAAAACGAGTTCTATATCGACATAACCTGAAAAGCCGCTCAGCAAGGAAGAAGCCACTGCTCCAAAACCGCTATAAAAAAGCCAGACTACGGTTTGCAACTGCACATGGGGACAAAGATCGTACTTTTTGGAGCAATGTCCTCTGGTCTGATGAAACAAAAATAGAACTGTTTGGCCATAATGACCACCGTTATGTTTGGAGGAAAAAGGGGGAGGCTTGCAAGCCGAAGAACACCTCCCCAACCGTGAAGCATGGTGGTGGCAGCATCATGTTGTGGGGGTGCTTTGCTGCAGGAGGGACTGGTGCACTTCACAAAATAGATGGCATCATGAGTAATGAAAATGATGTGGATATATTGAAGCAACATCTCAAGACATCAGTCAGGAAGTTAAAGCTTGGTTGCAAATGAGTCTTCCAAATGGACCCCAAGCATACTTCCAAAGTTGTGGCAAAATGGCTTAAGGGCAACAAAGTCAAGTTATTGGAGTGGCCATCACAAAGCCCTGACCTCAATCCTATAAAAAATAATTGTGAGCAGAACTGACAAAAAATTTTAAAAAAAAAAGCTCTGTAAGGAGGAATGGGCCAAAATTCACCCAACTTATTGTGGGAAGCTTGGGGAAGGCTACCCGAAATGTTTGACCCAAGTTAAAGAATTTATAGGCAATGCTACCAAATACTAATTGAGTGTATGTAAACTTCTGACCCACTGGGAATTTGATGAAAGAAATAAAAGCTGAAATAAATCATTCTCTCTACTATTATTCTGACATTTCACATTCTTAAAATAAAGTGGTGATCCTAACAGACCTAAGACAGGGAATTTTTACTTGGATTAGATGTCAGGAATTGTGAAAAACTGAGTTTAAATGTATTTGGCTAAGGTGTATGTAAACTTCTGAGTTCAACTGTAGATAGTGTGGTCTACAGCTTATCATGAGATACTCTACCTCAGGTGAGCAAAACCTCTAGACTTCCTTAGCTATCGTGCACCCGCTGTTATTTATAAACATACATAGTACTCCGCCCCTTGTCTTACCGCTGTTCTGTCCTAACGATACAGCATATAACCAGCCAGCTGGATGTTGATAATGTCGTCATTCAGCCACGACTCCGTGAAGCATAAGATATTACAGTTTTGAATGACCCATTGGTAGTTTAATCTTCCGCGTAGGTCAGCAATTTTATTTTTCTAGCAGAATGGCAGGAAGTGGGGGTTTATTCAATCGCCTACTGGCCCCTTTTTCTCCGCCTTGTCTTCACGCAAATGACGGGGATCTGGGCCTGTTTCCGAGAAAACAGTATATCATTCACGCCGGGCTCGTTGGCAGTTCTGATGTCCAGAAGTTATTTTCGGGTCATAAGAGACGGTAGCAGCAACATTATGTACAAAATAAGTTAAAAAATAAGTTGCAAAGAAAAAAACAATTGGTTAAGAATACGTAAAACGTCAGCCTTGTTGTCCGGCACCATCAAGGGCTTTGTTGGGGTAGATTTCCCATGATTTCTGTGGTCAATCCGAGATATGGCCGCCTCGTGCATAAAACACACACACACACACACACACACACACACACACACACACACACACACACACACACACACACACACACACACACACACACACACACACACACACACACACACACACACACACACACACACACACACACACACACACACACACACACACACACACAAACACACACACACACTGTATCTTTAGCACTGAGTGTATTAATATTGACTGCCAATGTACCTCCAAGGCCTGCCTGTGGGTCAGGGTGATTGAAAAGACAGAGAAAGCAATTTAACCTCCACTAAATCAATTTTAATGGACTAATTAGATTGCCTTTAAAAACACATGAGAAAGCAAAGGCTTGGGACCCAGAGTGAGTCTCAGTGTCATAATATTGGCGTAGGTCCCATCCCAAATTGCATCCTATTACCTACAGAGTGTACTGCTTTTGCCCAGAGCCCTATGGGCCCTGGTCAAAAGTTGTACTCTATATTGGGAATGGGTTGCTATTTGGGACACAGTGTCGGCATAATACAGAGAGGCTGGGACCCAGAATGTAATATTGACTTGGCCTCTGTTCCAGAGTTATGGTGGAAGAATGAAACACTCTATCAAAGACCAACAGTTGGGTTGTAAAGTCATGTATTTCTTGATTTATCCATTGACTAACTCATTACTGTAATATCAATAGCAGATCTTACTAAACTCCTGGAGGGCTGTGGCGTTTTTTTACCATAACAACATGGCGGGACACATTCAAATGTCTCATTTGGCCTGGGGGCCGTTTGTTTGACCACCCTGCTCTAGGAGCTGCCTGTCTACGAAGTCTTAAACATCAGTTATATACTGAACATAATATGCTCTATCTACTGTATATAACTTATTTTCTTCCTGTTTCTTCCTCAGCCAATTGGAGCATTGAACCCGAAGCGTGCTGTGTTCTATGCAGAGCGCTACGAGACGTGGGAAGAGGACCAGACCCCCCCATATCACTACAACACCCACTACTCCACCGCTAACTCCACCATGCTCTGGCTGCTCAGGATAGTACGTACTCTATACACCATCCACCCAATCCCCTATTCATTGTACCCTATACCTGCAAAAGTGGGTTGTTGATTAAAAAAAAGTCCATTAATCATTTCTACGTTTTTTCTATCTGATTTTAGACGTTTGAGTGTAGACGTACAGTACCAGTAAAAAGTTTGGACACACCTACTCATTCAAGGGTTTTTCTTTATTTTTACTATTTTCTTCATTGTAGAATAATATTGAAGACATCAAAACTATGAAATAACACATAAGGAATCATGTAGTAGCCAAAAAATTGTTAAACAAATCAAAATATATTTTATATTTGAGATTCTTCAAAGTAGCCACCCTTTGCCTTGATGACAGCTTTGCACACTCTTGGCCTTCTCTCAATCAGCTTCATGAGGTAGTCACCTGGAATGCATTTAAATTAACAGGTGTGCCTTGTTAAAAGTGAATTTGTGGAATTTTTTTCTTAATGCGTTTGAGCCAATCGGTTGTGTTGTGACAAGGTAGGGGTGGTATACAGAAGATAGACCAAATCCATATTTTGACAAGAACAGCTCAAATAAGCAAAGAGAAATGACAGTCCATCATTACTTTAAGGCATGAAGGTCAGTCAAGAACTTTGAAAGTTTCTTCAAGTGCAGTCACAGAAACCATCAAGCGCTATGATGAAACTGGCTGTCATGAGGACCGCCCAGGAAAGGAAAACCCAGAGTTACCTTTGCTGCCGAGGAGAAGTTAATTAGAGTTACCAACCTCAGAAATTGCAGCCCAAATAAATGCTTGACAGAGTTCAAGTAACAGATACATCTCAACATCAACTGTTCACAGGAGACAGGCCTTCATGGTCTGAATCAGGCCTTCATGGTCGAATTTCTGCAAAGAAACCACTACTAAAGGACACCAATAAGAAGAAGAGACTTGCTTGGGCTAAGAAACACGAGCAATGGACATTAGACCGGTGGAAATCTGTCCTTTGGTCTGAATTTAAGATTTTTGGTTAGAATTCAAGGTACACTTAACCAGCATGGCTACCACAGTATTCTACAGTGATACGCCATCCCATCTGGTTTGCGCTAGGTGGGACTATAATTTGTTTTTCAACAGGACAATGACCCAACACACCTCCAGGCTGTGTAAGGGCTATTTGACCAGGAAGGAGAGTGATGGAGTGCTGCATCAGATGACCTGGCCTCCACAATCCCCCAACCTCAACCCAATTGAGATGGTTTGGGATGAGTTGGAACGTAGAGTGAAGGAAAAGCAGCCAACAAGTGCTCAGCAAAGCTGTCATCAAGGCAAAGGGTGGCTACTTTGAAGAATCTCAAATCTCAAATATATTTTTATTTGTTTAACACTTTTTTGTTTATGGTTATTGGTTATTTCATAGTTTTGTTGTCTTCACTATTGTTCTACAATGAAGAAAATAGTAAAAATAAAGAAAAACCCTTGAATGAGTAGGTGTGTCCAGACATTTTACTGGTACTGTAAGTAGTTTTTTATCCAAATTAATATGTTCAAAATGGCAGCTAGTATGTTAGTTAGATAGTAAGTCACACAATCTACACAGTTGAAAGGACATTGATACTATCTAGTGTTTAGTAAATACCAGTGGAATCCAAATGGTGTGATAAAGGGTTACCCCTCCTGGGGTTTGGCCATATCTGATATGTTAGGCAGCTCGTTAATTGGAGAAAGCTTGATGGGGAGTTAGTAGCACCCTCCCCCTGTTCTCCCTTTGCCTGCCACTCTCCTCCTCCTCTTCCCCTCATTAGCAGAGGGTCTGTTGAATTAGAAGAGTTCCTCTGACAGCACTTACACCTCTCCTCACTACCCACACTCCTCCTCTCCTCCTCTCCACCCTACATCCCCCCCATCAGAACACTGTCTCCATCTCAGACTGGGAACACCACATACGGTATCAGCCAATTACCACCGTCGCTCCCGGCGACCAGCACTGTAATTAATACTCCCTAAGGCATTGTGGGTAATGTACAGTAGGGGAGGACAGACAGACAGACAGACAGACAGACAGACAGACAGACACTTGTCAGGAACCTCACATACACAGAAACACACCATAGATGTGGTAAAGAGGTCAATGGAACTCGACCCAAACAATGGAAATGCCATGGAAAGGTATTGGGGAAAGATGCCGTGGGGGTGTGATGTTCGTCGTTAAAGGTAGACCAAGGCGCAGCGTGAGTTGGGTTCATCATACTTTATTTTCAATGTGAACCAGCAAAAACAATAAACAATACAATGAACAAAAAGCTAGGCGTGCAAACACATGCAACACAAAGACAAGATCCCACACTGAAGGAGGGAAAAGGGCTGCCTAAGTATGATTCCCAATCAGAGACAACGATAGACAGCTGCCTCTGATTGGAAACCATACTGGGCCAATCAAAGAAAAAGACAACATAGACATATAACACATAGAATGCCCACCCCATGTCACACCCTGACCTAACCAAACAGAGAAAAACGGCACTCTCAGGTCAGGGCGTGACAGGGGGAAAGATTGCGAATCTCCTCTTTGCAACAGCCCGGCGTCCTTCTTCTTCTTCTGGGCTCCCAAGTGGCGCTGCGGTCTAAGGCACTGCATCTCAGTGCTTGAGGTGTCACTACAGACCCTGGTTTGAGTCCAGGCTGAATCACAACCGGCCGTGATTGGGAGTCCCATAGGGTGGCACACAATTGACCCAATGTCGTCTGGGTCTGGCCGGGGTAGGCCGTCATTGTAAATAAGAATTTATTCTTAACTGACTTACCTAGTTAAATAAAGGTTAAATAAATAAAATAAAAATTCTATCCCCCACAGTCTGCGTTCCATTGACCTCTTTACCGCATCTATGGTTCCAATAAGAGACATTCTCATTGTCCCTTCTCTCTGTCACAACCAGTAGAATTCAGCTATTAGCTCTCCTTAGAGGAGTAGAAATTATTCATTCTGAACATGCAATAGAAAATCTAGTTCACTGACAGTATGGTTTGGAATGGGGGTGTTATGTGTGTTCGTTTGTTTGTTTGTGTGTGTGTGTGTGTGTGTGTGTGTGTGTGTGTGTGGGTGTGTGTGTCCATGAAACATCCTTTCCTCAACGTAAAATGTGTGTGTGTTTTCTCTTGCAGGAGCCTTTCACCACGTTCTTCCTGAAAGCTAACAACAACAAGTTTGACCATCCAGACCGGACCTTTTCAGCCATCACCCGCTCCTGGAGGCACTGCCAGAGAGACACCTCAGACGTCAGGGTGTGTGTCTTTGTGTCACTGTGTGTGTGTGTGTCTTTGTGTCACTGTGTGTGTGTGTGTGTGTGTGTGTGTGTGTGTGTGTGTGTGTGTGTGTGTGTGTGTGTGTGTGTGTGTGTGTGTGTGTGTGTGTGTGTGTGTGTGTGTGTGTGTGTGTGTGTGTGTGTGTGTGTGCGTGCGTGCATTCAGGTATGTGTGTGTCCATGAAACAACCTCTGCTCAATGTAAAATACTCTGTATCTGTGTCTACGGTGGGTCTGTTCATCGGTTTTCAACCCAGAAGGAAACGTCACAATAAAATATATATCCCATGAATTATAAATAACACTGTGCTCAAACTGAGGAACAGAGACATGGTACACTGTGCATAACTAAAACACTTAAAAATACATACTTGATTTACCTCTTATATAAAAAAAACATTACTTTAAAAAAGAAAGGAGTGCTGTACTCTATGTGAACAAAGGCTGAAGACAAAGAAAGAAAGAAATCCTCTCCTTCCTTCCTCAGAGGAGCAGTCAGAGGTTTGTATCCCAAATGGCTCCCTATTAGCCCTGCTCAAAAGTAGTGCACTATATAGAGAATAGGGTGCCATTTGGGACACAGACAGAGAAACGCTGAACCACCACCACGGTCACTCTGTAACACAGCGGGAACAGCTCTGACCTCAAAGTGTCAGATATTTCTAGAACACCCCGTGTCGGGTTAGTGTTGCCCCAGGCAATTAATAAAGCATTAATGACAAAAGCTATTTAAAATGTAGTGTTTTATGTCCGGACAGGGCTTTTCCTGGGCTCAGCTTGGGGAGGAGGGGGAGAGAGCAGCACACCAGCCAACACGCCCTGTTAACAAATACATGCTACTTTAAACTACTTGTATGTATGTCTGTCTGTCTGTTGAAACACACAGAACATGGCTGCTGGTCTATCAGCACAAAGGAGACAGAGACAAGCTATTACAACCGCAGCTGTGTTTCATTATGTATTAGTAACAGGAATTATTCTGCTAAATTGTTTCATCTACACACACAGTTCTACCTTCATACACACAGTTTTACCTTCATGCACACAGTTTTACACACAGTTTTATGTAGGTGCACGCAGTTACCTATGTACACAGTTACCTACATACACAAAGTGCTACCTACATTATGACACAGAGTACAGAACTGGGGGAGTGGAAGGGGGCCTTTGCAGGGGTGGGCTGACCACCTACAAGAGCAAGTCTATATGGAGCGACCTTGTTCTAGCATCCCCCCACCCTCCTCCACTTCACAATTCATTTTTTAACAGTGTTAATAATCCATGTCTCTGTGTCCCCACTAGTGTGTGTGTGTCATGTACATGCTTGCCTGCGTGCGTGTGTGTGAGTGAAAGAGGGAGAGGCAGACTTGTCTATGAGTAGTCCCAGTAACAGTCCCAGTAACCCCCCAGAACGCTGCCAGTGTGTTACCTGAAGGGCTCGAGCAGGATCTAATATAGCTAATGCTATGGCCTGTTAGCTATCTATGGTGGCTGTTAGCTATCTATGGTGGCTGTTAGCTATCTATGGAGGCTATTAGCTATCTATGGAGACTGTTAGGTATCTATGGGCTGTTAGCTATTTTTGCAGGCTGTTAGCTATCTATGGAGGCTGTTAGCTATCTATGGAGACTGTTAGCTATCTATGGGGGCTGTTGGCTGTCTACGGAGGCTAGTAGCTATATATGGAGGCTATTAGCTATCTATGGAGCCTGTTAGCTATCTATGGAGGCTCTGTGATTGACTTGTTCAGCCCATTAACAGGCTGTTGCTGTATTAATGGCTGACGGGAGCTGGGCTCGAAAACGGAGCTGGCAGCTTTAACAGCTTGGTGCTGAGTTATGACAGGGAAGTTTACAAATAGAGAGAGTAAGGGGGGAGGGAGGAAGGGAGGGAGGGAGAGAGAGAGAGAGAGAGAGAGAGGAAGGGTTGGAGGGGAAGAGAGTGAGGGAGAGAGAGGACCGAGAAATAGACAGACAGAGAGAGAGAGATAGATAAAGAGAGAGGGGAGGGAGGTTGGGAGGGAGGGAGGAACAGCCTCCAGTGTTGTGGTCAGTTAGAGGGTAAAATGTGACCAACAGCAGACTCCAGTATTTTATTGGGGTGTTTCCTGTCATGCCACCTTCCTCTGTAAACCCTGATTTACCGTCCTAAAGCCCTGCCTGTAACCCTCCTGTAGTTATCAGCCCATAGGCAACAGGCCTGGTCGAACTCCCATAGGCCTGGTAAAAACCAACAGTATCACAGAACACGACAAACACTGCTTTCATAAAACAGCCCTCATACTAGAGCTGAACCAGCTAGGATGCCCAGCATATTGTAAACACACACATACACAGTCACTGACATACACATGCACGAACGCGCGTGCACACACACACACACACACACACACATATGCACGGACGCACACACCAACATGAAGTCACCCCCCACACATGGCACGCACACACATGGCACACACACAAACACATGCAATTCCTGACACACACAGGCCTAGATAAACAGAGTTGAAATGGTTTTAAATGGTTTTAAAGGGTTTTCTAATGAGGGCTCTGACAGAGAAAGGAGGGAGGTGCCACATTCCTGTTGTGCACATGGTCCAATGTACAGAGGCATCTGTCAGAGAGGGAGGAGTGGAGTTGAGTGGAGAAGAGGAGGCTCTGTGATTGGCTAAAGCAGTGGCTGGTCGATCTTCAAGTCCTTGCGATCCCAAAAAATAGTCTTGCATTGTTGGTCTTAGATGTACTTGATTCAGCTGGGCCTAAAATAGTGTATACAAAATATTTTGGTGTGACTCCTTTGTGGATGATGTTAAACATATTTGTTGGTCTGATGTGATTATTAATAAGGAGCCTCCAGACACTGCACTTGATGCATTTATGATATTGCTTCTTCCAGTTATTGATAAACATGCACCTGACTGTTAGAACTGTTAAGGTTCCATGGATTGATGAGGAATTGAAAAACTGTATGGTTGAAAGAGATAGGGCAAAAGGAGTGACTAAGTCTGGCCACACATCTGACTTACTGCAAATTAAGAAATTATGTGACTAAACTCAACAAAAAGAAAAATAAACTGCATTATAAAACCAATAAAAAAACTTTGGAGAACTTTAAATGAAATAATGTTCAGAAAGACAAATTCAACTCCATCTTACATCGAATCAGATGGCTTATTCATTACAAAACCATTTGATGTTGCCAATTATTTTAATGATTACTTAGGCAGGAAATGCCAACAACATTGAGCCAGTGTACTCATGCATAAAAAATAACAACAATTTAAGAAAGCATTGCAAGTTTGAATTTTGTAAAGTTAGTGTGGGAGAGGTGGAAATATTATTGTTATCTATCAATATTGACAAACCTCCTGGCATTGAAAACTTAGATGGAAAGCTTTTGAGGATGGTAGCTGAATCTGTAGCCACTCCTATCTGTCAAAACTTTAATCTGAGCCTAGAGGAAAGTATTTGTCCTCACGCCTGGAGGGAAATGGCATTTACTGGTTCTAACAGCAGACCTATCAGCTTGCTCCCAGCTCTTAGCAAACTGTTAGAAAAATTGTGTTTGTCCAAATACAATGTTATTTCTCTGTAAACAAATGAACAACAGACGTTCAGCATGCTTGTAGAAAAGGGCACTCAACATGTACTGCACTGACACAAATGACTGATGATTGGTTGAAAGAAATTGATAGTACAAAGATTGTGGGAGCTGTACTGTTAGATTTCAGTGCAGCCTTTAATATTATTGACCGTAACCTGTTGTTGAGAGAACGTATGTGTTATGGCTTTTCAACCTCTGCCATATCGTGGATATAGACCTAATGTCAAACATGTAAAGTGTGGTGTACCACAGGGCAGCTCTTTAGGCCCTCTACTCTTTTCTATTTTTACCAATGACCTGCCACTGGCATTAAACATGTGTGTCCATGTATGCTAATGATTCAACCATATACACATCAGCAAACACAGCTAATGAAGTCACTGAAACCCTTAACAAAGAGTTGCAGTCTGTTTTGGAATGGGTGGCCAGTAATAAACTGGTCCTGACCATCTCTAAAACTAAGAGCATTGTATTTGGTACAAATCATTCCTGAAGTTCTAGACCTCAGCTGAATCTGGTAATGAATGGTGCGGCTGCTGAACAAGTTGAGGAGACTAAATTCCTTGGTGTTACCTTAGATTGGAAACTGTCATGGTCAAAACATATAGATCCAATGCTTGTAAAGATGGGGAGAGGTCTGTCCGTAATAAAGAGATGCTCTGCTTTTTTGATACCACACTCCACAAATCAATTCCTGCAGGCTCTAGTTTTATCTTATGTTGATTATTGTCCAGTCATATAGTCAAATGGTGCATAGAAGGACCTAGTTAATGCAGCGGGCCCAAAACAGAGCGGCATGTTGTGCTCTTCATTGTATTTGTATTTATTATGGATCCCCATTAGCTGCTGCCAAAGCAGCAGCTACTCTTCCTGGGGTCCAGCAAAATTAAGGTAGTTTATACAATTTTAAAAACATTACAATACATTCACAGATTTCACAACACACTGTGTGTCCTCAGACCCCTACTCCACCACTACCACATATTTACAGTACTAAAACTAAGTGTATGTATGTATGTTTGTGTATGTTTGTGTTGCTTCACAGTCCCCGCTGTTCCATAAGGTGTTTTTTTTATCTGTTAAAAAATATAATTTGACTGCTTGCGTCAGTTACTTGATGTGGAATAGAGTTCCATGTAGTCATGGCTCTATGTAGTACTCCATGCCTCCCATAGTCTGTTCTGGACTGTGAAGAGACCTCTTGTGGCATGTCTTGTTGGGTATGCATGGGTGTTCGAGCTGTGTGCCAGTAGTTTAGACAAACAGCTTGGTGCATTCAACATGTCAATACCTCTCATAAATAAAAGTAGTGATGAGTCAATCTCTCCTCCACTTTCAGCCAGGAGAGATTGACATATAAATATTAGCTCTCTTTGTACATCCAAGGGCCAGCTGTGCTGCCCTGTTCTGAGTCAACTGCAATTTTCCTAAGTCCTTTTTTGTGGCACCTGACCACACGACTGAACAGTAGTCAAGGTGCAACAAAACTAGGGCCTGTAGGACCTGCCTTGTTGATAGTGTTGTTAAGAAGGCAGAGCATCGCTTTATTATAAACAGACTTATCCCCATTTTAGTTACTACGGCATCAATATGTTTTGACCATGACGGTTTACAATCTAGGGTTACTCCAAGCAGTTTAGTCATCTCAACTTGCTCAATTTCCACATTATTTATTACAAGATTTAGTTGAGGGTTAGGGTTTAGTGAGTGTTTTGTTCCAAATACAATACTTTAAGTTGTAGAAATATTTAGGGCTAATTTATTCCTTGCCACCCAATCTGAAACTAACTGCATCTCTTTGTTGAGTGTTGCAGTCATTTCAGTCGCTGTAGTAGCTGACGTGTATAATGTTGAGTCGTCTGCATACATAGACACTCTGGCTTTAATCAAAGTCAGTGGCATGTCATTAGTAAAAAGTTTAAAAACCAAGGGCCTAAACAACTACCCTGGGGAATTCCTGATTCTAACTGGATTATATTTGAGAGTCTTCCATTAAAGAACACCCTCTATGTTCTGTGAGACAAGTAACTCTTTATCCACATTATAGCAGGGTGTGTAAAGTCATAACACATACGTGCTTTCAGCAGCAGACTATGATCGATAAGGTCAAAAGCTGCACTGAAGTCTAAGAAGACAGCCCCCGAAATCATTTTATCATCAATTTTTCTCAGCCAATCATCAGTTATTTGTGTAAGTGCTGTGCTTGTTGAGTGTCCTTCCCTATAAGCATGCTGAAATTCTGTTGTCAATTTGTTTACTGTGAAATAGCATTGTATCTGATCAAGTACAATTTTTTTCCAGAAGGTTAGTAAGGGTTTGTAACAGGCTGATTGGTCGGCTATTTGAGCCAGTAAAGGGGGCTTTACTATTCTTGGGTAGCGGAATTACTTTAGCTTCCCTCCAGGCCTGAGGGCACACGCTCTCTAGTAGGCTTAAATTGAAGATGTGGCAAATAGGAGTGGCAATATCGTCTGCTATTATCCTCAGTAGTTTCCCATCCAGATTGTCAGACCCCGGTGGCTTGTCATTGTTGATAGACAACAATAATTTATTAACTCTTCCACACTGACTTTAAGGAATTCAAAAGTACAATTCTTGTCTTTCATAATTTGGTCCGATATACTTGGATGTGTAGTGTCAGCGTTTGTTGCTGGCATGTCATCCCTAAGTTTGCTTAACTTGCCAATGAAAAAGTAATTAAAGTAGTTTGCAATATCAGTGGGCTTTGTGATGAATGAGCCATCTGATTCAATGAATGAATTAGATGAGTTGGCTTTTTTCCCAAAATTTCATTTAAGGTGCCCCAAAGCTTTTTACTATCATTCTTTAAATAATTTATATTTGTTTCATAGTGTAGTTTATTTTTATTTTTATTTACTTTAGTCACATTATTTCTTAATTTGCAGTACGTTTGCCAATCAGTTGGGCTGCCAGACTCAATTTTTCAAATCCTCATCAATCCAAGGGGATTTAACAGTCTTTAAAGTCATTTTCTTAATGGCTGCGTGGATTTGGATACTGCTTTAAAACAAACGTATGCAGCATTAGTAAGTTGATGATTTAATTCCTGTGCTGTTTGTAACTACCCTGGTAGGTTGACTGACAATCTGACCCAGGTTTCAGGCACTGGTTACAGTTTGAAGTTTTTTCTTGAGTGGGCAGCTTGATGATAGCCAGTCAATATTTAAATCACCCAGAAAATATACTTCTCTGTTGATATCACATACATTATCAAGCATTTCACACATATTATCCTGACAGTGACTGTTAGCACTTGGTGGTCTATAGCAATTTCCCACAAGAATGGGCTTTAGGTGAGGCAGATTAACCTGTAGCCATATTACTTCAAAAGTATTTAACATTAGATCGTCTCTAAGCTTTACAGGAATGTGGTTCTGAATATAGAACGCAACACCGCCTCCGTTGGCATTTCTGTCTTTTCGGTAGATGTTATTAACCATGTATTGCTACCACTGTATCATCAAAGGTATTATCTAAGTGAGTTTCAGAGATAGTCAGAATAGGAATGTCATCTGTTACAAGCAAGTTATTGACTTCATGGACCTTGTTCTTAGGCTACATATGTTAATATGGGCTATTTTTAGCACTTTTCTGGGTTGCTTGATTGTTTTTAATTCTTTACTGGGAAGCTTATCAGAGGTAGACTTACTCATGTTATTTACATTGGAGCTGATAGTGCAGGGTGAGCTGCATAAAGTGGTCTTCCTACTATTGCACACCACCTCAGTGCTAACAGTGTAACAGTGTAACTCTGGTTTATAGGCTTATGATTACTGCTTACAATAGCTGTAGGATAAACAGATGTATTCGGTGCAATTAGGAGTACATACATTAAATTACTTACATTGTGTTTCCCAATGCCCCTAAGATCATGTAAATGTGATGCAGCATTATGACGACTCATTTTCACAATGGTAGGGATTAACTGAGCTGGTCTTGGATCATTTACCAGTCATTGTTTCAATGCAGCCTTGAAATGCGTGGACAAGGTCCAGGAGCCAAGATGATGGACTCCTGTAGAGTATCTTCTGTTTCCAGAAGGTGTCAAAGTTATCAATAGAAGTGACTCCAGCAGAGCTACAGTAGTCTTTTAGCCAGATGTGTAATGCCAGCAGTCTGCTGAATCTTTCACACCCGCGGCCCAACGATTGTACTGGACCTGAAATTATTGGCCGTCTTTTAATGCTAAAATCAGTTAATTTTCAAATGTTCCAAGCTAGCCCTCCTGATGTCGTTCTACCCCACATGGACTACGACAGTGTCAGCTCCCGGCATCTGTGGTAGAACAGTCGGAAGCAGCCTTGTTATGTCCTGTACTCGTGCTCCTGGGTAGCACAGGGTTTTTGCCTTCGGGACCGAGATGTTTCTCACCATATGATGACAGCTGATGATGTTGAATGGGCCGGTCTTCAGGCAGCCTCACGGTCTGGTGAGGCTGGGAGCTCCGAGGATCTCTCTTGGCTAAGAGTTGAGGAAAGACTGACTGCATCACTTCTTGTTTTTATAAGAAACAATGTGTTGAAAATTCTAAATTGTTTGCCTAGTCAACTTACACACAGCACTGACACACACACTTACCCTACCAGACAGGCCACCAGGGGTCTTTTCACAGTTCCCAGGTCCAGAACAAATTCAAGGAAATGTACAGTATTATACAAAGCAATGAGTGCATGGAACTCCCTTCCATATTACACAGTGCAAGTAAACAGAAAATCTGATTTCAAAAAACAAATAAAGCAACACCTCAAGGCACAACACCTCTCCCCATGTGACGTACTTGTTGTGTGTATGTACTGACATGTACAGTACCAGTCAAAGGTTCAGACACACCTACTCATTCAAGGGTTTTTCTTCATTTTGACTATTTTCTACATTGTAGAATAATTTTGAAGACATCAAAACTATGAAACAACACAAATGGAATCATGTAGTAACCAAAAAATTGTTAAACAAATCTAAATATATTTTAGATTTTAGATTCTTCAAAATAGCCACCCTTTGCCTTGATAACAACATTGCACACTCTTGGAAATCTTTCAACCAGCTTCATGAGGTAATCACCTGGAGTGCATTTCAATTAACAGGTGTGCCTTGTTAAAAGTGAATTTGTGGAATTTCTTTCCTTCTAATGCATTTGAGCTAATCAGTTGTGTTGTGACAAGGTAGAGGTGGTATACAGAAGATAGCCTGATTTGGTAAAAGACCAAGTCCATATTATGGCATGAACAGCTCAAATAAGCAAAGAGATATGACAGTCCATCATTACTTTAAGACATGAAAGTCAGCCAATGCAGAACATTTCAAGAACTTTGAAAGTTTCTTCAAGTGCAGTCACAAAAACCATCAGGCGCTATGATGAAACTGGCTCTCATGAGGACAGCTCCTTCAAGTTGGATGGGTTCCTGCTGGTGTACAGCAATCTTTAAGTCATAGCACAGATTCTCAATTGGATTTAGGTCTGGGCTTTGACTAAGCCATTCCAAGACATTTAAATGTTTCCCCTTAAACCAGTCGAGTGTTGCTTTAGCAGTATGCTTAGGGTCATTGTCCTGCTGGAAGGTGAACCTCCGTCCCAGTCTCAAATCTCTGGAAGACTGAAACAGGTTTTCCTCAAGAATTTCCCTATATTTAGCGCCATCCATCATTCCTTCCGTTCTGACCAGTTTCCCAGTCCCTGCCGATGAAAAATATCCCAACAGCATGATGCTGCCACCACCATGCTTTACTGTGGGGATAGGGTTCTCGGGGTGATGCAAGGTGTTGGGTTTGTGCAAGACATAGTGTTTTCCTTGATGGCCAAAAAGCTCAATTTTATTCTCATCTGACCAGAGTACCTTCTTCCATATGTTTGTGGAGTCTTCCACATGCCTTTTGGCGAACACCAAATGTGTTTGCTTATTTTTTTCTGGCAACTGTTCCGTAAAGCCCAGCTCTGTAGAGTGTACGGCTTAAAGTGGTTCTATGGTCAGATACTCCAATCTCCGCTGTGGAGCTTTGCGGCTCCTTCAGGGTTATCTTTGGTCTCTTTGTTGCCTCTCTGATTAATGCCCTCCATGCCTGGTCCGTGAGTTTTGGTGGGCGGCCCTCTCTTGGCAGGTTTGTTGTGGTGCGATATTCTTTCCATTTTTTAATAATGGATTTAATTGTGCTCTGTGGGATGTTCAAAGTTTTGGATATTTTTTTTATAACCCATCTGTACTCCACAACTTTGTCCCTGACCTGTTTGGAGAGATCCTTGGTCTTCATGGTGCCGCTTGCTTGGTGGTGTCCCTTGCTTAGTGTTTTGCAGTGTTGCAGACTCTGGGGCCTTTCAGAACAGGTGTATATATACTGAGATCATGTGACAGATCATGTGACATTTAGATTGCACACAGGTGGACTTTATTTAACTAATTATGTGACTTCTGAAGGTAATTGGTTGCACCAGATCTTATTTAGGGGCTTCATAACAAAGGGGGTGAATACATAAGCATGCGCCCCTTTAACGTTTTTGAAAAAAAAATAAACAATTTAAACAAGTAATTTTTTTTCATTTCATTTCACCAATTTGTACTATTTTGTGTATGTCCATTACCAGAAATCCAAATAAAAATCGATTTAAATTAAAGGTTGTAATGCAACACAATAGGAAAAACGCCAAGGGGGTGAATACTTTTGCAAGGCACTGTATAGACAACTGCTGCATACAGTCCGTGGAGCAATGGACTTCTGGAGAGACAAACACTCACAGAGATCATGCTGAAAGTGAAGCAAGACAATGGATGTGACTGGAAAACAGCCCTAGATTGGGCTTTGATGGCAAAAAACTCAATGCACAATGTTTATGGCTACATCCCATACCAACTAGTGTTTGGGCAGAACCCTAATCTTCCCTCTGTACTGGTTGACAAGCCACCAGCACTAAAAGGGATCAGTGTGAGTGCATGGGTGGGACAGCACCTTTCAGCACTACATGCAGCGAGAAAAGCATTCACTGAAACAGAGTGTTCAGACAGAATTCGCAGGGCTCTGCGTAAACAGATAGAAAAATGGCACCGAAGAATATGGCTGACGTTTTACATTCTCCCAACCAATTGTGCTATTTTGTTATTTTTTGCGTTTTCTGCAACTTACTTTTTTACTTTTGTGTACAGTCGTGTCCAAAGGTTTTGAGAATGACACAAATATGAATTTTCACAAAGTCTGCTGCCTCAGTTTGAATGATGGCAATTTGCATATACTCCAGAATGTTATGAAGAGTGATCAGATGAATTGCAATTAATTGCAAAGTCCCTCTTTGCCATGCAAATGAACTGAATCCCCAATAAAACATTTCCACTGCATTTCAGCCCTGCCACAAAAGGACCAGCTGACATCATGTCAGTGATTCTCTCGTTAACACAGGTGTGAGTGTTGACGAGGACAAGGCTGGAGATCACTCTGTCATGCTGATTGAGTTCGAATAACAGACTGGAAGTTTGAAAAGGAGGGTGGTGCTTGGAATCATTGTTCTTCCTCTGTCAAACATGGTTACCTGCAAGGAAACACGTGCCGTCATCATTGCTTTGCACAAAAAGGGCTTCACAGCCAAGGATATTGCTGCCAGTAAGATTGCACCTAAATCAACCGTTTATCGGATCATCAAGAACTTCAAGGAGAGTAGTTCAATTGTTGTGAAGAAGGCTTCAGGGCACCCAAGAAAGTCCAGCAAGCACCAGGACTGTCTCCTAAAGTTGATTCAGCTGCGGGATCGGGGCACCACCAGTACAGAGCTTGCTCAGGAATGGCAGCAGGCAGGTGTGAGTGCATCTGCACGAACAGTGAGGCGAAGACTTTTGGAGGTTGGCCTGGTGTCAAGAAGGGCAGCAAAGAAGCCACTTCTCTCCAGGAAAAACATCAGGGACAGACTGATATTCTGCAAAAGGTACAGGGATTGGACTGCTGAGGACTGGGGTAAAGTCATTTTCTCTGATGAATCCCCTTTCCGATTGTTTGGTGCAACCGGAAAAAAGCTTGTCCGGAGAAGACAAGGTGAGCGCTACCATTTGTCCTGTGTCATGCCAACAGTAAAGCATCATGAGACCATTCATGTGTGGGGTTGCTTCTCAGCCAAGGGAGTGGGCTCACTCACAATTTTGCCTAAGAACACAGCCATGAATAAAGAATGGTACCAAAACATCCTCTGAGAGCAACTTCTCCCAACCATCCAGGAACAGTTTGGTGATGAACAATGCCTTTTCCAGCATCATGGAGCACCTTGCCATAAGGCAAAAGTGATAACTAAGTGGCTCTGGGAACAGAACATCGATATTTTGGGTCCATGGCCAGGAAGCTCCCCAGACCTTAATCTCATTGAGAACTTGTGGTCAATCCTCAAGAGGCGGGTGGACAAACAAAAACCCATAAATTCTGACAAACTCCAAGCATTGATTATGCAAGAATGGGCTGCCATCAGTCAGGATGTGGCCCAGAAGTTAATTGACAGCATGCCAGGACAGATTACAGAGGACTTGAAAAAGAAGGATCAACACTGCAAATATTGACTCTTTGCATCAACTTCATGTAATTGTCAATAAAAGCATTTGACACTTATGAAATGCTTGTAGTTATACTACAGTATTCCATAGTAACATCTGACAAAAATATCTAAAGACACTGAGGCAGCAGACTTTGTGAAAATTAATATTTGTGTCATTCTCAAAACCTTTGGCCACGACTGTACATAATGTTGCTGCTACCGTCTCTTATGACCAAAAATAACTGTCACGCTCTGACCTTAGAGACTTTTTATATCTCTATTTGGTTAGGCCAGGGTGTGATTTGGGTGGGCATTCTAGTTTTTCTATTTCTTTGTTTGCCGGGTATGGTTCCCAATCAGAGGCAGCTGTCTATCGTTGTCTCTGATTGGGGATCATACTTAGGCAGCCTTTTTCCCACCTTAGTTTGTGGGATCTTGTTTGTGTGCAGTTGCTTTCTGCACTGCATATAGCTTTACGTTTGTTTTCGTATTTTGTTGTTTTTCCCGGTGTCATTGTTAATAAAGGAAAATGTACCCCTACCACGCTGCACCTTGGTCTCATTCAATTGACGAGCGTAACAATAGCTTCTGGACATCAGAAAAGCGATTACTCACCGTGGACTTGAAGAAACTTTTTCCTTTAACGAGTCCGATGAGAAGGATATCCTGCTTTCACTGGAACAGGCCCAGATCCACACCTTTTGCTTGAAGAAAAGCGCGCCGGAAAAGGGGATGCAGATCGAGGATCCTTCTGAGAATTCGGAGGTTAGCGAGTAAACTCCCAATGCCTTCCATTCTTCTTGCTAACATGCAGACTTTGGGAAATAAAATTGATGACCTACTATTAAGATTATCCTACCAACGGGACATTAAAAACTGTAACATATTATGTTTCACCGAGACGTGGCTGAACGAAGATACGGACAACATAGAGCTGGCAGGATTTTCCATGCACCGGCAGAACAGAGACGCTACCTCTGGGGGTGTGAGTCTTTTTGTCAATAACAGCTGGTGCGCAATGTCTAATATCAAAGAAGTCTCGAGGTATTGCTCGCCTGAAGTAGAGTACCTTATGATAAGCTGCAGACCACATTATCTACCAATAGAGTTCTCATCTGTATTATTCGTAGCCATCTATTTACCACCACAAAACGAAGCTGGCACTAAGACCACTCTCAACCAACTCTATAAGGCCATAAGCAAAGAAGAAAATGCTCAGCCAGAAGCGCCGCTCCTAGTGGCCGGGGACTTTAATGCTGGCAAACTTAAATCAGTTTTACCCAATTTTTACCAGCATATCCACATGTGCAACCAAGGGGGAAAAAAAATCCTAGACCACCTTTACTCCACACACAGAGATGCATACAATGCTCTCCCCCAACCACCATTTGGCAAATCTGACCATAATTCTATCCTCCTGATTCCTGCTTGCAAGCAAAAACTAAAGCAGAAAGTACCAGTGACTTGCTCAATGCGGAAGTGGTCAGATGACGCGGATGCTACACTACAGGACTGTTTTGCTAGCACAGACTGGAATATGTTCCGGGATTCATCCAATGGCATTGAGGAATGCACCACCTCAGTCATCGGTTTCATCAATAAGTGCATCGATGACGTCGTGCCCACAGTGACTGTACGTACATATCCCAACCAGAAGCCATGGATTACAGGCAACATCCGCATCGAGCTAAAGGCTAGAGCTGCCGCTTTCAAGGATTGGGAGACTAATCCGGACGCTTATAAGAAATCCCGCTATGCCCTCAGACGAACCATCAAACAAGCAAAGCGTCAATACAGGATTAAGATTGAATCCTACTACACCGGCTCTGACGCTCATTGGATTTGGCAGGGCTTGAAAACTACAAAGAGAAACCCAGACGTGAGCTGCCCAGTGACGCAAGCCTACCAGACAAGCTAAATGCCTTTTATGCTCGCTTCGGGGCAAGCAACACTGAAGCATGCACAAGAGAACCAGCTGTTCTGGATGACTGTGTGATAACGCTCTCTGTAGCCGATGTGAACAAAACCTTTAAACAGGTCAACATTCACAAAGCCGCAGGGCCAGACGGATTACCAGGACGTGTACTTAAAGCGCGGACCAACTGTCAAGTGTCTTCACTGACATTTTCAACCTCTCCCTGACCAAGTCTGTAGTACCTACATGTTTCAAGCAGACCACCATAGTCCCTGTGACCAAGGAAGCGAAGGTAACCTGCCTAAATGATTACCGCCCGTGGCACTCACGTCGGTAGCCATGAAGTGCTTTGAAAGGCTGGTCATGGCTCACATTAATGGCATCCTCCCGGACACCCTAAACCCACTCCAATTCGCATACCGCCCCAACAGATCCACAGATGATGTAATCTCAATCGCACTCCACACTGCCCTTTCTCACCTGTACAAAAGGAACATCTATGTGAGAATGCTATTCATTGACTACAGCTCAGCGTTCAACACCATAGTGCCTACGAAGCTCATCACTAAGCTAAGGACTCTGGGACTAAACACCTCCCTCTGCAACTGGATCCTGGACTTCCTGATGGGCCGCCCCCAGGTGGTAAGAGTAGGCAACAACACGTCTGCCACGCTGATCCTTAACACTGGGGCCCCTCAGGGGTGTGTACTTAGTCCCCTCCTGTATTCCCTGTTCACCTACGACTGCGTGGCCAAACACGACTCCAACACCATAATTACGTTTGCTGACGACACAACAGTGGTAGGCCTGATCACCGACAACGATGAGACGGCCTATAGGGAGGAGGTCAGAGAACTGGCAGTGTGGTGCCAGGACAACAAACTCTCCCTCAATGTGAGCAAGACAAAGGAGCTGATCGTGGACTACAGGAAAAGGTGGGCCGAACAGGCCCCCATTAAGATCAATGGGGCTGTAGTGGAGCGGGTCGAGAGTTTCAAGTTCCTTGGTATCCACATCACCAACGAACTATCATGGTCCAAACATACCAAGACAGTCGTGAAGAGGGCACAACAAATCCTTTTCCCCCTCAGGAGACTGAAAAGATTTGGCATGGGTCTCCAGATCCTCAAAAGGTTCTACAGCTGCACCGTCGAGAGCATCCTGATCAGGTGCATCACCGCCTGGTATGGCAACTGTTCGGCAGCTGACTGTAAGGCGCTACAGAGGGTAGTGTGAGTGGCCCAGTACATCACTGTGGCCAAGCTTCCTGCCATCCAGGACCTGTATAATAGGCGGTGTCAGATGAAAGCCCATAAAATTGTCAGAGACTCCAATCACCCAAGTTATAGACTGTTTTCCAGAGCGTCAAGTCTAGGACCAAAAGGCTCCTCAACAGCTTCTACCCCCAAGCCATTAGAATGCTGAACAATTCATAAAAATCGCCACCGGACAATTTACATTGATCCCCCCCCCCTCCCTTTTGTACACTGCTGCTACTCACTGTTTGTTTGTTACCTATGCACCGGTGCTCTCTTGTTATTGTTATTGTGTTACTTTTTATTATTACTTTGTATTTTAGTCTACTTGGTAAATATTTTCTTCTTCTTAAACGGCACTGTTGGTTAAGGGCTTGTGAGTAAGCATTTCACGGTAAAGTCTACACTTGTATTCGGCGCATGTGGCAAATAAAGTTTGATTTGATTTTTGATTTGATTTGATTTGAAACAGCTTCTACCCACAGATGAGAAGTACGAGACTGGAAACAAAGTGTACTACAAACGAATTGACTGTCGAGTGGAAAGGACAGGGAGTAGTCATTGGCCAAGATGGTGTGGTGATATTTGTGAGGCACAGAGACATCATTGTCAGGATGCATCACTCAAGATTGCGGAAAGTAAATGATCAACAAGATGGAGGGGCTGTTGCTGAGAATCAGCCTCCTACTGAAAATGACAAAAAGGACACATTAACAGACACAAACCTACCAGATGTTGCATCCAAGGATATGGACACTGAAACTGACACAGGAAATGGAGCAGAGAGCTTCAACCATGACACAGGTAATACTGTTGAGGTTTTAAATGAGGAAATCGTTCAACAACAGCCACATGTATTAAGACAACATGGTGGTTCTAATCTGCAACTGGACAAACTGTTAAATACATGGACAGAGAAAGTGGTATTCCACACACAGCAACAGTCATTGGAAGAGCAGGAAAAGCTACACCAGCTACACTTTCTGGTAAACAACAGGTCAGCTGACTCAGATGTGTCAACAAGGTGGGTGTGTACCCTTAAAGAATCCTTACCTGGAATGGTGCCAAAAGCACGTTTAGTGGCTAGAGGTTTTGAGGAGCTGGCTGCTAAAGAACACCTAAAACACTCACCGACATGCGCCTCAGAGTCACTCAGATTGCTGATGTCAGTGATCTGCCAGAAAAAAATTGAAACTTCATTCCATAGACATCAAATCTGCATTTTTGCAGGGAACAGAGCTGTCAAGGGACATTCACAGCTGACCTCCGCCTGAAGCTAAGAGCGAAAGAACACTGTGGAAACTAAAAAAGTGTGTATAGCCTGGCAGATGCATCACTACTGGTACAACAAAGTCAAGGCAACAATGCTGAATACAGGTGGAAAAATGTCACAAGTGGATCCTGCAGTCTTCTATTGGCTTGATCAAGACTGCAATGTGACTGGAGTACTTGCCTGTCATGTTGATGACTTTATCTGGGGTGGCTCACAGACCTTTGCTACTGTGATTCCACACCTCAAAGCTGTTTTCCAGGTCGGCCGTGAGGAGCATGATCATTTTTGTTATGTTGGCATAGAGTTTATTACAGTTGACAGACCAATACTGATGCAACAGGAAAGCTATATCAAGAATCTTCAACCCATCCACACAGATTCTTCAAGAGCCGTACAAAGCAATTCCCCGCTCTGTGGAATTGAAGCTGATCAATTGAGGTCAAAGATGGGTCAAATTCTATGGGTTGCTAGACAGAGTAGACCTGATGTAATGTTTGATGGCTGCAACTTGGCATCCAACACTAAACACCCCACTGTATAAACCATTCAAGAGACAAACAAAGTTGTTCGTAAACTGAAATCACAACAAGTGACTCTAAAGTTTCAGCATGTTGGAAAATATGACTATCTTCAGTGATGCTTCCCTAGGGAACCTTACAGATGGAGGCACACAAGGTGGACATCTAATCGTGTTAATGGATGAAAAAGGAAGATTTTCACCATCTGTTGGCAGTCAGAAAGGATCAGAAGGGTAGTCCGAAGCACACTTGCTTGAGAAACCCTTGCTCTTGCGGATGGAATTGACAATGCCATCTTTCTGGCAACTCTGTTTTCAGAGCTTACCACTGCTGAGGCAAAACGGCACATTCTACCTGTAGTTTGTGTCACTGACAGCAACTCCCTAGTTGATGCTGTCAAGTCAACCAAGTTTGTCACAGAGAAAATACTTTGTCTTGAGATTAGCAGCATCAAGGAACTTATTCAAGCACAGAGAATCCAGCGAATTCTGTGGTCGGCCACAAAGGAACAGCTTGGTGACTGCCTGACTAAAAAGGGAGGATCCGGTCTTGTGCTCCTACAGGCAATCAGTAATGGAAAGTGGCAGCTTGAGTAATACAAATAAAAACTTTGTCACACAACCCATTTGTAATGGGTAATTTAAATAATACTTGGGACATTTAATTATGTTGTTGATGTTTTATTTGTTTTTAAAGAAGGGTGGGAGATTGTTCAGTTCAGGTTTTAAGTATCCCTATATTTATGTTATTACCATGCTATCACTCTGTTATTAGTACGCCTGCACAGTAGTCTCACTGGAGATGGACCTGGCCTGAGTGTGATGGCAACTACAGTTACATATACTTATTTTGGAGTTTACATATACTTATGTTTACATATACTTATGTTGGAGTCATTAAAACTTGCTTTTCAACCACTCCACAAATGTCTTGTTAACAAGCTATAGTTTTGGCAAGTTGGTTAGGACATCTACTTTCTGCATGACACAAGTAATTTTTCCAACAATTGTTTACAGACCGATTATTTCACTTATAATTCACTGTATCACAATTCCAGTGGGTCAGAAGTTTACATACACTAAGTTGACTGTGCCATTAAATAGCTTGGAAAATTCCAGAAAAGGATGTCATGGCTTTAGAAGCTTCTGATAGGCTAATTGACATCATTTGAGTCAATTGGAGGTGTACCTGTGGATGTATTTCAAGGCCTACCTTCAAACTCTGTGCCTCTTTGCTTGACGTCATGGGAAAATCAAAGAAATCAGCCAAGACCTCCACAAGTCTGGTTCATCCTTGGGAGAAATTTCCAAACGCCTGAAGGTACCACGTTCATCTGTACAAACAATAGTACGCAAGTATAAACAACATGGCACCACGCAGCCGTCATACCGCTCAGGAAGGAGACGCGTTCTGTCTCTTAGAGATGAACGTACTTCGGTGCGAAAAGTGCAAATCAATCCCAGAAAAACAGCAAAGGATCTTGTGAAGATGCTGGAGGAAACCGGTACAAAGGTATCTATATCCACAGTAAAACGAGTCCTATATCGACGTAACCTGAAAGGCTGCTCAGCAAGGAAGAAGCCACTGCTCCCAAACCGCCATAAAAAAGCCCGACTACGGTTTGCAACTGCACATGGGGACAACGATCGCACTACAATCTGCACAGCAACTGAAATGAATGAGTAGCCAAGTGTATTGATAGGCCTGTGTTTTTATTATTAGCAGCTCGTCTATATTAATATCGAGGAATATTTCACTTTCTCTGGTCATAGGAACAACAACATGAATTTGTGCATGAGGGAGAAATAATGCATTGCTTCTCAAGTTTCGCCCATCAGGTGGAAGACTGTGTCCCCTCTCTCTTGTCAGTCTCACCCTCCGCTACTCTCTCCCTTCCTCCACTGAGACCGACCATCAGTTGCAGGTACCATTAGTTGGGTAAAATGAAAAAGGTCATATTTAAATGTATGCTCATCTTTGCCTCGCAAGTAATACAACAACTGAGCTGTTTTGTTTATGTAGCTCGAGTTTTGAAATATAATGTGATCTGAGAAGAACCATACTGGCAGACCAAGCATAGCTAATATGCTGTGATAATGAATTAGGCCAACTGCACAGATGTCATCCCTACAGACCTGTTTTTATTAGGTTAATGATGCATAAGCTTACATTTTTTACTTTATGTTTCAAAAAAAGAAGGCGTAGATCTCGGCTTGCATTTTGACTCAGAAAAGGTTGGTGACCACTGGGCTAAAGGGTTTCTCCAGGGTCAGCTAGTTGTTTGTTTTATCTGAAGTTGGAATCACACCAGGGAGGATCATGAGAGTTTATTTCTTCCTCTCTGTGCTGAGGTCCTGACCTCATCACCACACCTCTGCACTGACACACACACACACACACCACTGAAATAACTGTTACAGCACCTCTCAACACCCGTGGCCTGCTGTTTATTTGGCTTGTATTACCTTTCCCCCTGAAGTCACACACACATACACAGTCCATTTACTCTCCTTACATTTCTCATCCCCTTGTTGATCCCACTACCTGCCATGTGTAATAAAACGTGTAATAATGTAGTATAATAACGTGTATAATAATGTGGTAATGCCTGTCTCCAACAGGAGTTGATTCCAGAGTTCTACTACCTGCCGGAGATGTTTGGTAACAGTAATGGTTACCACCTGGGCCAGAGGGAGGATGGCAGCATGGTGTGTGATGTAGAGCTGCCTCCCTGGGCCAACAAGCCTGAGGACTTTGTCAGGATCAACCGGATGGTGAGGACCTAAACGCCTCTCCTCCTCTCCTTATCTCCCACCCTCTGCTCTGTTCCTCTACCTAACACGCTCCTCCCACCCTCTCCTCTTCTCCTCTCCTGCTTTTGTCACCCTTGTCTTCTCCTCCGTCCTCTCATTTTGTACCACCCTCTCCTTTCCTCCTCTATCATCCCCTCTTCTTTCCTACCCCCCACCTCTCCCTTCTCCTCCTCCCTCTTCCCTCTCCCCCTCACTCTGTGTGTCTGTGTGCACTGCTCGATACTAACACAATCTGCAGCTGACCCCGGTGATGTCACTAAAGGACAGGGCCCGTAAGTGTCCCCTATAATGTTACCTAATGCTGGACTCATCAATCATCATTTAAGTGTGTGTGTGTGTGTGTGTGTGTGTGTGTGTGTGTGTGTGTGTGTGTGTGTGTGTGTGTGTGTGTGTGTGTGTGTGTGTGTGTGTGTGTGTGTGTGTGAGCCCAGGACAACCCTGTTCTCCCTGCAGGCCCCTTTTGAGCAACACACACACACACAGAGACAGAACGTGAGCTCTGGATGGGGGGTATGGGGTAGGAACACACTTTACCTTTTCAGCAGGAGTGACAGAGCTGGGGGGAGGGAGGTAGGGGTGGTGATGGGAAGGGGCTGGGGCGGGGGTTAGCGGCGAGCAGAGGTGACCTTTCAGTAAGCTCAGCTCTCTTCTACTCCTCTGCTCTCTCCCTCTGCTCTCCTCCACTACTGCCTGGTCAGCTACATCTACATCAACCTAGCACACAGGGAGGAGGAGAGAGGTGGCGGGGTGGCACAGAGAGGAGGAGGGAGGGGGAAGGGTGGCACAGAGAGGAGGAGGGAGGTGGCGGGGTGGCACAGAGAGAAGGAGGGAGGTGGAGGGGTGGCACAGAGAGAAGGAGGGAGGTGGAGGGGTGGCACAGAGAGGAGGGAGGTGGAGGGGTGGCACAGGGAGGAGGAGAGAGGTGGCGGGGTGGCACAGAGAGGAGGAGGGAGGTGGAGGGGTGGCACAGAGAGGAGGGAGGTGGAGGGGTGGCACAGGGAGGAGGAGAGAGGTGGCGAGGTGGCACAGAGAGGAGGAGGGAGGCGGAGGGGTGGCCTAGAGAGGTGGAGGGGTGGCACAGAGAGGAGGGAGGTGGAGGGCCAGGCCTCGGCAGTGGGGGGGGGGGGGTGTTGCACAGTGTTCTTATCCTCTTATCTTGTAATATAGATATTAGCATACATGCGGAATCCATGGATGGATACCTAGAGAATCATCATCTTCACTCTCCGTCACTGTCCTCACTCATCCTGCTCTCAGATCTTATTATAGCGTTCTTCATTTTCTGCTTCCCTCTTACTTTACCTTTTATTCTCTCTCTTTCTCTCTCTCTCTTTCTCTCTCTCCCTCTCTCTCTCCTTCCCTCTCCCACCCTCCCTCCACCCCTCCTCCCTCCATTTCCCATCTTTGCATGTGCCAGATTCAATCGTGGTGACATGCCCCATGGCTAGTTCAGCTCCCTCTGTGTTCAGCTCTGTCTGTGCGCTCTAGCTAGCTCCACTCTGTTGGTAGAGGCTGTTATTGTCCTGTGGGAGGGAGAGTGTAAAGTCCTGCAGCATGTCTTTATGCATATCTGCTGCTAGAGTTGTAGTGTGCGACCACTGGGTCAACAATAAGAACAATAATAACATAAGCACTATAAGTCTACCATAGTAATATAACACAACAGTAACACTGTCTACCATAGTAATATAACACAACAGTAACACTGTCTACCATAGTAATATAACACAACAGTAACACTGTCTACCATAGTGATGTAACACAACAGTAACACTGTCTACCATAGTGATGTAACACAACAGTAACACTGTCTACCATAGTGATGCAACACAACAGTAACACTGTCTACAATTGTAATGTAACACAACAGTAACACTGTCTACCATAGTGATGTACTGTAACACAACAGTAATTCTGTCTACCATAGTGATGTAACACAACAGTAACACTGTCTACCATAGTGATGTAACACAACAGTAACACTGTCTACCATAGTGATGCAACACAACAGTAACACTGTCTACAATTGTAATGTAACACAACAGTAACACTGTCTACCAAATTGATGTACTGTAACACAACAGTAATTCTGTCTACCATAGTGATGTAACACAACAGTAACACTGTCTACCATAGTGATGTAACACAACAGTAACACTGTCTACCATAGTGATGTAACACAACAGTAACACTGTCTACCATAGTGATATAACACAACAGTAACTTTGTCTGCCATAGTGCTGTAACACAACAGTAACACTGTCTACCATAGTGATGTAACACAACAGTAACACTGTCTACCATAGTGATCTAACACAACAGTAACTTTGTCTGCCATAGTGATGTAACACAACAGTAACACTGTCTACCATAGTGATGTAACACTCTCTACCATAGTGATGTCACACAACAGTAACACTGTCTACCATAGTGATGTAACACAACAGTAATACGGTCTACCATAGTGATGTAACATTGTCTACCATAGTGATGTAACACAACAGTAACACTGTCTACCATAGTGATGTAACACTCTCTACCATAGTGATGTAACACAACAGTAACACTGTCTACCATAGTGATGTAACACAACAGTAACACTGTCTACCATAGAGATGTAACACTGTCTACCATAGTGATGTAACACAACAGTAACACTGTCTGCCATAGTGATGTAACACAACAGTAACACTGTCTACCATAGTGATGTAACACAACAGTAACACTGTCTACCATAGTGATGTAACACTGTCTACCATAGTGATGTAACACAACAGTAACACTGTCTACCATAGTGATATAACACAACAGTAACTTTGTCTGCCATAGGGGCCAGTGTAAGATTACAGGAATACTGTAGTGATCTAGTTAGATACTCTTTGATATCTTATCTAAAACACCCTTAAGACTCCCATCAGAAATCCATGTTCCTCTCCGTACACACACACACACACACACACACACACACACACACACACACACACACACACACACACACACACACACACACACACACACACACACACACACACACACACACACACGGCTTACAGTAAAGTGGATCTCCATTAGTATTGAACAGCTCCATGAGAAAGATAGCTAGTCATTATTTTTAATAGACAGAGAAGAAACATGATACCTGGCTGATATCAGACTGGAGACATTAAACAGGCTCCCTGAGGCTCATCCTGTTTATTAGGCTTAGTCCCAAATAGCACCCTATTCCCTATCTAGCTAGTGCACTACTTTTGCTAAGAGCCGTGGTCAGAAGTAGTGCACTATATAGGGAATAGGGTGCTATTTGGGATGGAGTTTTTATCACAGTCTGGCTGGAGAGAGAATAGCTGCTATCAAAACTCAGGATTCCATATTATCACTGAATGCTTTAGGTTCAATAGTAGTTTTCCTCCTGTTTTACAACAACTAGTGCAGTGGGGTTTATGTTTTGAGCAGTGCAGTGATGTTGTCAGTTGTATGTACAGTAACATTGACTGTGTGTGTAGTGTAACTAGTGTTGGGTTGTGTGGTGTGTGTTATTGTTTCCGATGTGTGTATTGTTGTGTGTTTACTGTGTGTTTTTATGCTGCTGGCTGCCTTTGTCCTCTACTCACCCTGCACGTGTTGTGTTGTGTTGTGTGTGTTATGTATATTGTGTGTTTACTGTGTGTGTCTTCATGCTTCCGGGTGCCTTTCCCCTCTAACCCTGCTGCCTGTGTCTGTGTGTTCTGACAGGCCCTGGAAAGTGAGTTTGTGTCGTGTCAGCTGCATCAGTGGGTTGACCTTATTTTCGGCTACAAGCAGCGCGGGCCCGAGGCGGTGCGCGCCCTCAATGTCTTTCACCACCTGACCTACGAGGGTTCCGTCAGCCTGGACAGCATCACTGACCCCGCCCTCAGAGAGGTACGCCATGACACGACATGCTACGATACGCACGTCACTGTCACCATGGACACCAAACACCCCCTCACCCCAACCATCCCATCTACCCAGCTCCAGGATAGACAGATACTGCAGTTTCTGTCTATCCAGGCTCAGTTCAGTTCATTTATTTGGTATTTCACTGTAATTTGTCTCGCATTAAATATATTAAACCATAAACATTTACAGACAACATGATATAGATGACAACAACTGCATAAAACACATACAGAGTACACACAGATATGGGTTTACAGTATAGTTGTTGCAAATACATGATCAATACAGTACAAAGTCAAGGGTATTTTTATTTTCTATCTCTCATTCACTCCATTTACTTTTGACATTATTCTGTATTGCCCCTATACTACTGCAGACCCGCTCGCTCGCTCGCTCACTCACTCACTCACTCACTCACTCACTCACTCACTCACTCACTCACTCACTCACTCACTCACTCACTCACTCACTCACTCACTCACTCACTCACTCACTCACTCACTCACTCACTCACTCACTCACTCACTCACTCACATTCACACCCAGGTCCATGAATGTTAGTCTGAAGTGTTGTTTGATATAAATTATCAAGGGGTCATCGAGTGAATAGACATGGGAGTGAATCCTCTCATTTACATTGAATTAATTGACTAGATCTGAGCTGTTCTCTGAGCAGGAAGAAGCTGTGAATAGCTTAATTGCAGAGAGAGAAGGGAGGAGGTAGAGGGAGAGGGTGAGGAAGAGAGAAATGGAGAGAGGTAGAGAGGGGTGGAGGTAGAGAGAGGTGGAGGTAGAGAGAGGTGGAGGTAGAGAGAGGTGGAGGTAGAGAGAGGTGGAGGTAGAGAGAGGTGGAGGTAGAGAGAGGTGGAGGTAGAGAGAGGTGGAGGTAGAGTGAGGGAGAGAGAGAGAGAGGGAGAGAGAGAGAGAGAGGAGGTAGAGAGTGAGGGATTTAGAGAGAGTGGGAGAGGAAGGGAGAGAAGAAGATAGAGGTAGAGAGAGAGAAGGAGAGGTTGAGGTAGAGAGAGAGGGAGGAGGAGGAGGAGAGCTGAGACTACAGTACAGCAGTAGCAGCTGGCAGCAGCAGCAGTGTGGTGTTTCCAGTGTGATCTCCTCTCCCTGTGATATCCACCATCTGCCGTCTGCAAAACAACTCATTTATATCCCGTCACTTCCCGGGCCGCCTTTATCTATCAAGTGACCACTATGCAAATCACTCAGCTGCCTAATTACCAAACAATATGGACAACGGCTTTGGTTTTCATTATTTCCTCTCAGGCTTTTTCAGACAATGGCAATTATTGGAGTCATCTGGCTGTGAGGTTTTGGAAGCTGTCTGTCTGCCACCCTGCGAGGCGATAGTGTTGGGATGGAAGCTGACTGTGAGGCTTCATACTGCCTAATGGCGGTGGCCAGTTGATGCTGTGTCCTTTCTAACATGGGTCTGTGTGTGTTGGAGGGAGGACTTAGCTCAGCTAAATGCAACAGATATGATAAGTACTAATTAAGGTACGCCTGAATACCTTGATGCCTTCGTCAGATCCTCTTATTCTTACTCCATAGCAGGTGAATTCATTACTGCCTGTCATTTACTCAGAGACAGGAACCTAAGGTCAAGTCTGCAAAATAACAAGTGAGTCTGTGAGAGATGATATGTAGCGGAAGGAAGAAAGAGTTCAATGCTTCAGATAACAGACCTTCTTTCTCAAGCACTACAATTAGAGATAAACATCAAATCTGCATCCCAAATGGCACTCTATTCCCTACACAGTGCAGCACTTTTGACCAGAACCCTATGGGAAAAGGCTGCTTTTTGGCACCCACAACAAGTATCGATTCGCCTGATAATGGTGAAAGTAGTGGGATCCTGTGTATTGGTGGAAATAAAGTGGCAGCCATGTGTGGAGCTGCTCCCAGTCAAAGGATCCCAACATGGTTTTCTTTTAGCTGACCCAGCCAGCCTGTCTGTTAGTCAGCCAGCCAGTCAGCAAGCCAGTCAGTCAGTAAGCCATTCTGAGTGGATGTGCTGATTGGCTCCATAACATTCTGAGATGTGGTGATTGGCTCCATAACATTCTGGGATGTGCTGATTGGCTCCAAAACATTCTGGTATGTGTTGATTGGCTCCAGAACATTTTAGGATGTGTTGATTGGCTTCAGGCAGGTTCTGGTTCATATGTCTGACAGGTGCAACCGCAGCACTGACATTAACCGCTGAAATGATGGCATTAAAATGTCAAGGAATTAGAAAGTCAGATTGAAAGATAATCATTCATCTGACTAGGTGTCAGATTAGACTAGCTGATGGCTGCTGCTGTTACATGCGTTCGGGCTGTCCGGGCCGCCCGGGACGTGGTTGGCTAAGACAGGTGTCCGGGCCGTGGTTGGCTGAGGGCACAGTGACAGGTCTACTGGGCGCGCTGCTGGAACAGGAGTCCTACTGCAGCCTTGATGTCGATCCTGACAGCCTTCTCATATGGAAAACATGACAGCAGCCCCCTGATACAGACCCTGCTGTGTCACTCAGACACAAACAGACAAATTATTCATCAGTGAGGCTGTTCTCCTGCAGACAGCCAGTCACACAGCCTCCAGTTAGAAGGCCCATTACTGCCTATTGAAGGGACAAACAACATGTGGGATGTGTGCTAGCCCAATGAAGGTGTTCTCCTAATGACAGAAGCTTTGATGCTGCTTTCGTTAATGCTTACTGTAGTCACCTTGCCGTAGTAGCAGCTCTGGAATGCTAGTGTTTAAATAGTTGACCTCAGCTATAAGAAGATCCCTTGATAAGCTATACATAACTTAAAAGACACAGATTACTGGTGATGGTAGCTGTGGTTGTGACAACATTGTTAGAGACAAGCCGGTGTACTTCTACATACAGTAGTTCACATGTTAACTCAGAGACGGTCATTCACAGAGACCCTTCAGGCTAACTTCTGTCTGTTGTGAAAGGATTACCTACAGCCAATCCACACTGGCTCATCTCAAAGTCACTAACATTGTTCCAATGACAATGGGAAATGTTAACTTCATAACGTGTTAACTTCAACCTCACAACAAGGTTTTAATAGTGTATGAAAGGATGGAATTCAAAATAATATATTTTGGCTTTGTGTGGGTGCGTGTAGTGCCTTGGTTAATGTTTGTTCTTAAATGTTTCTTATAGATCCTTTAGAATTTAATTATGTGATAATTAAGAACTACGTACAGTCATCACACTTCCAGAGAAAAAGTCTGATCCCAACTACACAGAAAAACACAATCTATTAGTACGACCCAACCGTGTTGATTTGGTGTGTGGAGCATTCATTCTATGTGGGTGTTAAGGTGTATGACCCAACCGTGTTGATTTGGTGTGTGGAGCATTCATTCTATGTGGGTGTTAAGGTGTATGACCCAACCGTGTTGATTTGGTGTGTGGAGCATTCATTCTATGTGGGTGTTAAGGTGTATGACCCAACGGTGTTGATTTGGTGTGTGGAGCATTCATTCTATGTGGGTGTTAAGGTGTATGACCCAACGGTGTTGATTTGGTGTGTGGAGCATTCATTCTATGTGGGTGTTAAGGTGTTGATGAACAGGTGTTAGTTAGTTCCCACTTCCCAGGTACGATGAGTCAGTACTATACCTGTCTGTCTGTCTGTCTGTCTGTCTGTCTGTCTGTCTGTCTGTCTGTCTGTCTGTCTGTCTGTCTGTCTGTCTGTCTGTCTGTCTGTCTGTCTGTCTGTCTGTCTGTCTGTCTGTCTGTCTGTCTGTCTGTCTGTCTGTCTGTCTGTCTGTCTGTCTGTCTGTCTGTCTGCCCACCCGTCCGTCCATCCGTCCGTCCATCTGCCTGCCCCCCAGGCCAGGTGATAGCTGCTGATATACCTGTGTGTTCGTCCAGGCAGGTTGGTTGTTGCTGGGAGCTACATCAGCAGATAGTTACACAATACGTGTCACTTATCAGCCAAAAGACAGGCAGGGCCTTAAAGCAGGCGGGACGTAAATGAATGAACTGCCTGTTTAGTCTTCAGGATGGCTGTTTGAGATACACGTGACTTTCTGACACACTGACCGCAGAGAGTATTAGAGCTATTAGCATGTTGTTGTGATGGTCGGGAGAAAACATGCGCTTCAGATAACCTTCAATCACTCTGCTCTCTCTCACTCTCTCTCTCCCTGCTCTCTCCCTTCCTCTCTGCACTTTCTGCTCGCATTCTTCCTTTGCCTGTAGAAATCGAGCACCTTGTACACAGCCAAGGTTCTCCGGGAGAACCAAAAGAAGGAATTCTTCCGTACGTTTTTCTGGAATAGAATGAATGGTCAGAAGAACGGCTGATGTTTTCCACATGGCCCTCTGGTTCTTTCAGATCTCTGGCTCAGATTTCATTATGTGAACAGACTCGTGACCCTCACCCCAGCCCTCACCTAAAATAGCTATAATGGGACTAGGTTATTACTTGACTGACTGCATAGTAAAGAGCCACTGACTGATAATGGTTGCCAAATGTGTTCGCCGCCCAACGACTCACGGGAACATCCACTGGCGTTCCACGATGTTCAACTGACCAGGGATCCTCACCTATCTGGTGCTATACATGATGGGAAGTGACCCGGGGATTATAGGTAGACGGTCCTGGCTAAGAATCACCTTCTACCCAGAACACACTGCTTCCACTGTGGCATGTGGTTGCCAATGGAAGCTGTAGATACTGAGTGGTGTGTACTGTCTAGTACTGTGTGTGATTTATGTGTGCCTGCATGTGTGTGTGTTTGCTCTCTGCCTTTGTTCCAGGCACAATAACATGGATGTGGGGCCTGCTGCAGTCCTAGCATCATGTCAATCCAGGTTAGCGTTAGTGTGGAGGGTCCCAGGATGGGGATGGGAATGGTTAACTGAAGCATGTTAATAGGGAAAGGGTTGTCTCTTCCATACTAACACTTGGATGACTCTGCAGGCTGAGGGGGGAGGAAAGGGGGAGCAAGGGGGAGGGGGAGCACCCAGGCGGATTGGGAGTGCACCCCTCTCCTCCCTCTACGACCACCCTTCTCGGAGGCACGGCTGAGTTGGGATTTGCTTGCACTGTCAAGTAACGCATTGACCCATCACTTTGATGAATATTGATAGTGACAGCAGGTCTCTCTCTCTTTCTCTCCTCTTCCTCTCTCATCTTTCTTCTCTCTCTGTCTCCCCCTCTCTCTATTATTTCTTTCCTCCCCCTCTCCTCCCCCTTTCTCTGTCTCTCTCTCTACCCTCTCCCTCTCCCCTGCTCTCCCCCTCTCTCTTCCTCTCTATCGCTGTTTCTCCCTCTCTCCCCCTCTCTCTCCCCCGCCTTCCTGCTCGCTCGCTTTCCCACTCTCTCTCTCTCTCTCTCTCTCTCTCTTTCTCCCCCTTGCTCTCTCTATCCCCCCTCTCGCACTCTCCCTCCCTCCCTCTCTTTCCCGCTCTCTCTTCCCCGCCTTCTTGCTGTCTCTCCCTCTCTCTCGCTCTCTCTCTCCCCCGCCTTCCTGTTCGCTCTCCCTCTCTCGCTCCCCCTCTCTCTCCCCCGCCTTCCTGCTCGCTCGCTCACTCTCCCTCTCTCTTTCTCTCTTTCTCTCTCTCTCTCTCCCCCTTGCTCTCTCTATCCTCCCTCTCCCTATCTCCCTCCCCTTCCGTCTCTCCTCTCTCCTCAGGCGATGGAGAAGCAGATTCTGATTGTTGGACAGACTCCGTCTCAGTTGCTCATCGAGCCACATCCTCCTCGCAGCTCGGCCATGCACCTGGTGAGACACACGGCATGCTGGAAAAATTCTCTCCACTGCATCTCTGTCTATCTGTGTGTGTGTGTGTGTGTGTGTGTGTGTGTGTGTGTGTGTGTGTGTGTGTGTGTGTGTGTGTGTGTGTGTGTGTGTGTGTGTGTGTGTGTGTGTGTGTGTGTGTGTGTGTGTGTGTGTGTGTGTGTGTCTTTGTGGTGTGTGTGTGTGTTGTCTTTGTGGTGTGTGTGTGTGTTGTCTTTGTGGTGTGTGTGTGTGTTGTCTTTGTGGTGTGTGTATGAGTCCCATCTCTCCATGGTGGGACAGAGAATATTTTGCCAAAAGGTTTCTCTATGCTCTCTTCTCTACCATGTCCTCCACTCCTTGTACCCACTCCCCATTTCAACTCCCCAGTCCCCATTGCTTCCAACATATTTCCAATGGCTCCATTGAATGAGGAGTTGATGTGTCTATTGTGTTGAGCAGAGGGAAGAGTGCCCCCTACTGACCCATTTCTACCACAGCCATCTGACGTGTCTGACGCGTTGTTGGTTTAGTCCTTTTTGCTATCCCCATACAGTCAACTAAACTGAGGGACACATTTTTGTAGTGCAAAATAATTGTGCAAAGTACAAAGATTACCTACATTTAGCATTAGGAAAATGTTGCCCTGACTTTGCTTGCAAGTGAAGATATATGGATGGACAACCCTTGTCCCTGATGTTTCATGTACTATAAACAACAATTCCATCTCATGTTTCTAACCCCAGTCTGTCTGTCTGTATTTGTGTAGGTGTGTCTGCCTATATGTCTGTATGTATGTCTGTTTGTCTGACTGACCATCAGACTCTCGGGGGGGGTCCTCTTCCCCCTTCTCTTCCCCCTCCTCCCCCCCTTCCTCCTCCCTCCTGTCCTCCTCCTCCTTACCCTCTCCCCTCCTCCTCTTCCTCTTCTTCCTCCCCCCTCCTCTCCTCCTCCTCCTCCACCATGTACATGCAGCTCTTCTGTGTCTGAAACCTGTTTTACCTCCACACTAATTACCTCTCTCCATTCTGTCCCCTTCTCTCTCCTCATCCTCCTCCATCCCTCCATCCTCCACACTCCCTCTCTTCTTCTCTCTTCTACTCAATAGTGTTTCCTTCCCCAGAGCCCTCTGATGTTCAAGGACCAGATGCAGCAGGATGTGATCATGGTGTTGAAGTTCCCCTCCAACTCCCCGGTGACACATGTAGCAGCCAACACCCTGCCACACCTCTCTGTCCCTGCCGCTGTCACCGTCACCTGCAGCAGACTGTTCGCTGTCAACCGCTGGCACAACACTGTCGGTGAGGGTACTACACACACACAGAGGCCAGAAAGCACAGACCAGAACACATATACCCTACCGTTCAAAAGTTTGGGGGTCACTTAGAAATGTCCTTGTTTTTGAAAGAGAAGCACATTTTTTGTCCATTAAAATAACATCAAATTGATCAGAAATACAGTGTAGAAATTGTTAATGTTGTAAATGACATGTAATCGAACCCACAAGTGCTGATGACCCAGATACTCAACTAGTCTAAAGAAGGCCAGTTTTATTGCTTCTTTAATCAGGACAACAGTTTTCAGCTGTGCTAACATAATTGCAAAAGGGTTTTCTAATGATCAATTAGCCTTTTAAAATGATAAACTTGGATTAGCTAACACAATGTGCCATTGGAATACAGGAGTGATGGTTGCTGATAATGGGCCTCTTGTACGCCTATGTAGATATTCCATAAAAAATCAGCCGTTTCCAGCTACAATAGTCATTTACAACACTAACAATGTCTACACTGTATTTCTGATCCATTTGATGTTATTTTAATGGACAAAAATGTGCTTTTCTTTCAAAAACAAGGACATTTCTAAGTGACCCACAACTATGAACGGTAGTGTACGTGCGCACACACACACACACACACACACACACACACACACACACACACACACACACACACACACACACACACACACACACACTCATAGGCCAGAACACACATGCTCTTGTAAAACTAATTGCGTGTTCTACCACATGTGCTACCTACCACAGCAGTGGCCCTGTAAAACCCCTCCTTACCAACCAAGGATAACCTACACAGCCTGGGTCTGTAGCAGCCTGGGTCTGTAGCAGCCTGGGTCTGTAGCAGCCTGGGTCTGGATAAACCATTTTAGGAGCCATAAGAGATAATTGTGTTACATAAACTTTGCACAGTGACAAGTCACGCCCCTGAGTGAGGTCAGAGAGTGTGTCAGCCTGATGGAACCATCCTTTCGAACAAACTGGGTTAACATGTCGGACCAGAAAACGTTGAGATGCAGCTGCACATTTAAAGTGGTCTGAACTTTGAATCTCAACACGAGGTAGAGACGATAAACTCACCTCTCGGACAATCACTGGTACGGCTGATTTGCTGTCCTAATTAAAGTATCTTCGAAAGCAAATTTAAGTGGGACCATTCTACTAACGTTACTCTGCTCAAACCATCGTATTACGTTACTCTCACCACCCCACTGGGAACCATCGACCTGGCTGGCTAGCCTATCTTCAAAGAAGCATCTTCAGGAGTGAATGGAAGAATAATCAATTGTAGTTCTGTTCAGGACTACACGACAAGTCACCAGATACTGGACAACTACAGAGAAGAACAACAGTAGAAGACTTGTTGGAACCATTTTGGGACAATCAGAGCCTTACAAGCGTGCCACGTAAAGGCCCAACCCCCTTTCCAAGGCCCTGTCCACCGAGAGAGATCCTGCATTTCATGTAAATACATTCATGATTTCTTGCTCAAAGAGGGTGGTGGTTCGTGTACAAAGTATATGATTACTATAAGTGAGAGTAGTTTCTAAATGTACCAAAGTTAAGTGTCTTTGTCCATCTTTGCCCCCCACCCCTCCATCTCTTTTATAACAAGCAGACATGTTGTTGTCGTTCCGCTAGGGACCTGTTTTAACGTATTAAGTGGGTATGTTTATCCTGTGTTACCATTTAATTAGCTAGTAAATAAATATTTAAACCAACTTGTGTTGTACTGAATAAGTAAGGCTCTGGTTTTTGCAGATGCAAGGAGGTTACGACTGTTCAGAATGATGATATGATACGAGGTTATGGTTAATAAATTGACTGTTTATAGACTTGACAGGTAAAGACCTTTAGAGTTTAATTCGGGAGATGGTAACTCTTTAAAGAACCACTCTCGTGGTGCCCCAGATCCTAGTGAGTTCATTGTTACACGATTAATTGAATAGGGTAACAATTAAACATATTTAGGTAATTAGATAAATAACAGTATTCAGATTGATGTTAAAGTCAAGCCATGACAATATCTACCCACTCTGCTACACCCCTTGGTCAGGTAAAGAGCGACTGAGTGCTTCCACATGTTGGTCCTCAGGCATGTGTGAACAACATTACCCCCCAACGCTCCAAAGAAAAAAACACTCACGCAAACACGCACGCACGCAGGCGCACACATACACACACACACACACACACACACATACGCACACACACGCACACTTCTCAGGAACCAAACTCACCTTAGGATCAAGGGTCACTGCAAAGCTTACTGGGAAATTAGGCTGCAACTGCACCAGATTCTCTTCACACTTCCACATCTGTCACTGGAGCGCGCGCACACACACACACACACACACACACACACACACACACACACACACACACACACACACACACACACACACACACACACACAGAGAGTTGAGGACCAGAGTGGAGCCTTACATTCTGTCGTTAAGGACCACAGCTGCAACTCCAATGTTCTTCTGTTGGAGAGAAGAAAAGGGTTCTGGGTTCCAACAATAATGAGCAGAATAATAAGGGCTTCATATTCCCAGCATGCTGCTGTGTTTCTGCCCTCCAGTCTCCCTCCAGGGGATCATAGCTCTACTCAGCCTGACAGTCAGGAACTGAAATCAATAAGCTTCATGGAACCTTCATGAACCAACCTCTGACCATGGAGCAGGTGCTCTGTGTGTGTGTGTGTGTGGCCGTGCATACTTGTGTGCGTACCTGCTTGTGTAACATACATGTGAAATGTGTGTGTGTTTCCAGGTTTGAGAGGAGCGCCAGGTTACTCCCTGGAACAGGCCCACCACCTGCCCATAGAGATGGACCCTCTGATTGGTGAGTGTAACCCTGAGTCCAGGCCAGACCATTGTACTGAATACTAACTAAGTTATCCCTCTGATTGGTGAGTGTAACCCTGAGGCCAGGCCAGGCCAGGCCATTGTACTGAATACTAACTAAGTTATCCCTCTGATTGGTGAGTGTAACCCTGAGTCCAGGCCAGACCATTGTACTGAATACTAACTAAGTTATCCCTCTGATTGGTGAGTGTAACCCTGAGTCCAGGCCAGACCATTGTACTGAATACTAACTAAGTTATCCCTCTGATTGGTGAGTGTAACCCTGAGTCCAGGCCAGACCATTGTACTGAATACTAACTAAGTTATCCCTCTGATTGGGTGTAGCCAACAACTCTGGGAGTAACAAGCGTCAGATCACAGACCTGGTGGATCAGAGCATCCAGATCAATACACTCTGCTTCGTGGTTACCGCCGACAACCGCTACATCCTGGTCTGTGGCTTCTGGGACAAGAGTTTCAGAGTCTACTCTACCGAGACAGGTAATACTACCATGGTACTACTAGCTACTATAGTACCACCATAATACTAATACTATACTACTACTATATTACACTGTACTACTTCCACACAGTAGGCCTAGACACAAAGGTTTAAATCATAATACTGTCTCTGTGCAGATAAGCTGACCCAGATAATAGTACAGACCGTATAATACACCTACCTTATTACTACTGTATGTCTACATTACTTTATATTGCTCTCTCTGTCCTGCAGGTAAGCTGACCCAGATAGTGTTTGGACACTGGGACGTGGTGACGTGTCTGGCCAGGTCAGAGAGCTACATCGGGGGAGACTGCTATATCGTGTCAGGGTCCAGAGACGCTACTCTGCTACTGTGGTACTGGAGTGGACGACACCACATCATAGGAGACAACCCCAACAACAGTAAGTCAGAACACACACTCACATGTACACACACACACACAAACAGACAGAGACAGACATACACAAACAGACACACACACACAGTGTAACAGTCCTGTCCATGAGCTGAAGCCAGTAGTTGCCCTCTGTCCAAGGGTAGAGAGAGGAAGCTCTTCATATCAGCTCAAATGAATTACAGCACCTCATTGCGGAGCTGTAGTTCATCAAGGTAGATTATTATATTAATAGAAGTATTCTTTGATCAGCAGTGAAAATTCTGGTTTCCACTCTTATGGAATGATGGACAGAGACAGGGAGCAGGGCTGGCGCCAGAATGAATCAGTTGGACTGCCATTTGATTTCTATAGGCGGGCCCGTTTTTTTCTTCAAATGTTGTTAATGGGTGTTATAATAAAGACCATAGGCAGCTTGTGAGTTTCAAGTTTGGGGAAGTTTACAAGTTATCTTATGTTTTCTACCTATCTGTGTGCCAGTTATTTAAAAAAAATGTATGCGCATTTTTGTGGAACACTTTCACGTCAATAATACCTATTTAGTTTCTCAAAATTATTGTCATGTGGTTAATCATAAAAATCTTAATTAAAATGCAAAAAATCTCAACGTCAACAGTGAAGAGGCGACTCCGGGATGTTGGCCGGTGTCTGTGTTCTTTTGTCCATCATAATCTTTTCTTTTTATTGACCAGTCTGACATATGGCTTTTTCTTTGCAACTCAGCCTGGAAGGCCAGCATCCCGGAGTCGCCTCTTCACTGTTGACGTTGAGACTGGTGTTTTGCGGGTACTATTTAATGAATCTGCCAGTTGAGGACTTGTGAGGGATCTGTTTCTCAAACTAGACGCTCTAATGTACTTGTCCTCTTGCTCAGTTGTGCACCGGGGCCTCCCACTCCTCTTTCTATTCTGGTTAGAGCCAGTTTGCGCTATTCTGTGAAGGGAGTAGTACCCAGCGTTGTACGAGATCTTCAGTTTCTTGTCAATTTCTCACATGGAATAGCCTTCATTTCTCAGAACAAGAATAGACTGACCAGTTTCAGATAAAAGTTATTTGTTTCTGGCCCTTTTGAGCCTGTAATCGAACCCACAAATGCTGATGCTCGTCTAGTCTAAAGAAGGCCAGTTTTATTGCTTCTTTAATCAGAAAACAGTTTTCAGCTGTGCTAACATAATTGCAAAAGGGTTTTCAATTAGCCTTTTAAAATGATAAACTTGGATTAGCTAACACAATGTGCCATTGGAACACAGGAGTGATGGTTGCTGATAATGGGCCTCTTGTACGCATGTATGTAGATATTCCGTAAAAAATCGGCCGCTTCCAGCTGCAATAGTCATTTACAACACTAACAATGTCTACACTGTATTTCTGATCCATTTGATGTTATTTTAATGGACAAAAATGTTCTTTTCTTTAAAAAACAAGGACATTTCTAAGTGACCCCAAACTTTTGAACAGTGTGTATGTAATGTTGAATTGATAAAAATCAACAATCAAAGGGCAAACAATTCACACAATGAAACAATGAATGTGCAAGATTTGGCAAGAGACAGCAGAGCACATTCTGTAGAGTTTAGTGCATGGCCCTTCTTCTTGTACTCAAGACACATTATCTAAACACATTTGAAATGCTTTTCACTCACAGACACAACTCAATGTTCACCTAGGCCTATAGCCACGCACGCTGCACGAATTCTGGCTTCGCAAATAAGCATAGGCTATTTAAAAAGAAGGAGCCAATGATCCTCTGTGGCTAAGTCAAGCTCTCTGGTAAAGTCTTTTGAATGATTTTATTTAGACAGGAGTAATTATATAATTTTGGCAAAACATCAATTTACGTTAGGGGAAGCCAGCATCCGAACAGTGCACTGTGCACCCGCCAACTTTCCTTTCTAATTTTCAAGTGGCTGAAACCAGAGATCTGTATATAATGCCTTTCAACAAGTTTAGGTCTGCATATTGTGCCCATAGAAACGCATTGGGCGTATTCCTCGCTGCAGAAACTAGCGGGCGAAACAGCGACACTCTGTCTTACTATGTGTAGCCCATGTATCTGATGCTGTCTGTCCAGAAAAAGTATAACATACCATACTCCCTTTGCCCAGACAGCGTTAGATACATGGTCTACACATACAGAGACAGAGGGGTGCTGTTTTGCTCACTCGCACGCTTTATCTGAGATTAATGCATTTTCTGTCGGTGCGCATCTCAGTGAAATAAATGATCATTATTTCAATATTTTATTTGGATGGGCAAGGGCGGGCCAGGCCCCCTAGGGCCCCCACATAACGCCGGCCCTGACAGGGAGATGCATCTACTGTATATGCACCTATATGTGTGTTACCTGCGTTCCAGTAAAATACTCCAGATGTCTTGCTATTCAGCTCCAGAGTGTGATTTGATTTCTGCTGCTCTTCTCACTTAGTTCCTCATACTCACTAATTATCTGTGTTCAAAACAACCACTTCACCGTTTGTCTGACTTAGACACAATAACAGTGTGTGTGCGTGCGTGTGTGTGCGTGCGTGTGTGTGTGTGCGCGTGTGTGTGCGCGTGCGCGTACGTGTGTGTGTGTGTGTGTGTGTAAGAGTGTTTGTGTGCGTGTTCGTATATATAATGTATTTGTGTGTACTGTGCATGAACTGGTGTCACATGGGGCTGTGGTTGAGGTGAGTGTTTTTCTCATTATCTTTACTGAAGATAATTAAGAATTTCAGCTTGGTTTGTTCCAATTAATAGAGGGTGCCGCAGCACTATACTGCAGGAGAAAACACTCCCATGGTACACACACACACACACACACACACACACACACACACACACACACACACACACACACACACACACACACACACACACACACACACACACACATGGCTTACTGTACTGTGCACCTTCCCTAGCAAAGGAAGGTTTCTTCTATGGAGAGAACTTCAACTAATCATATTCCATATCAATCAAACCAGGATGTTTGATATCAGTTTTCTTCACTACAGATGAAACACATAGTACCCGTCAAAAGTTTGGACACACCTACTCATTCAAGGGTTTTTCTTTATTTTAACTTTTTTCTAAATTGTAAAATAATAGTGTAGACATCAAAAATATGAAATAACACATATGGAGTCATGTAGTAAACAAAAAAGTGTTAAAATATATTTTAGATTTTAGATTCTTCAAAGTAGCCACCCTTTGCCTTGATAACAGCTTTGCACACTCTTGGTATTCTCTCAACCAGCTTCACCTGGAATGCTTTTCCAACAGTCTTGAAGGAGTTCCCACATATAATGAGCACTTGTTGGCTGCTTTTCCTTCACTCTGCTGTCCAACTCATCACAAACCATCTCAATTGGGTTGAGGTCAGGTGATTGTGGAGGCAAGGTCATCTGATGCAGCACTCCATCACTCTCCTTCTTGGTCAAATAACCCTTACCCATCCTGGAGGTGTGTTTTGGGTCATTGTCCTGTTGAAAAACAAATGATAGTCCCACTAAGCGCAAACCAGATGGGAAGGCGTATCAGTGCAGAATGCTGTTGTAGCCATGCTGGTTAAGTATGCCTTGAATTCTAAATAAATCACTGACAGTGTCACCAGCAAAGCACCATCTCACCTTCTCCTCCATGCTTCATGGCGGGAACCACACATGCGGAGATCATCCGTTCACCTACTCTGCATCTCACAAAGACACAGCGGTTGGAACCAAAAATCTCCAATTTGGACTCATCACACCAAAAGACAGATTTCCACCAGTCTCTTCTTCTTATTGGTGTCCTTTAGTAGTGGTTTCTTTGCAGCAATTCGACCATGAAGGCCTGACTCACGCAGTCTCCTCTGAACAGTTGATGCTGAGATGTGTCTGTTTCTTGAACTCTGTGAAGCATTTATTTGGGCTGCAATTTCTGAGGCTGGTAACTCTAATGAACTTATCCTCTGCTGCAGCAGAGTTAACTCTGTGTCTTCCTTTCCTGTGGCGGTCCTCATGAGAGCCAGTTTCATCATAGCGCTTGATGGTTTTTGCGACTGCACTTGAAGAAACGTTCAAAGTTCTTGACATTTTTGCTGACCTTCATGTCTTAAAGTAATGATGGACTGTCGTTTCTCTTTGCTTATTTGAGCTGTTCTTACCATAATATGGACTTGGTCTTTTACCAAATAGGACTCTCTTCTGTATACCACCCCTACCTTGTTACAACACAAGTGATTGGCTCAAACGCATTAAGAAGGAAAGAAATTCCACAAATGAACTTTTAACAAGGCACACCTGTTTAAGTGAAATGCATTCCAGGTGACTACCTCATGAAGCTTTTTCTGAGAATGCCAAGAGTGTGCAAAGCTGTCATCAAGGCAAAGGGTGGCTACTTTGAAGTAAAAATATATTTTGATTTGGTTACTACATGATTCCATATGTGTTATTTCATAGTTTTAATGTCTTCACTATTATTATACAATGTAGAAAATAGTAAAAAAAACAAGAAAAGAAAAACCCTTGAACGAGTATGCGTGTCCAAACCTTTGACTGGTACTGTATATGAGCTATTTAGTTGTATTATTAATAAAGCACTTAATCATAATTTATGATACAATTTTAAGATGAACAATAATACTTTTTGTCAGACTTCAGTTCACAGCAATCTAGGTAGGAGAGTATTATATGATTCAATTTTGACAGAGTTGAAGATGTTGTAACCGTTGGCAGGAAGAGAACAGTGCCCTCTAATGTACATCAGCCTGCATGTGTCCTTAACACCTCAGGCCTCATTTATCAAGGTCCATGCCCAGTCAGCGCACAGAACAGGCTAAACCTGGCCAGCGCCAGTTTTCCCACAAAGGTGTTTTATCAACATTTATCAATGTTGAACTTGATGGGAAACTTTGCTTATCTCCATGCAAATCTCAGATCATGAGTATTCACCACGTCTAGTGGTTGATCAACTGTATTGCAAGCAAATATTGTTCTTTTGAGGAAAATGGAGGCGTTTGATACACAGGAATGATAATAATGGTAGGCTAATAAAAACATTGAAACATGTGCCTAATGATGGAACAGATGCATTTGCCATTGGTAAGGAGATCTCATGTAGACTGTGTTTCCTTTTATTCCCGCTACACAATAAATATTAGGCTACCATTTATCCATTGCTCAGAATTTAGTGAGAAATGTACGCATTCTTGATAAATAAAAATAACTTACAGCTCAATCCCCCGCCTGCCTCTCAGGCCGAGCTCGGCCCATACCACTGCAATGTGAGACAGGGTGGGGAGGTTGTGTTGGCTAGCTGGGGGGGGGGCTCAGTGTAGGCTGACTGAATCTTTTGTAGGGCAGGTGAGCTGAATGAGTCCGTGGTCTCTCTGGAGGCCTCACGCTGTCCTGGGACTGACAGGTCTGCTCTGGTCCTACCCTCTAAGGGACTGGAGAAGAGAGAGGGGTGAAAGGGAGGAGAGGGGAGAAGAAAGAGGGATGAGAGGAGAGAGGAAGGAAAGGACATATGGGGTGAGAGGAGAGAGGGGTAGAAGGGAGGAGAGGAGAGAGGGACGAGAAGGGGAGAGACTCCAGGTGTCCAGGACCTCCCTTCACTAGCCTCTCCCCCAGCCGTCATCAATCATGGGACAGTGTGAGGGGAGGGTGGTTGGGGAAGGGGATGATCTGCCGTCACAACATTTTTATGACAATTAACCAGGACCTCGCTGGCAGCAGCTGGGTGAGTGTCACTCACAATGTCTGTGGTCAGTTATTTATCAACATAACAACACATTTGAGTCCTGATGAATGCTCTTATTTCAGACAGTTCTTAGTTCATTACATTCTTCTCAGTCGCTCCTAATAAGTGCATCCTCCAGTGCAGTGCACTCTGTTTCAACGATCCCAAGCCATGGTATGTTGTTCTTAATAAAACCCAACTGTTATGTTGTGTTCCAGGTGACTACCCGGCACCGCGAGCTGTGCTGACCGGCCATGACCATGAGGTGGTGTGTGTCTCTGTGTGTGCCGAGCTGGGACTGGTCATCAGTGGAGCCAAAGGTCAGCAGAGACAGCCTGAGTCCCAAATGGCACTCTATTCCCTGTGTAATGCACTTCTTTTGACCAGGGCCCATATGTCTCTGTTCCAAAGTAGTGCACTACAGTATAATCACCTTCGTCTAATAATAATGATTAATCTTGTTTATAAAGTACTTTTCTCGCACCCAAGGCACTATAGAAAGAAGTACTATAAAATTGAAGTCACAGTATTTAAAAAAACATACACTATATAAAAAAAGTATGTGGACACTCCTTCAGATTAGTGGATTTGGCTATGTCAGCCACACACGTTGCTGACAGATGTATAAAATCGAGCACACAGCCATGCAATCTCCATAGATAAACACTGGCAGTAGAATGGTATTCCTGAAGGACTTTTAACGCGGCACAGTTGTAGGATGCCACTTTTTCAACAAGTCAGTTCGTCAAATTTCTGCCCTGCTAGAGCCGCCCCGGTCAACTGTAAGTGCTGTTATTGTGAAGTGGAAACGTCTAGGAGCAACAACGGCTCTTCTGCAAAGTGGTAGGCCACACAATCTCACAGAACGGAACCGCCGAGTGCTGAAGCGTGTAGTGCGTAAAAATTGTCTCTCCTCGGTTGCAACAATCACTACTGAGTTCCAAACTACCTCTGGAAACAATGTCAGCACAATAACCTTTTGTCGGGAGCTTCATGAAATGGGTTTCCATGGCCGTGCAGCCATATACAAGCCTAAGATCCCCATGTGCAATGCCAAGTGACGGCTGGAGTGGTGTGAAGCTCACCGCCATTGGACTCTGGAGCAGTGGAAACGTGTTACACGCTTCAGCACTTGGCAGTCCCTTTCAACGTGTGTGGCTGAAATAGCTGAAATAGCCCAATCCACTAATTTGAAAGTGTGTCCACATACTTTTGTTTATATAGTGTATGTGAGTTGGCTGATAGGATTATAATGTCACATGCCACAGTACATAGTTGAGTTATCTCAGTTGGGAGTGGAATGTTGAGTATCTCAGGAGTGGAATGTTGAGAAACATTCTTGAAATAGTGTGTGTGCACGCGTCCATGCGTGTTAGTGTGTAACTCTATCTTGCTCTCCCTCCAGAGGGGCCATGTCTGGTCCACACTATAACAGGGGACCTGTTGCGGGCCCTGGAGGGCCCAGATAACTGCCTGTGTCCCCGCCTCATATCTGTGTCCAGCGAGGGCCACTGTATCATCTGCTATGAGAGAGGACTCTTCTGTAACTTCAGCATCAACGGGAAACTACTGGCTCAGATGCAGGTCAACGACTCAACACGGGTACGACCACAGACACAATATGTACCTGGTAAAAGTCTATACACGCCTTGCACAGTCTTCACATTTTACTGTCTTAAAATTAAATATAAAAAAGGGATTCAATTGGGGGGGTTTCCACCGATCTACAGAACCTACTCCACATTTTCAAAGTGAAAGAATTATAGAACATTCTCCAAATGAATAATAATATATATATATATATATATATTTAAATTAAGATATCTTGATTGCATTCTTGATTGCATATGTCTTCACACCCCTTGGTGGAAGCACCTTTGGCAGCCGTTATAGCTGTGAATCATTTTGAATGAGATTCTACTGACTTTGCACAACATATAGGGCAATATATATATATATATATATATATATATATATATATATATATATATATATATATATATATATATATATATATATATACAAATTCAGTAGAATCTCATTCAAAATGATTATATATATATATATATACAAAGTCAGTAGAATCTCATTCAAAATGATTATATATATATATAAAAATCTAAATTGTTCAAGCTCAGTAAATTGTGTTTGTAATCATTGCTGGACAGCAGTATTCAAACTTAGTGCACTACATAGGGACTAGGGTCTAAATATCTAAAGTAGTTTTCTACATAGGGCCTAGGCTGTGATTTGAGTTAGATGATGTCGTTATTATTATTTATTTTTATGTTATTTATTTTATTTATTATTATATAATTATTATGATGTGCTCCCTAGGCCATTATGCTGAGTAGTGATGGCCAGAACCTGGTGACGGGTGGAGACAACGGGGTAGTGGAGGTGTGGCAGGCCTGTGACTTCAAACAACTCTACATCTACCCAGGCTGTGATGCTGGTGTCCGCGCCATGGACCTCTCTCACGACCAGAGGTTAGTCCTGTTAGTCCACCTAGTCAGGTTGCCTCTACAACAGGATCGTGTGTGTGTGTGTGTGTGTGTGTGTGGGTGTGTGTGTGTGTGTGTGTGTGTGTGTGTGTGTGTGTGTGTGTGTGTGTGTGGGGGGGGGGGGGGGGCACGTGCATGGTAGAGCGGTATGTAGGCTGTAACACTGAAAGGGCCTGTGTGTTTCATGCTTGTCAGGGTACATTTGGGGAAACGGAACGTTTGCAGTTCAGTGAGCTTTGTTTTCTTTAAATAGAACCGGTTGCCATAGAGACAACAAAATTGCAGTGAAAGGTTCTGAAAGCACACTTGCCTTGGAGCAATACACAAGCGTCACTTTCCTCACACACACATACATGCACACACCAGACACACACCACACACACACTCACTCACTCACACACATACACACACACACCTATTGTGTTCATGTTAGTAATGTAATGGGTCATATAGAGGTACATTGTATGTCTACATTGTGTTGATGAGCATACTGTATTGTGTGTGTGTCCCCTCCCCCAGGACTCTCATCACTGGCATGGCATCCGGCAGCATTGTGGCGTTCAACATCGACTTCAACCGGTGGCACTACGAGCACCAGAACAGATACTGAGGGTTACAGAGACAGAGAGGCAGTACAACATGGCTGCTGGTTTGGAGGACACCTGGACACTACTGTTAACCAACTATACAGGTTAGCTGCTGTTAACTACCTATACAAGTTAGCTAACTACGGTATAAGAGTTAACTAATGTTAACTAACCTTACAGGTCAACTACAAGTTAACTACAGGTTAACTAACTAACCATAAACTGTTTACCAGATTAGTAATACAGTGTAGGAATACAGTGGGGTCTGCAATTATTGACACCCTTGATGAAGATGAACAATAATGACTGTATAAAATAAATAATTCAAAAACGGAGCTATATTATATGCTCCCAAAAATGTGAGAATTATTTTATGTTAATACAATTGCTTAGAGAAAGAGATTTTATTTAACAAGTAAAAAACTATTCTCAAAAAGGTAGGAGTGAAAATTAAAGATCCCTAAAGATTCTTATAAATAACGTTGTAGTATTTGGTACCATATTCATAGCATGCATTGACTACATCAAGCTTAGGATTCTACAAACTTGTTGGATGCATTTGCAGTTTGTTTAGGTTGTGTTTCTGATAGATATAGAATGGTAAAAATGAATGGTAAATAATGTATTCTGTCATTTTGGAGTCACTTTTATTGTAAATAAAAATATGATAAGTTTCTAAACACTTCGTAATTAATGTGCATGCTACCATGATTCCAGATAATCTTGAGTGAATAATGATGAGTGGGAAAGTTACAGAGGGTCAAAGATCATCCCCAAGACATGCTAACCTCTCACCATTACCAATAACATGGGAGGTTAGAATGTCTTGGGGTATGATCTTTGACCTGTTATAATCTGAAGTACCCAAAAGGGCCACTAGATGTTGTGTGATAGATTACATAAAATCCTTAAAAGATACCAAAATGCTGGTAGTTTATTGGTAAACTTCAAACATTTCCAGTAATACCCTCCCTTTGCAACCTACATTTAAAATATATATATATATATTACTTGTTAAACAAAATCCCTTTCTCTGAGAAATTTAATTATTATAAAATAATATCTATATTTTTATTATACAATATAGCTCAGTATTTGAATTATTTATTTTATACAGTTATTTTTGCTCATATTTATCAAGGGTGTCAATAATTTCAGACCCCACTGTATATACTAAGGTCTAGAGAGAGACAGGTTAAAATATAGGTTATAAGACGTGGAGAAAAAGCACTTCAATTGATGATCTTAGAAGAAGAGGTCAGTTATAGTGCTACAGTGACAGTTTCTTTCAACACTGATTAAAAAAAATGAATGTACGATTTTATTCAACTGGTCATATTTAAAACTGTGAAAAATACAATAAACAAACCTACGGTTAATAACGTTTATACAACATTTGTATGTCAAATACATATCAAACTTGGGACACTTTTCTAGGAAAAAGGAAAAACTGTTGTATATAAGGGTGATGTAAAGAGTTTATTTCCAGAAAAGATTTGAAAAGAACAAGACGCCCCCATTTAGTCTCCATTTTGACAGTTGAACCATAATTCTATGTTCCAAACCGTGACATGACTCTCTCACATCATATCTTAGTGTGCGTCCAAAATGGTACCCTATTCCCTTTACAGTGCGCAACATTTGATCAGGACCCATAGGGCTCTGGTCAAAAGAAATGCACTATAAAGGGATTAGCATGCCATTTGGGACGTAGATTAGTTGGTTAGTAATAATAACAGATAGTTGGTCTCCCATCACAGTAGTCTATTGATGCAATGTAGGTGTCAAAAACAACAAATTGTTCTATGTTAATTTGATAATGTGTTTACATGTCTGTAAGGGCAATTTCAGAACTCTGCGTACTGTGTGAAATGTGTCCATTGTAATTGTAATTTGTTTCTTAATCACGTTTCACATTATCAGCAGGAAATAACAATCCTTGTAATGATTTCCATCCCATTTGTTGTTCGGTAACTATTTTATTTATATTTCAACAAAGGCAAAGATTTAAAATTACTTTGATCTACTTTTAAAATTACTACCACAGGCTAGTCAGGTTTAGTCGTCATGGTTTGTATTTCCAGCTAATGGATTGATAAGGAAGGCAGTGCAAGACGTCAGTTGTAGAAACTCTGGATGATAACTATGGTAACTCAATATGAAAACTATCAATATCATGAGTTTATTAAGCCTGCAATCCAGACCTGTTTTGTACTACCATTCCACTCATTGTACTCTGTGTCATATGCCAAACATGACATGATATTTGGCATGGCAAGTTGTGGAAAGGAATGGAATGTTAGCGCAAACAGACTGATACCCAGGCTAAATGAAAGGTTGGGGCATGTAGCTAACCTAACCAAGAACAGGCTATAGTCATTCCAAAATTATTCTTAACTATATTGAATAAACAGAACATTTTACAACAATGTTAAATATACCATGTGTGAGTTGACAGTAAGATGAAAAGGAAAAAAAGAAATGACAATATGCTAAGAGTTTGGGTTTGCATTGTAATGGTACAGACAGCAGCCTAGCTAAACCAGGGGATCTGCATGCAGAGACCTACAGTGGCTGTAGGATGGAAAAGCTATCTTACTTTACTGGTTTGATTCATAATAACAATCAATATGAATTTGACATTCTGAGTTTATTTAGAATATTTGACAAATATTTGTGTAAGGAGGATTTTGCTAAATAAATGCATTTTATTTGTGTTGACATTAGCACTGCAATTTGACGTCGTTTTTTTTAAATAACATTTCTTATTGCTTTCAAAAACTTTTTTTGATTTGTATGTAATATATTTTGTTGATATAAGTATATCATATGATTTTATAAGTTATTTGTATTTACCTGTTGTTTTTTGCATATGTTGCCATTTCTGAGGTATTTACCTTGTGTTTGTTTGAAGCTGTTTTACATTAAGCTCTGCCAATATATACAGATTGATAAACTGTGCAATATAAAATTGGTTTCCTTTTTGTTGTATTTATAATAAAAATAAATAAAGCAAGCTCTTATGCAAGTGAATTGTCCATTCTTTCTAGCAGTCTGAACATAACTACTACTATGTTTTCCTAATAGTCTGGCATATAGAATAGAGAATGTATATGTATTTTACTTATAAACCTATGCACTAAAAGTTATCTCAAGAGTGGAAGCTCAACGTGCTGAAATGTTTATTGTGTTTCTTGTTGTTTTACTACTAACTTCTGGATCTGGTACAGATTATCCTATACTGCCATCTACTGACTGGATGTTGTTATTGCTGCTGCTGTGGCTGCTGTTTGTAAATCCCTGATTGTTCTACTGTACTCCCCCTGGAACGACGCAGCACAATGACCAGGCTCTCAGATTGAGGAAGTGATTTATTCACAGGTTTGGCTTGCTGATGACCACAGTTAAAGGGTTGCTTCTTCAGGAACAAAGACCATTCACTAACATCGTCAGGAACAAAGACCATTCACTAACATCGTCAGGAACAAAGACGTGCTACTGGTGATGAATCCCAATCAAATTGGCTTGAAATGTAGTCACTGAATCTTATATATTATCGGGTAAAAATGCATATTTTGCACAGTAACATACTTTCAATCAGTACCTTTTCTTTCTCTCACAACAGAAATTTGGTAACAAATGTCTTTTGGACAATTACATTCAACAGATAGATACAGTCAACTCACTGTCCTTCTCCCTCTAGACCTGCCAACTCACTGTGCTTCTCTCTCTTGACCTGTCAACTCACTGTCCTTCTCCCTCTAGACCTGTCAACTCACTGTCCTTCTCCCTCTAGACCTGTCAGCTCACTGTCCTTCTCTCTAGACCTGTCAACTCACTGTCCTTCTCCCTCTAGACCTGCCAACTCACTGTGCTTCTCTCTCTTGACCTGTCAACTCACTGTCCTTCTCCCTCTAGACCTGTCAACTCACTGTCCTTCTCCCTCTAGACCTGTCAGCTCACTGTCCTTCTCCCTCTAGACCTGTCAACTCACTGTCCTTCTCCCTCTAGACCTGTCAACTCACTGTCCTTCTCCCTCTAGACCTGTCAGCTCACTGTCCTTCTCTCTAGACCTGTCAACTCACTGTCCTTCTCTCTAGACCTGTCAACTCACTGTCCTTCTCCCTCTAGACCTGTCAACTCACTGTCCTTCTCCCTGAAGACCTGTCAACTCACTGTCCTTCTCTCTAGACCTGTCAACTCACTGTCCTTCTCCCTCTAGACCTGTCAACTCACTGTCCTTCTCCCTCTAGACCTGCCAACTCACTGTCCTTCTCCCTCTAGACCTGTCAACTCACTGTCCTTCTCCCTCTAGACCTGTCAACTCACTGTCCTTCTCCCTCTAGACCTGCCAACTCACTGTGCTTCTCTCTCTTGACCTGTCAGCTCACTGTCCTTCTCTCTCTAGACCTGCCAACTCACTGTCCTTCTCCCTGAAGACCTGTCAATTCACTGCGATTCTCTCTCTAGACCTGTCAACTCACTGTGCTTCTCTCTCTAGACCTGTCAACTCACTGTCCTTCTCTCTCTAGACCTGTCAACTCACTGTTCTTCTCCCTCTAGACCTGTCAACTCACTGTGCTTCTCTCTCTAGACCTGTCAACTCACTGTGACCTTCTCTCTCTAGACCTGTCAACTCACTGTGCTTCTCTCTCTAGACCTGTCAACTCACTGTCCTTCTCCCTCTAGACCTGTCAACTCACTGTCCTTCTCCCTCTAGACCTGTCAACTCACTGTCCTTCTCCCTCTAGACCTGTCAACTCACTGTGCCTCTCTCTCTAGACCTGTCAGCTCACTGTCCTTCTCCCTCTAGACCTGTCAACTCACTGTCCTTCTCCCTCTAGACCTGTCAGCTCACTGTCCTTCTCCCTCTAGACCTGTCAACTCACTGTGCTTCTCTCTCTAGACCTGTCAACTCACTGTGCTTCTCTCTCTAGACCTGCCAACTCACTGTGCTTCTCCCTCTAGACCTGTCAACTCACTGTCCTTCTCCCTCTAGACCTGTCAACTCACTGTGCTTCTCTCTCTAGACCTGTCAACTCACTGTGCTTCTCTCTCTAGACCTGCCAACTCACTGTGCTTCTCTCTCTAGACCTGTCAACTCACTGTCCTTCTCCCTCTAGACCTGTCAACTCACTGTCCTTCTCCCTCTAGACCTGTCAACTCACTGTCCTTCTCCCTCTAGACCTGTCAGCTCACTGTCCTTCTCTCTCTAGACCTGTCAACTCACTGTCCTTCTCCCTCTAGACCTGTCAACTCACTGTGCCTCTCTCTCTAGACCTGTCAGCTCACTGTCCTTCTCCCTCTAGACCTGTCAACTCACTGTCCTTCTCCCTCTAGACCTGTCAACTCACTGTCCTTCTCCCTCTAGACCTGTCAACTCACTGTGCTTCTCTCTCTAGACCTGTCAACTCACTGTGCTTCTCTCTCTAGACCTGCCAACTCACTGTGCTTCTCCCTCTAGACCTGTCAACTCACTGTCCTTCTCCCTCTAGACCTGTCAACTCACTGTGCTTCTCTCTCTAGACCTGCCAACTCACTGTGCTTCTCTCTCTAGACCTGTCAACTCACTGTGCTTCTCTCTCTAGACCTGCCAACTCACTGTTTTGTTCTAAACAGAATCATTATTATTTCTGTTCCATTCCATTGTTTTGACCAGCAAAATAAAGTTCTGAACCGGTTTGAACCCCCAAAAAAGTAACAGTTTATATCGATCCTTTCTGTTCCTTTTTAAATCTCTGAAATCCTTTTTTTATTTTTATTTAGCTCGACATTAAATTACTTCACCAATCTGTGCAGATATAGCAGCTTGATATGGAGCGGGCAAGCCATAGTTGTTTACATGTATTAGACAGTAGAGCGTGAGATGCAACTGAAATTTTGCATGTTGGGAGAGAGTGAGAGAGGGTGGAGGAGGAGGCTTGCCTTGAAGCATTGGGCATCTTGTTATGACATGCATTATCTGAATTAGGACCAGATTCTGATGCTGGTTTTCGGTTCTGTTCCCTGAACCAGTTCCAACCCCTGGCTTACACACAGCAAGCTGAAAATTCAGGCGGCACTTAAAGCAGCTGCCATGACACCTCTGTTCTGACATACACACATACATGTACGGATTATTTATGGTTAACGATCGCTTTAAAAAGTCTATGTGCTGTCTAATGTTGGTAAGAGATCCAGAACCTAATTGCACTTGATCTATTGTGCTCAGGCCAGGAATTGTACTTTAACTAGGTAATTATTTCACTATCAACATATTGACATATTAACTGAAACAAGGCCATTTTTTTACCAAAATAAAAAGCCATGAAAATGTCCATTAATACTTTACCCAATACACAACCCTTTCCATAGTCCATTAAATGAGGACTTTTCATGAACTGGCACACTGGCTTAACAGTCATGGACAAAAATATATTCCATAAACCACTCCATATGGTATAGCAGAATGCCTGGATAGCTTCTAGCTCCCTTCTCTGGTCCTCTGTAGTGTGTAATATATTATATCTACAGCAGCACCAAGAACTGGAGAATAGCTCAACGCTAGATAGTTAGATAGATGACTGGGCAGGGACGCAGCCATGGGTGGGCCTGGGAGGGCATAGGCCCACCCATATGGGAGACTGGCCCACCCACTGGGGAGCAAGGCCCAGACAATCAGAATGAGTTTTTCCCTACAAAAGGGCTTTATTATAAACAGAAATACTCCTCAGTTTCATCAGCTGGTCTCAGATGATCCCGCAGGTGAAGAAGCCGCATGTGGAGGTCCTGGGCTGGCGTGGTTACATGTGGTCTGCGGCTGTGAGGCCGGTTGGACGTACTGCCAAATTCTCTAAAACGACATTGGAGGCATCTTATTGTAGAGAAATGAACATTCAATTATCTGGCAACAGCTCTGGTGGACATTCCTGCAGTCAGCATGCCAATTGCACGCTCCATCAACTTGAGCCATCTGTGGCATTGTGTTGTATGACAAAACTGCACATTTAGGAGTGGCCTTTTATTGTCCCCAGCACAAGGTGTGCCTGTATAATGATCATGCGGTTTAATCGGCTTCTTGATATGCCACACCTGTCAGGTGGATGGATTATCTTGGCAAAGGATAAATGTTCACTAACAGGGATGTAAACAAATTTGGCAACAACATTTTAGAGAAATAAGCTTTTTATGCGTATAGAAAACGTCTGTAATCTTTTATTTCAGCTCATGAAACATGGGACCAACACTTAACATGTGGCGTTTATATTTTTGTTCAGTATTCATACATTATATCTTCACATTACAGGTGTCATACAGCATGTCTTATTGAATGTTCTGAATCTGAGATTACATCTTTTCACTTGGAAGTGTTTTTCTACAGAATTAACTGAACAAGTTGTAATGAATTGGATGCTATATCACTTCACTGAAATAGATAACTGACTGGATGCATACATTTTCAAAATGAATAATAAATGTTTTTTAATTTATATAGCGCTTTTCAAGGACCCAAAGTCATTACTATTATCATTATTATTTTTCAAAATGTATGTTTAATCACAGAAATACTTAACATGCCCTATTCAGTGCGTATGAGGTCCTGTCAAGTTAAATGGAAGATTTTGATCTGTAGGTTTACGTAGCTGTTGTGTTAGCAGGTTGGTTGCCCTGCAGTACTCATCTCCCAACACCAGGGGACTTCAGCGGACGAGTAGTCAGTGTTTGCTGAAAAAAGGCTTAACTTCTGTATGTCTGTGTGGTGTCTTAGAAAAGATAAGCAGATACAGATTCTCTGCCTTAGTAACATCTCAGGGCCAGAGCAGAACCCATCCAGAATACACCTTTAACCTTGACCCTAACCTCTAACCTTTAACCCTAACTGATTTCTGTGTATGGCTCTGACCCCAGTGAATCTTACAATCTGACAATGTAGTCGGAATGGCAAATCAATGTTTAAGTAATTGGCAGGCATCTTGACGGACTGTCGTCGTGAATACAGGGACATGGGTTAGTGTTAGTACAGGGATACGTGCCCCCTGTCCTTCCTCGTTCTCTTTCCATCCTCCTCTCCCCTTTCTCTTCCCTCGGGGTCTAGAAGTCTAGAAGGGGGAGGTGGGGGAGCGGACGGTGTCAGCGGAGCTAGGGGAGGTGGGGGAGGGGCTGGGGGAGTAATCGTCTGACTCTGAAGTGAAGTCAGCGGGAGAAAGGGCAGGGTTGTTGGAGCTGTGGGTGGAGCTTTGGCTGGCGCTAGTGGGGAAGCCAGTTGGTTGGGGATGGGGCTGGAGGCGGGGGCGGGGCTTCAATATCACATCCTGCTGGTGTCTTAGTCTGAAAACCTTCCGCTCCTTATCAAGAGGGGTGGTCTGAAAGGGAGAGAGGAGAGAGGGAAAGATGAGAGAGGAAGGAGAGAAGAGAGAAGGGGGGAGCGAGAGGAGAGAGAAAGAGAACAAAGAGAGAGAGAGAGAGAGATAGGGGGAGAGAGGGGCAAAGAGAGAGAATCAGGAGCGAGGAGAGAGGCAGAGAAAGAGAGAAGAGGGAGAGAGGTAGAGAGAGGGAGATGAGGTAGAAGAGGACATGCATTAGATGTCAGAGTTACATGTGAAGAACCTAATGTTTTGGGCTGTACACATTCTGAACAGTCCTAAACACCTACACAGCCTTGGTGATGGTAGGTAACAACATCTCCACCCCGCTGATCCTCAACACTCAGCCCTCTCCTGTACTCCCTGTTCACCCATGACTGCATGGCCATGTATACCTCCAACTCAATCATCAAGGTTGCAGACGACACTACAGTGGTAGGCTTGATTACCAACAACGACGAGACAGCCTACAGGGAGGAGGTGAGGGCCCTCGGAGTGTGGTGTCAGGAAAATAACCTCACACTCAATGTCAACAAAACAAAGGAGATGATCGTGGACTTCAGGAAACAGCAGAGGGAGCAGCCCCCTATCCACATTGACGGGTCAGTAGTGGAGAGGGTGGAGAGTTTTAAGTTCCTCGGCGTACACATCACGGACAAACTGAAATGGTCCACCCACACAGACTGTGTGGTGAAGAAGGCGCAGCAGCACCTCTTCAACCTCAGGAGGCTGAAGAAATTCGGCTTGTCACCAAAAACACACAAACTTTTACAGATGCACAATCGAGAGCATCCTGTCGGGCTGTAACACCCCCTGGTACGGCAACTGCTCCGTCCACAACCGTAAGGCTCTCCAGAGGGTAGTGAGGTCTGCCCAACACATCACCGGGGGCAAACTACCTGCCCTCCAGGACACCTATACCACCTGATGTCACAGGAAGGCCAAAAAGATCATCAAGGACAACAACCACCCGAGCCACTGCCTGTTCACCCCGCTATCATCCAGAAGGCGAGGTCAGTACAGGTGCATCAAAGCGGGGACCGAGAGACTGAAAAACAGCTTTTGTCTCAAGGCCATCAGACTGTTAAACAGCGATCACTAACATAGAGTGGCTGCTGCCAACATACTGACTCAAATCTCAAGCCACTTTAATAATGAAAAATGTATGTAATAAATGTATCACTAGTCACTTTAAACAATGCCACTTTATATAATGTTTACATACCATACATTACACATCTCATATGTATATACTGTACTATATACCATCTACTGCATCTTGCCTATGCTTTTCGGCCATCGCTCATTCATATATTTTTATGTACATATTCTTATTCATTCCTTTACACTTGTGTGTATAAGGTAGCTGTTGTGAAATTGTTAGATTAGATTACTGCATGGTCGGAACTAGAAGCACAAGCATTTCGCTACACTCGCATTAACATCTGCTAACCATGTGTATGTGAGAAATACATTTGATTTGATTTGAGTAAGAATGACTAAGATGGATCCTTACTGTGATAACAGACACTCCAGCAGTGGTGCTGCAGGCTTTAGGACCAGTGTTGAAGTGTTTCTTAATCTTCCCAGCGACAGACAGCTGCTGGTCGTTCACTAAACGGCCATCATCCTGGAACGCAAACAGAACCTGGTCAACACACACACACACACACACACACACACACACACACACACACACACACACACACACACACACACACACACACACACACACACACACACACACACACACACACACACACACACACACACACACACACACACACACACACACACACACACACACACACACACAATATGTATGTTCTATGTACTAAGTTCTAGTTACTCACATTGACCCAGGGGTGATCCAGAACCAGCAGAGCTGTGTATCTCTGTTCCACCTTCACCTGCAGCATCCCTGTGATCAGCTCCTATCAATCAAACAACTTTTTATTTTTATTTTTTTTATTAACATTTTTTTGTCACTAAGTGAAGGGATTAAACCACAGACCAACCTTAGCAGTGACAGACACGTTGTCCCAGGACGGTGAAGGGAAGTCTAGTTGTCCCGTTAGAATCTGGTCCAACAGAATCTCCTGGTCCTCACTGCTCCTTGACAAAAACAACAGCAAGTCTCATGTCATTATCGTCTATCTGGGTATGCTGAAATATTATGGCCGGGATTCAATGCAAGGCGCGTTATAGCGCAACAGACTAAAACTGACTTTAAAAGGTGATTTACGCTTCAGCCAACATGAGAAGATTTTACTATGAATGTGATCTCCGCAAATGTCTGGGAAAATGCCTTTAAACAGCTTATTGTCGGTAGTCTAGTGCATTGAGCTAGAGAGTGCCTGGGATTGAATCCTGGCCTATGACAAATAAAACATAGAGCAGCACAGACCCACTGAAGGGTTATAATGGTATTGTCTAGCTAGGTATCATAGAGCAGCACAGACCCACTGAAGGGTTATAATGGTATTGTCTAGCTAGGTATCATAGAGCAGCACAGACCCACTGAAGGGTTATAATGGTATTGTCTAGGTAGGTATCATAGAGCAGCACAGACCCACTGAAGGGTTATAATGGTATTGTCTAGCTAGGTATCATAGAGCAGCACAGACCCACTGAAGGGTTATAATGGTATTGTCTAGCTAGGTATCATAGAGCAGCACAGACCCACTGAAGGGTTATAATGGTATTGTCTAGCTAGGTATCATAGAGCAGCACAGACCCACTGAAGGGTTATAATGGTATTGTCTAGCTAGGTATCATAGAGCAGCACAGACCCACTGAAGGGTTATAATGGTATTGTCTAGCTAGGTATCATAGAGCAGCACAGACCCACTGAAGGGTTATAATGGTATTGTCTAGCTAGGTATCATAGAGCAGCACAGACCCACTGAAGGGTTATAATGGTATTGTCTAGTTAGGTATCATAGAGCAGCACAGACCCACTGAAGGGTTATAATGGTATTGTCTAGGTAGGTATCATAGAGCAGCACAGACCCACTGAAGGGTTATAATGGTATTGTCTAGGTAGGTATCATAGAGCAGCACAGACCCACTGAAGGGTTATAATGGTATTGTCTAGGTAGGTATCATAGAGCAGCACAGACCCACTGAAGGGTTATAATGGTATTGTCTAGGTAGGTATCATAGAGCAGCACAGACCCACTGAAGGGTTATAATGGTATTGTCTAGCTAGGTATCATAGAGCAGCACAGACCCACTGAAGGGTTATAATGGTATTGTCTAGCTAGGTATCATAGAGCAGCACAGACCCACTGAAGGGTTATAATGGTATTGTCTAGCTAGGTATCATAGAGCAGCACAGACCCACTGAAGGGTTATAATGGTATTGTCTAGGTAGGTATCATAGAGCAGCACAGACCCACTGAAGGGAGGGTAGCCACACAGCAGGATGTATGTGATTACTCCAGCTGCCCAGATATCAACCTTCAGCCCGTACCTGCCAGGGGACAACACACACACACACACATACACACACACACCTGTCAGATGAGAATACACATGGCTGTTAGAGGACAACACACAAACCCTTGTCACACACCTGTCACACATAGACGTACCCTGTCTCAGCGATGATCTCAGGTGCTACATAGGTGGGGGTGCCACAGACCAGGTAGAGGAGTCCATCCACCAGGCTAGCCAAGCCAAAGTCTCCCAACTTCAGAGACTTACTACCATCCTGATGCTCATACACCTGGGACACACAGTGAAGCATAGGCCGGACTTTTAAAAGTAATTCATGGTTGAGTCGACATGTGTAGCGTTTACCATAAATGCGATCTTCCAGAACGTCAGGCATTTAAAAGGTGCATTGAATGGTGTGCCGCATTACATTATACCACACCTTGCATTGAAACCCGGCTATTTATAGTTTTACTCATTCAAGGGTTTTTCTTTATTTTTACTATGTTCTACATTGTATGTTAAACAAATTAAAATACATTTTATATGTGCGATTCTTCAAATAGCCACCCGTTGACTTGATGACAGCTTTGCACACTCTTGGCATTCTCCCAACTAGCTTCATGAGGTAGTCACCTGGAATGCAATTAAATTAACAGGTGTGCCTTTTTTAAAGTTAATTTGTGGAATTTCTTTCCTTGTCAATGCGTTTCAGCCAACTTGACCGTTGGGGGGGGGGGGGGGGGGGGTATACAGAAGATATTTGGTAAAAGACCAAGTCCATATTATGTCAAGAACAGCTCAAATAAGCAAGGAGAAATGACAGTCCATCATTCATTTAAGACATGAAGGTCAGTTAATACGGAAACTAGAACTTTTAAAATTTCTTCAAATGCAGTCGCAAAAACCATCAAGCGCTATTATTATGAAACTGGCTCTCATGAGGTCCGCCCAGGAAAGGAAGACCCAGTGTTACCTCTACTGCAGAGTATAAGTTCATTAGAGTTACCAGTCTGCTTCACAGAGTTCAAGTAACAGACACATCTCAACATCAACTGTTCAGAGGAGACTATGAATCAGGCCTTCATGGTCGAATTGCTGCAAAGAAGGACACCATTAAGAAGAAGAGACTTGTTTGGGCCAAGAAACATGAGCAATGGACATTAGACCGGTGGAAATTTGTCCTTTGGTCTGGAGTCCAAATTGGAGATTTTTGGTTCATGTCTTTGTGAGATGCGGTGTGGGTGAGCGGATGATCTCCGCATGTGTATTTCCCACCGTAAAGCATGGAGGAGGAGGTGTTATGGTCTGGGGGTGCTTTGCTGGTGACACTGTGATTTATATAGAATTCAAGGCACACTTAACCAGCATGGCTACCACAGCATTCTGCAGCAAAAGGCCATCCCATCTGGTTTGGGCTTAGTGGGACTATCATTTGTTTTTCAACAGGACAATGAGCCAACACACCTCCAGGCTGCGTAAGGGCTATTTTACCAAGAAGGAGAGTGATGGAGTGCTGCATCAGATGACCTGGCATCCACAATCACCCGACCTCAACCAAATTGAGATGGTTTGGGATGAGTCGGACCGCAGAGTGAAGGAAAAGCAGCTAAGTGCTCAGTATATGTGGGAACTCCTTCAAGACCGTTGGAAAAGCATTCCAGGTGAAGCTGGTTGAGAGAATGCCAAGAGTGTGCAAAGCTGTCATCAAGGCAAAGGGTGGCTACAATGAAGAATCTCAAATATAACATATATTTTGATTTGTTTAACACTTTTTTGGTTACTACATGATTCCATATGTGTTTTTTCATAGTTTTGATGTCTTCACTATTATTCTACAATATAAAAATAAAGAAAAACCCTTGAATGAGTAGGTATTCTAAAACGTTTGACCGGTAGTGTATATACATAAATAAACAAACACACAAAAAGAACATGTACACACACACACTCACCAGCAGGTTCTCAGGTTTGATGTCTCTGTGTACGATGTTGAGGCTGTGCAGGTACTTGATGGCACTGGCCAGGTTATAAATCATCCCACTTGCATCTCTCTCTGTGTATTTATTAGAGGAGGTGATGGAATCAAATAGGTCACCCCCCTGTGGACCATACACACATTACACCTCACAACACGAAGAGTTGTAATGTACAGTGTTGACCTGCATGACTCCATCCATAACAGGGTGTAATCTATGAAACACCTGACCAGGTACAGCTCATCTTGACCAGCTTGTCCGAGTCTGGTGTAGCGGTCTAAGCTCCGGACCAATCAGCCGACTGTCTGTGCCCTTTCCTCTCTGTTTCCCTCTCTAAACCTGTCTCCAAATCTATTCTGTTCGTCTAACTGTTCTGTCAACTCACCTTGACCAGCTCCATGACCAGGTAGAGCTCGCTGTAGGTGTCCATTTCCTCGATCAGCAGGACAATGTTGGGATGTTTGACACGACGAAGGATGGACACCTCGTTCTGGATCATGTGTTCCTGGGGAATAACATCAAGGAACGGTCAAGTTACAGATGTTAATAGTAGCTTAATAGTACTGTAGTGCAGGTAATAATAATATAATACTACTACTACTACTACTACTATCAAACTACTGGAGACCCTGCAGTCATTTTCAATAGGGGGAGAAGACATGAGGAAACATTCAGTGACTTAACGGTCAGCTACTGTGAGCTGAGCTCGATAACCGATCGGAAGAGGTAGGGTCTCACTAGCTAGCTTTGACATCCTGCTGGATAGGCTATTAGCGAACGTGACATATTTCGAAGATACACCCACAAAAAGAGAGCTCTGCGATTCCCTAATACTCTGTATCTTTCGGTATAACTGGGCCGAGACAGGAGTAGTTCTCACCTTTCCCCGACATTTGACTTTGTTGATGATCTTCAGGGCGTATTCTCTGCCGGTACATCTCTCCACACACTCTCTGACCACAGCAAAGGTACCGTCACCTAAAGTCCTCCCCACCTTGTACCTCTCAGCGATGGACGGAGGGACGGAGGGACATTCATCACTCAGCAGGTTCAGCTCCGCTATCAAACCAGGCAAACAGGAGAGTTCGGTCATGTCTGCTACTGCACTCTCCATTCCACAGTCCCCAGATTAATAAGAGCTAGATTCAATCAGTATGGCGGAAGATCAGCGCTATAGCCCAATATAAATGTAAAAGTAATTTCCAATTGAGCCGACAAATGCAGCATTTACCATAAATTCAGTCTCCTCGAACGTGGGAACATTGCCTTTAAATATCAGTAACGCTATAGCGCTGAACTTCCGCGATAAGGATTGCATCTAGGCCTAAATCTCTGTACAATAGGCACCCTATCCCCTATACAGTGCACTACTTTTACTTACTTTGTTTACTGACTTTTTCTGCACTGGTCAAAACAGTTCACTATAAAGGGAATAGGCTGCAATTTGGGACACAACCAATGCCTTCTAGAGCATGCTCAATGGAAAAGCTGCCCTTAAACATGTATACAGTACGTCCTCTCAACTACCTTCACTTCCTGCTCCGTCTCCCTCATCCATGGAGCTACACACCTTGGTGGAGGCTAGAGACAGGGATGAGCCACTGTGTTGGGACCCCTGAGGCACGGAGAGATCATAAATGCTTTTTGAACACATGGATGTTGACAGTTTGGGCATCTATAGACTATCTATAGGGGACTATCTAAATGGGACTATATATAGGGGGCCATCTATGGGGGACTATATATAGGGGACTATAAATAGGGCACTATCAATAGGGGACTACATATAGGGGATTATATATAGGGGACTATATATAGGGGACTATATATAACTGAAAGATTGCGAGATCAAATCCCCGAGCTGACAATGTAAAAATCTGTTGTTCTGCCCCTGAACAAGGCAGTTAACCCACTATTCCTAGGCTGTCATTGTAAATAAGAATTTGTTCTTAACTGACTTGCCTAGTTAAATAAAGGTTAATAGGGAACTATATATATAGAGGACTAAATATAGGGAACGTCTATAGGGGACCATATAAATATAGGGAATGTCTATAGGTGACTATCTACAGGGGACCATCTATTGGAGGCTATGGACTCTGTTCAATCAGATCCATTTTAGCCGACATCCACATAGCTTTGTTTTGGCGGTGTCAGAGGTGAAACTGATTTAGAGCTGTGAAATCCACAAGCTCCTGGAATTATACCTAAAGCAAACATTGCCATTGGCTGCACAGAGTCGCATTAAGAGAAATCCCATGCAGCCTTGTTTACAAGTTCAAACACTGGAATGTGACATGTAATCTATACCTTGATTAGGCTGATAGAAATCCTCATTATTTTGTTTAATGATTTTCAAATTGTAGGCTATAGACTACACTTTCTCGTTCTGAACTTCTAATGGGAGTGGGACGGGTGTGACTTTGTGACAATGATCAAGAGCAGCAGCTCACCGATTTGACAGCTCCAATGCAGTTATACCTCCGACACCGCCCAAAACATTAGCTATGTGGTGTCAGCTATCACCGGTTAACACTTGATCTGATTGAATCTAGGCCTATGTTAAAGTGTTGTGGTTATATTAGTAACGCATTGTGTGGTCCTACCCTGTGTCGTCGGAGGCTTGCAGGACTGGTAGGCGAGGGGCTGGGGGACTTCCCAGATCGAGGAGTCGACAGCTGACTGCCTACCGTCCCATTGGCTACAGTACAGACACAAGAGGTTAGAGGTTAGAGAAAAACACTCCTCACTCAGTTGGCTGCTGATAAGAAGGATAAATACATTGCTAAAAAAGTTGTTGATTCTGCAGATTAATTACTTATGCACGCACGCACAAAAACACATACACACTCACAGGGCCATACCTGAGCCTGAGCTTCGGCGTGAGCCTCCTCCTCTGGGTGAGCCTCCTCCTCTGGGAGAGCCTCCTCCTCTGGGTGAGCCTCCTCCTCTGGGTGAGCCTCCTCCTCTGGGTGAGTAGCGTCCCAGCAGAGAGGAGATCCGACCGTATGACGTCGACTTCACCACCCTACACTCTGGAGGGAGAGGACAGTCAGATACCACACAAACACGTAAAAATCTACAGTAGACACACACACTAATTACTCCAATGACATTCTAATTTAAATGTTATGGTACTGTTATTATAATTATCTCACCACTCTCATCTAAGAGGAAGTCATCTTGGTAGCGAAACTTCTCTGGACCACAGGCCATAAAGATGTCATCGTCACCAAAGAAGTCCTGAAGGCATGTCACCTGGAACAGACAGACAGCTAGACACTGTCAGTCACCTGGAACAAGGACACCACAAACAACTAGTCTTCACCCCCTCTCCTCACCAACTCTCCCCCTTCCTGCTATCACCCTCCCAGCCTCACCCTCTCCTCTCTCTCCACTCCCCACTTCTCCTACCTCCTCACCCCTCCCCCATATCCCTTCTCCTCTCTCCCTGATCCCCCCTCCCCACCTCCTTTCCTGCTCCCCGTCTTCACCCTCCCTGCCTTCTCCTCCTTCCTCCTCCCATACAGTCATATAGGCCTACAGCCTTAATGCATGTACAAGAAAATACTGACTCATAGCTACAACATTACCACTGGAATTAAATGCCTCCCACTCAGAGACAGGCTTTTCCAGAGACAGGTGGTTTCATAGACAGACTTTTTCAGAAACAAGCTACTGACAGACTATACAAGAAACAAGCTACTGACAGGCTGTAGGGTGGATAACAGCGTTGGCCATTAACCAAAAGGTTGCTGGTTCAAATCCCGGAGCAGACTAGCTGAAAAATCAGTTGATGTGCCCTTAAGCAAGTCACTTAAACCCAATTAAGAGTGTCTGCTAAATTACTTAAATCTAATGTTTTAAAGAAAGGCTATTGGCAGGCTGTTTCAGGCTACTGACAAGCTGTTTCAGAGAGAGGCTAGTATCTGTCTTAGATCTGTTCATTCATTATTGAGAGACATTAGACAGACTGCTACAGTATGTCAAGCAGGAATGTCCATTATCAGAGATGCGTGTGGAGGGGAGAGGGAATGTGTTCATATCAATAACATGTACAAGTAGTCATCAGGTTGAATATGATTACAGTAGCAATCAGTAACAGAATGTCAATGTAACTCTGCAGTAACACTAATCAATGTCTGAAATGAGCTTATAACCAGGATGTAAATCACACTGGGTGTTTATGAAGCACTGAGAAGTTCCAGCTGGCTGCTATATTACTACAACTGCATCCCAAATGGAAAGTAGTGCACTATATTGGGAATAGGGTGTCATTTGGGACATAGCCTGCAGCTGCAAGTGGAGGAGATGAATTATAAATGGCTTCAGATGGGAAGTCAGCACAACTGTATGTCGCTCCATTACTGTTCTGTAGCAGCTCCCTAACCCACAGTTACTGTGGAGTCAGACACTTAGCAACACTACACTACATGAAGCAACGCACCATTCACCACTCTGCTGACACTACTCACGTTAGTCCAGTGTTCTCAGCTGCAAGTTGTTGTATTTTCACCTCAGACAGATCACATCAACAGGTCAACTTCACAGCTGATGTTCAGAAAACAAATGAGTGCAAGGCTGGGATTCAATCTGTATAACACTGTCAACAATTAGGTTTTTAAATGCTACATCACCATGCTTGCAGATATTGCATTTGTGGTAAACACTGTATATGTCGGCTCAATTAGAAATTGCCTTTAAATGGCACATTGTCGACAGCTGTTGCTTTACTGTGCAGTAATAGCACAGTAATAAGAAAGCAATAACACAGTTCTAACAGTAATTACACAACAGTATCATCTGACCTGTCCATCCATGTTAGGAGACGAGAGGTGCTGAAGCCAAACATCAACAGACAATAAGCCTCAGGCAACAGTGACATCTCTACCACAGCTGTGAGGCGCGGGCGCGTGTGTGGGGGGGTATACGTCCATGAGTTTGTGTTTGTCTGCCGATTGATTTCACAATCACCAATGAGAGGCCAAGTCAAGGTAAACAGGCACACAAACACATGCCAAACAGTGAAACACGAGTCAGATAGTTGCAGATCACATAGTTGCCAAGCCCAAACCTGATACCTACTGTATAGAATTGTACAGTGTAGCCCAACCCTGATACCCACTGTATAGAACTGTACTCTATAGCCCTACCATGTTACTAAATGTATAGAACTGTACTGTATGGTCCAACCCTGATACCCACTGAATAGAACTGTACTTTATAGCCCAACCCTGATACCCACTGTATAGAACTGTACACTATAGCCCAACCCTTATACCCACTCTATAGAACTGTACTCTATAGCCCTACCATGTTATTAAATGTATAGAACAGTACTGTGTAGCCCAACCCTGATACCCATTGTATAGAACTGTACTCTGTAGCCCTTTTACTCTCTATTCCGGACGTCATAGACGACCAATTCTCATAGCTTTTAGCCGTACCCTTATCCTACTCCTCCTCTGTTCCTCTGGTAATGTAGAGGTGAATCCAGGCCCTGCAGTACCTAGCTCCACTCCTATTCCCCAGGCGCTCTCTTTTGATGACTTCTGTAACCGTAATAGCCTTGGTTTCATGCATGTTAACATTAGAAGCCTCCTCCCTAAGTTTGTTTTATTCACTGCTTTAGCACACTCTGCCAACCCGGATGTCCTAGCCGTGTCTGAATCCTGGCTTAGGAAGTCCACCAAAAACTCTGAAATCTTCATCCCTAACTACAACATTTTTAGACAAGATAGAACGGCCAAAGGGGGCGGTGTTGCAATCTACTGCAGAGATAGCCTGCAGAGTTCTGTCCTACTATCCAGGTCTGTACCCAAACAATTTGAACTTCTACTTTTAAAAATCCATCTCTCTAAAAACAAGTCTCTCACCGTTGCCGCCTGCTATAGACCACCCTCTGCCCCCAGCTGTGCTCTGGACACCATATGTGAACTGATTGCCCCCCATCTATCTTCAGAGCTCGTGCTGCTAGGTGACCTAAACTGGGACATGCTTAACACCCCAGCCATCCTACAATCTAAGCTTGATGCCCTCAATCTCACACAAATTATCAATGAACCTACCAGGTACCACCCCAAAGCCGTAAACACGGGCACCCTCATAGATATCATCCTAACCAACTTGCCCTCTAAATACACCTCTGCTGTTTTCAACCGAGATCTCAGCGATCACTGCCTCATTGCCTGCATCCGTAATGGGTCAGCGGTCAAATGACCTCCACTCATCACTGTTAAACGCTCCCTGAAACATTTCAGCGAGCAAGCCTTTCTAATCGACCTAGCCCAGGTATCCTGGAAGGATATTGACCTCATCCCGTCAGTAGAGGATGGCTGGTTATTTTTTTAAATGCCTTCCTCTCCATCTTAAATAAGCATGCCCCATTCAAGAAATTTAGAACCAGGAACAGATATAGCCCTTGGTTCTCTCCAGACCTGACTGCCCTTAACCAACACCAAAAAAATCCTGTGGCATTCTGCATTAGCATCGAACAGCCCCCGTGATATGCAACTTTTCAAGGAAGTTAGAAACCAATATACACAGGCAGTTAGAAAAGCCAAGGCTAGCTTTTTCAAGCAGAAATTTGCTTCCTGCAACACAAACTCAAAAAAGTTCTGGGACACTGTAAAGTTCATGGAGAATAAGAACACCTCCTCCCAGCTGCCCACTGCACTGAGGATAGGAAACTCTGTCACCAACCAATAAATCCACTATAATTGAAAATTTCAATAAGCATTTTTCTACGGCTGGCCATTTTTTCCACCTGGCTACCCCTACCGCGGTCAACAGCACTGCACCCCCCACAGCTACTCGCCCAAGCCTTCCCCATTTCTCCTTCTCCCAAATCCAGTCAGCTGATGTTCAGAAAGAGCTGCAAAATCTGGACCCATACAAATCAGCCGGGCTAGACAATCTGGACCCTTTCTTTCTAAAATGATCTGTCGAAATTGTTGCAACCCCTATTACTAGCCTGTTCAACCTCTCTTTCATGTCGTCTGAGATTCGCAAAGATTGGAAAGCAGCTGCTGTCATCCCCCTCTTCAAAGGAGGGGACACTCTTGACCCAAACTGCTACAGACCTATATCTATCCTACCCTGCCTTTCTAAGGTCTTCGAAAGCCAAGTCAACAAACAGATTACCGACCATTTCAAATCCCACCGCACCTTCTCCGCTATGCAATCTGGTTTCAGAGCTGGTCATAGGTGCACCTCAGCCACGCTCAAGGTCCTAAACGATATCGTAACCGCCACCGATAAGAAACAATACTATGCTGCCGTATTCATTGACCTGGCCAAGGCTTTCGACTCTGTCAATCACCACATCCTCATCGGCAGACTCAATAGCCTTGGTTTCTCAAATGATTGCCTCGCCTGGTTCACCAACTACTTCTCTGATAGAGTTCAATGTGTCAAATCGGATGGACTGTTGTCCAAGCCTCTGGTAGTCTCTATGGGGGTGCCACAGGGTTCAAATCTTGGGCCAACTCTTTTCTCTGTATACATCAATGATGTCGCTCTTGCTGCTGGTGAGTCTCTGATCCACCTCTACGCATACGACACCATTCTGTATACCTCTGGCCCTTCTTTGGACACTGTGTTAACAACCCTCCAGACGAGCTTCAATGCCATACAACTCTCCTTCCGTGGCCTCCAACTGCTCCTAAATACAAGTAAAACTAAATGCATGCTCTTCAATCGATCGCTGCCTGCACCTGCCCGCCCGTCCAGCATCACTACTCTGGACGGTTCTGACCTAGAATATGTGGACAACTACAAATACCTAGGTGTCTGGTTAGACTGTAAGCTCTCCTTCCAGACTCACATTAAACATCTCCAATCCAAAGTTAAATCTAGAATTGGCTTCCTATTTCACAACATAGCATCCTTCACTCATGCTGCCAAACATCCCCTCTAAAATTGACCATCCTACCGATCCTCGACTTCGGCGATGTCATTTACAAAATAGCCTCCAATACCCTACTCAATAAACTGGATGCAGTCTATCACAGTGCCATCCGTTTTGTCACCAAAGCCCCATATACTACCCACCACTGCGACCTGTACGCTCTCGTTGGCTGGCCCTCGCTTCATACTCGTCGCCAAACCCACTGTCTCCAGGTCATCTACAAGACCCTGCTAGGTAAAGTCCCCCCTTTTCGCCGCTCACTGGTCACCATAGCAGCACCCACCTGTAGCACGCGCTCCTGCAGGTATATCTCTCTGGTCACCCCCAAAGCCAATTCCTCCTTTAGCCGTCTCTCCTTCCAGTTCTCTGCTGCCAATGACTGGAACGAACTACAAAAATCTCTGAAACTGGAAACACTTATCTCCCTCACTAGCTTTAAGCACCAGCTGTCAGAGCAGCTCACAGATCACTGCACCTGTACATAGCCCATCTATAATTTAGCCCAAACACCTACTGTATTTATTCATTTAGCTCCTTTGCACCCCATTATTTATATTTCTACTTTGCACTTTCTTCCACTACAAATCTACCATTCCAGTGTTTTACTTGCTATATTGTATTTACTTTGCCACCATGGCCTTTTTTTGCCTTTACCTCCCTTATCTCACCTCATTTGCTCACATTGTATATAGACTTATTTTTCTACTGTATTATTGACTGTATGTTTGTTTTACTCCATGTGTAACTCTGTGTTGTTGTATGTGTCGAACTGCTTTGCTTTATCTTGGCCAGGTCGCAATTGTAAATGAGAACTTGTTCTCAACTTGCCTACCTGGTTAAATAAAGGTGAAATAAATAAATAAATAAATAAAGAACAAATTCTTATTTTCAATGACGGCCTAGGAACAGTGGGTTAAGTGCCTTGTTCAGGGGCAGAACGTCAGATTTGTACCTTATCAGCTCGGGGATTCGATCTTGCAACCTTTCGGTTATTAGTCCAACGCTCTAACCACTAGGCTACGCTGTATAGCCCAACCCTGACACCCAATGTATAGAACTGTACTGTATAGCCCAACCCTGATATCCACTGTATAGAACTGTATTGTATAGCCCAAATCCGTTACCATATAGAACTGTACTGTATAGCCCAACCCTGATACCCATTGTATAGAACTGTACTGTATAGCCAACCCTGTTACCCACTGTATAGAACTGTACTGTATAGCCCAACCCTGCTACCCACTGTATAGAACTGTATTGTATAGCCCAAACCCGTTACTTACCATACAGAACTGTACTTTATAGCCCAAACCTGTTACCCACTGTATAGAACTGCACTCTATAGCCCAACCCTGAATCCCAATGTATAGAACTGTACTGTGTAGCCCAACCCTGATACCCACTGTATAGAACTGTACTCTATAGCCCAACCCTGTTACCCACTGTATAGAACTGTACTGTATAGCCCAACCCTGATACCCAATGTATAGAACTGTACTGAACGGTCCAACCCTGATACCCACTGTATTGAACTGTGCTCTATAGCCAAACCCTGTTACCCACTGCATAGAACTGTACTGTATAGCCCAACCCTGATACCCACTGAATAGAACTGTACTCTATAGCCAAACCCTGATACCCACTGAATAGAACTGTACTCTATAGCCAAACCCTGTAACCTACTTTATAGAACTGTACTTTATAGCCCAACCCTGAATCCCAATGTATAGAACTGTACTGTGTAGCCCAACCCTGATACCCACTGTATAGAACTGCACTCTATAGCCCAACCCTGATACCCACTGAATAGAACTGTACTGTATTGCCCAACCCTGTTACCCACTGTATAGAACTGTACTGTATAGCCCAACCCTGTTACCCACTGTATAGAACTGTACTGTGCAGCCCAACCCTGATATCCATTGTATAGAACTGTACTGTATAGCCCAACCCTGATACCCACTGTATAGAACTGTACTCTATAGCCCAACCCTGTTACCCACTGTATAGAACTGTACTGTATAGCCCAACCCTGTTACCCACTGTATAGAACTGTACTGTATAGCCCAACCCTGATATTTTTAATTCTTTTAACATTTATTTAACTAGGCAAGTCAGTTAAGAGCCTAATCTTTCCAAGATGGCATAGCAGTCAGACGTCCTTTGTCCTCCTCTTGTCGTGTCCCGTATATATATATATATTTACATATTTTCTTCGCATATCTTTTTATATATTTTTTTCTAAAAACTCAACCTCAAAACATTCTCCTGCAACCCACCTCACCAATTAAAAAAAAAAGTATTATTTATCTCAAATCTGAAATCCACAACATGAAGCTAGCCAGAGGTTAGCCAGAGGTTGGCCAGTTCACTGGCTAACGTTGGAGTTCAGCTAGCCATGGTTGGCGGTCATCAGCTATCCCTTAGCTTGAAAAGCTATCGCCAGTTTTGTACAGCGCGACTCAGACCAGAGCATACTGGACCTATTTTCTCTCCATATCCCTGGATTTCTACCGCAGGCTCTGGACATTTACACCTGGATCTTGCAGCTAGCTAGCTGCTACCCGAGTGACTATTGGCTAACGTCGGTCCCGGAGCTAACATCAATTATTCCGGAGCTAGCCAGCTGAAGAGTTCCATCAGCCACTCCTGGGCTACAATCACCTATCCGGACCCGTTTTACTGCCGATGCGGAGCCCCATCGGGCCTTCACGACTGGACTACCGACGTTATCTGCCCGAGGGAGTTATCCAACTGTCCCCTCCGTCGCGACGTAACCTGAACGCCCATCTGCGGCCCGCTAATCGTTAGCTGTCTTATCGGCTGCTAACTGAATAGGTCTATCGAACAATTTTCTTGGGCCACTACAACTATAACTATTTTGCAATTTGGACACGGAACCCCACTAATCTACAGACGGAAATGCACGAGGTGGCTAAAAACAGACATCCCTCCATCTTCTGCCAGCTTAATACCTATGGCCCGGCTAGCTGTCTGAATGTCACTGGACCCTTAAGATCACTCGGCTAAGCATGCCTCTCCTTAATGTCAATATGCCTTGTCCATTGCTGTTCTGGTTAGTGTTTATTGGCTTATTTCACTGTAGAGCCTCTAGCCCTGCTCATTATACCTTATACAACCTTTCAGTTCCACCACCCACACATGCTATGACATCTTCTGGTTTCAATGATGTTTCTAGAGACAATATCTCTCTTATTATCACTCAATGCCTAGGTTTACCTCCACTGTATTCACATCCTACCATACCTTTGTCTGTACATTATACCTTGAAGCTATTTTATCGCCCCCAGAAACCTGCTCCTTTTACTCTCTATTCCGGACGTCATAGACGACCAATTCTCATAGCTTTTAGCCGTACCCTTATCCTACTCCTCCTCTGTTCCTCTGGTAATGTAGAGGTGAATCCAGGCCCTGCAGTACCTAGCTCCACTCCTATTCCCCAGGCGCTCTCTTTTGATAACTTCTGTAACCGTAATAGCCTTGGTTTCATGCATGTTAACATTAGAAGCCTCCTCCCTAAGTTTGTTTTATTCACTGCTTTAGCACACTCTGCCAACCCGGATGTCCTAGCCGTGTCTGAATCCTGGCTTAGGAAGTCCACCAAAAACTCTGAAATCTTCATCCCTAACTACAAAATTTTTAGACAAGATAGAACGGCCAAAGGGGGCGGTGTTGCAATCTACTGCAGAGATAGCCTGCAGAGTTCTGTCCTACTATCCAGGTCTGTACCCAAACAATTTGAACTTCTACTTTTAAAAATCCATCTCTCTAAAAACAAGTCTCTCACCGTTGCCGCCTGCTATAGACCACCCTCTGCCCCCAGCTGTGCTCTGGACACCATATGTGAACTGATTGCCCCCCATCTATCTTCAGAGCTCGTGCTGCTAGGTGACCTAAACTGGGACATGCTTAACACCCCAGCCATCCTACAATCTAAGCTTGATGCCCTCAATCTCACACAAATTATCAATGAACCTACCAGGTACCACCCCAAAGCCGTAAACACGGGCACCCTCATAGATATCATCCTAACCAACTTGCCCTCTAAATACACCTCTGCTGTTTTCAACCGAGATCTCAGCGATCACTGCCTCATTGCCTGCATCCGTAATGGGTCAGCGGTCAAATGACCTCCACTCATCACTGTTAAACACTCCCTGAAACATTTCAGCGAGCAAGCCTTTCTAATCGACCTAGCCCAGGTATCCTGGAAGGATATTGACCTCATCCCATCAGTAGAGGATGGCTGGTTATTTTTTTAAATGCCTTCCTCTCCATCTTAAATAAGCATGCCCCATTCAAGAAATGTAGAACCAGGAACAGATATAGCCCTTGGTTCTCTCCAGACCTGACTGCCCTTAACCAACACCAAAAAAATCCTGTGGCATTCTGCATTAGCATCGAACAGCCCCCGTGATATGCAACTTTTCAAGGAAGTTAGAAACCAATATACACAGGCAGTTAGAAAAGCCAAGGCTAGCTTTTTCAAGCAGAAATTTGCTTCCTGCAACACAAACTCAAAAAAGTTCTGGGACACTGTAAAGTTCATGGAGAATAAGAACACCTCCTCCCAGCTGCCCACTGCACTGAGGATAGGAAACTCTGTCACCTCCGATAAATCCACTATAATTGAAAATTTCAATAAGCATTTTTCTACGGCTGGCCATTTTTTCCACCTGGCTACCCCTACCGCGGTCAACAGCACTGCACCCCCCACATCTACTCGCCCAAGCCTTCCCCATTTCTCCTTCTCCCAAATCCAGTCAGCTGATGTTCAGAAAGAGCTGCAAAATCTGGACCCATACAAATCAGCCGGGCTAGACAATCTGGACCCTTTCTTTCTAAAATGATCTGTCGAAATTGTTGCAACCCCTATTACTAACCTGTTCAACCTCTCTTTCATGTCGTCTGAGATTCGCAAAGATTGGAAAGCAGCTGCTGTCATCCCCCTCTTCAAAGGAGGGGACACTCTTGACCCAAACTGCTACAGACCTATATCTATCCTACCCTGCCTTTCTAAGGTCTTCGAAAGCCAAGTCAACAAACAGATTACCGACCATTTCAAATCCCACCGCACCATCTCCGCTATGCAATCTGGTTTCAGAGCTGGTCATAGGTGCACCTCAGCCACGCTCAAGGTCCTAAACGATATCGTAACCGCCACCGATAAGAAACAATACTATGCTGCCGTATTCATTGACCTGGCCAAGGCTTTCGACTCTGTCAATCACCACATCCTCATCGGCAGACTCAATAGCCTTGGTTTCTCAAATGATTGCCTCGCCTGGTTCACCAACTACTTCTCTGATAGAGTTCAATGTGTCAAATCGGATGGACTGTTGTCCGGGCCTCTGGTAGTCTCTATGGGGGTGCCACAGGGTTCAAATCTTGGGCCAACTCTTTTCTCTGTATACATCAATGATGTCGCTCTTGCTGCTGGTGAGTCTCTGATCCACCTCTACGCATACGACACCATTCTGTATACCTCTGGCCCTTCTTTGGACACTGTGTTAACAACCCTCCAGACGAGCTTCAATGCCATACAACTCTCCTTCCGTGGCCTCCAACTGCTCCTAAATACAAGTAAAACTAAATGCATGCTCTTCAATCGATCGCTGCCTGCACCTGCCCGCCCGTCCAGCATCACTACTCTGGACGGTTCTGACCTAGAATATGTGGACAACTACAAATACCTAGGTGTCTGGTTAGACTGTAAGCTCTCCTTCAAGACTCACATTAAACATCTCCAATCCAAAGTTAAATCTAGAATTGGCTTCCTATTTCACAACATAGCATCCTTCACTCATGCTGCCAAACATCCCCTCGTAAAATTGACCATCCTATCGATCCTCGACTTCGGCGATGTCATTTACAAAATAGCCTCCAATACCCTACTCAATAAACTGGATGCAGTCTATCACAGTGCCATCCGTTTTGTCACCAAAGCCCCATATACTACCCACCACTGCGACCTGTACGCTCTCGTTGGCTGGCCCTCGCTTCATACTCGTCGCCAAACCCACTGTCTCCAGGTCATCTACAAGACCCTGCTAGGTAAAGTCCCCCCTTTTCGCCGCTCACTGGTCACCATAGCAGCACCCACCTGTAGCACGCGCTCCTGCAGGTATATCTCTCTGGTCACCCCCAAAGCCAATTCCTCCTTTAGCCGTCTCTCCTTCCAGTTCTCTGCTGCCAATGACTGGAACGAACTACAAAAATCTCTGAAACTGGAAACACTTATCTCCCTCACTAGCTTTAAGCACCAGCTGTCAGAGCAGCTCACAGATCACTGCACCTGTACATAGCCCATCTATAATTTAGCCCAAACACCTACTGTATTTATTCATTTAGCTCCTTTGCACCCCATTATTTATATTTCTACTTTGCACTTTCTTCCACTACAAATCTACCATTCCAGTGTTTTACTTGCTCTATTGTATTTACTTTGCCACCATGGCCTTTTTTGCCTTTACCTCCCTTATCTCACCTCATTTGCTCACATTGTATATAGACTTATTTTTCTACTGTATTATTGACTGTATGTTTGTTTTACTCCATGTGTAACTCTGTGTTGTTGTATGTGTCGAACTGCTTTGCTTTATCTTGGCCAGGTCGCAATTGTAAATGAGAACTTGTTCTCAACTTGCCTACCTGGTTAAATAAAGGTGAAATAAATAAATAAATAAATAAAGAACAAATTCTTATTTTCAATGACGGCCTAGGAACAGTGGGTTAAGTGCCTTGTTCAGGGGCAGAACGTCAGATTTGTACCTTATCAGCTCGGGGATTCGATCTTGCAACCTTTCGGTTATTAGTCCAACGCTCTAACCACTAGGCTACGCTGTATAGCCCAACCCTGACACCCAATGTATAGAACTGTACTGTATAGCCCAACCCTGATATCCACTGTATAGAACTGTATTGTATAGCCCAAATCCGTTACCATATAGAACTGTACTGTATAGCCCAACCCTGAAATCCATTAGTTTCACTTAGTAGCACAGAGAGCATATTAGCCTCATAAATCATCAACTGGAGAAACAATGATATTGAACCGGAAGTGTGTGACTGGAGAACTCTTGTCAATACTTTCTAATTCTACCATCATTATTTAATGAGACAGTGAAGTTAAACTGAACCGGATGAACAGGGTGAACCGCAGACACTACAGATGAATCCCTGAATGCATTTAATCTGCATGATATTGATGATGGAATATACAGCTACTATCTCCGGTCATATCTGGGCCATAGAGTACCCTGCACCATGCTCTAGCCTTCCTTGATAGCACTGACATACACACTGTTCTGCAACACTGAGCCACACAGACAACATTCCCACTGCACCACTCTGCCGCAGAGGCTGTTCCTTAGCAACCAGCCCAGGCAACCAGATCACCATAGAAACGGTCCAGGAGAGAAAAAAGAAAAACTACATCAGAGTTTCTTTGATAGAACCAATATAAAAGAGGAGAGACTGACTATTAATAGGCCTATCACAACTAAACATAATGATTCCCAACTCTACTTGCCTCTGAATCACTTCTCCTTTTTACTCTCTCTAGTAATCCTGTATTCAGGACTCTGTATTAAAGGTCTGTGTTCATGGGATTTAAACCATATAGTCATCTGGTCATAAAGGCTATACTTCAAAAATATTTAAAGGTCATTCATTGTGAAAATGTCTCAGTGAAACTGTGCTCCTGAAACGCCTACTGACTGGGTTAATAAAGGATGATAACACAGCAGACTGAGTCCCAGAAACCTACCTCTAATTGCCTTATAGCCCATCCCTCTGAGTCTGTGGGGAAAGTTAAGCCTGAGAACCAGGCAGTAAATTCACTAGTACAACCGTAATTCATAACCTACCAGCTTCCCGTCCACGGTGTACAGTCTCTTGACGACCCCAGAGTCCAGCTTGATGGCGTCTGTGATGTCAGAGAGAACCTGTTCAAAGGAGTGGGCAGTCTTCTTGTTGAGGAGGATGCGGATGGCCTTACGAGGCTTCACCCCGCTGCGGATGATGGTGACCAGTTTGGGCCGAATGAAGTCCTTACTCTCCCTGGTCTCCGGGGCCCCAGCCTTGGCACTGCCCAGGGATGGGGGGCCATGTGCAGAGGCAGCCGCAGCTGTCTTCACCCCAACTGACCAGTTGGGGTTGACATTCTTAGTGTAGTCCAGCTTCTTGTATGACTCTATGGAGCCACACACATAGCTCTCTCCTGCAGGTAGGAGACAGAGACAGAGATAGGCCTACATGGTCACAGCAACCATAGACTCACATCACTGAATGCACCACATAATGACACAGCTATGACATTTAGATTATAGAGTTTACAGACCTATTGGAAATATACTATATGCCTACTACATAGGCCTACTGGAGCAGGTCACTCATTGTACAGTGGGAAACCTAGAAAAATGCACAACTTATTTTGTTCTCAGACTTCTACTGTCCCAACACTTAGGGTTAGCTGCTCAATACTGTCCCCTCCCTTAGGGTTAGCTGCTCAATACTGTCCCCTCCCTTAGGGTTAGCTGCTCAATACTGTCCCCTCCCTTAGGGTTAGCTGCTCAATACCGTCCCATCCCTTAGGGTTAGCTGCTCAATACCGTCCCATCCCTTTAGGGTTAGCTGCTCAATACTGTCCCATCCCTTAGGGTTAGCTGCTCAATACTGTCCCATCCCTTAGGGTTAGCTGCTCAATACCGTCCCATCCCTTAGGGTTAGCTGCTCAATACCGTCCCATCCCTTTAGGGTTAGCTGCTCAATACTGTCCCATCCCTTAGGGTTAGCTGCTCAATACTGTCCCATCCCTTAGGGTTAGCTGCTCAATACTGTCCCATTCCTTTAGGGTTAGCTGCTCAATACTGTCCCATCCCTTAGGGTTAGCTGCTCAATACTGTCCCATCCCTTAGGGTTAGCTGCTCAATACCGTCCCATCCCTTAGGGTTAGCTGCTCAATACTGTACCGTCGCTTAGGGTTAGCTGCTCAATACTGTCCCATCCTTTAGGGTTAGCTGCTCAATACCGTCCCATCCCTTAGGGTTAGCTGCTCAATACTGTCCCATCCCTTAGGGTTAGCTGCTCAATACTGTACCATCACTTAGGGTTAGCTGCTCAATACTGTCCCATCCCTTTAGGGTTAGCTGCTCAATACCGTCCCATCCCTTAGAGTTAGCTGCTCAATACCGTCCCATCCCTTAGGGTTAGCTGCTCAATACTGTACCGTCGCTTAGGGTTAGCTGCTCAATACTGTCCCATCCTTTAGGGTTAGCTGCTCAATACTGTCCCATCCCTTAGGGTTAGCTGCTCAATACCGTCCCATCCCTTAGGGTTAGCTGCTCAATACTGTCCCATCCCTTTAGGGTTAGCTGCTCAATACTGTCCCATCCCTTAGGGTTAGCTGCTCAATACTGTCCCATCCCTTAGGGTTAGCTGCTCAATACCGTCCCATCCCTTAGGGTTAGCTGCTCAATACTGTACCGTCGCTTAGGGTTAGCTGCTCAATACTGTCCCATCCTTTAGGGTTAGCTGCTCAATACCGTCCCATCCCTTAGGGTTAGCTGCTCAATACTGTCCCATCCCTTAGGGTTAGGTGCTCAATACTGTACCATCACTTAGGGTTAGCTGCTCAATACTGTCCCATCCCTTTAGGGTTAGCTGCTCAATACTGTCCCATCCCTTAGAGTTAGCTGCTCAATACTGTCCCCTCCCTTAGAGTTAGCTGCTCAATACCGTCCCATCCCTTAGGGTTAGCTGCTCAATACTGTACCATCGCTTAGGGTTAGCTGCTCAATACCGTCCCATCCCTTAGGTTTAGCTGCTCAATACTGTACCATCGCTTAAGGTTAGCTGCTCAATACTGTCCCATCCTTTAGGGTTAGCTGCTCAATACTGTCCCATCCCTTAGGGTTAGCTGCTCAATACCGTCCCATCCCTTAGGGTTAGCTGCTCAATACTGTCCCATCCCTTTAGGGTTAGCTGCTCAATACTGTCCCATCCCTTAGGGTTAGCTGCTCAATACTGTCCCATCCCTTAGGGTTAGCTGCTCAATACCGTCCCATCCCTTAGGGTTAGCTGCTCAATACTGTACCGTCGCTTAGGGTTAGCTGCTCAATACTGTCCCATCCTTTAGGGTTAGCTGCTCAATACCGTCCCATCCCTTAGGGTTAGCTGCTCAATACTGTCCCATCCCTTAGGGTTAGCTGCTCAATACTGTACCATCACTTAGGGTTAGCTGCTCAATACTGTCCCATCCCTTTAGGGTTAGCTGCTCAATACTGTCCCATCCCTTAGAGTTAGCTGCTCAATACTGTCCCCTCCCTTAGAGTTAGCTGCTCAATACCGTCCCATCCCTTAGGGTTAGCTGCTCAATACTGTACCGTCGCTTAGGGTTAGCTGCTCAATACTGTCCCATCCTTTAGGGTTAGCTGCTCAATACTGTCCCATCCCTTAGGGTTAGCTGTTCAATACCGTCCCATCCCTTAGGGTTAGCTGCTCAATACCGTCCCATCCCTTAGGGTTAGCTGCTCAATACTGTACCATCGCTTAGGGTTAGCTGCTCAATACCGTCCCATCCCTTAGGTTTAGCTGCTCAATACTGTACCATCGCTTAAGGTTAGCTGCTCAATACTGTCCCATCCCTTAGGCTTAGCTTCTCAATACTGTCTCATACCATCCCTTAGGGTTAGCTGCTGAATACTGTCTCATCCCAACCCTTAGGGTTAGCTGCTCAATACTGTCTCATCCCAACCCTTAGGGTAGGGTTAAGGTTAAGGGTTAGCTTACCTTCCTCCAGCTGCTCCATGCCGGATATTCTCTTGGTCCCGTCGATAGAGTAGATGGTCCGGACCCCCTGGGGCAGGTTCACATTATCTGACAGGGAGCGGGTCAGATCGGCCAACAGGGCGTCTATAGACCGGAACCTGTCCTGGGAAATAGCGTAGACAATCCCTTTGAAGTAGCGGTCTCCATTGCGATAAAAGCGGACCTTCTTGGCCTTCTTCTCCGAGGCTAGAGACTGCAGTGTCCGGGTCCTGTACAGACTACAGTGGGCGCTGTGAGTGGGGCTCGGCAGCCCGTTGTTCCTGGAGCCTCTGCGGGTGTTTCTCTGGGCTTTCTCCCGTTCGTCAAAGTGCTCCAGCTCCATGACTGTTGTGATGTTACACAGAAAGAGACAAATCAGGGAGGGGAAGATTATAGATGAGAACATTTAAACCTCAAGCAACTTATTTTCCTTTGCAGAATAAATAAGTCATCCTTTAGTTTTAGTTGAATGTCATATAGGCCTACTGGAGAGAGTAGAATCAATTGGATTTCTGCATGAACTCTGTGGTCGTGACCGACATTCAGTGGTGCTGAAAGGACAGCGCCGCAGGTGCGGATCTCCTAGCAGCTAGCAAGTCTGACAGGTAGTCTATAGCGGTGGCAGTAGTCAGATTGAACTCCGCGGTGCTGAACGGATGGTGCTGCTAGCTAGCCAGATAGAATTCTCCTGCTTGTGGGCAGTTTGTCACATACTGAATATTAGCTCTTTCTGAGGCACATAAACGTCTGATTGGAGGCTATAGCACGCTCACACATGTCATGCTCTTTAGTTTCGTCCACCGCCCAATTAGCACTGTGATTCTAATCAAATGTAACGTTTGTTTTGATCATATTAATTTTTGACAACATAACCCCAGCTGTTGTTAAATGACACATTATGGCATATTAAAACATGTTTTGGGCAAATAACTACTTACCTTTAATTGAAGTCGGATGCAGTCAACCGTGTCAGTGTTTGGCAATTGCATATATCAGCTTTCCAATAGGCTGTGTCAGTGCTGATATGTGTAGTATGATGGCCCGCCTGAGCGGCAGAAGAAGCATCCGCCCCTTTGCTGCTCTGTGATTGAGCAAGTGTGAGCAGCACGAGCTGCAGCTGGTGTCTGTCTCGAGCAGTGATTTCCATTTGGCCGTCACTCATTGACATGCAGGCCTTCCAAGGGAAGCACCAAGCATCTCACCTCGCTAACACGCTCCCTTCTCTCTCATATTCTCTCCACCCCTCTAGATGCGCTGAAACAAGGGGCGTGGCGCAGGCGGTCATTACTCTACTAGTCCCCCAGTGCACTAACTGCACAGGGGCGAAAATCTGATATCAACTTTGGAGGGGACAATTACATGAAATTTTCTCAAGAGCAATTCCTGAGGGGGAATTTACCATTGTTGTAATACTACGTTGTAATATGGTAAATGTATATTGAGGAACCAAAGAAATAAGGTGTTTGCCGTACTCCTAACTACCGGTACCCAAAACTACACAACTAATCACAACAGCAATACCATTGCCTTTAACAAATCTTAGTTCAGTCACCAGTTTAAGTTGAGAGTGGGGGTATCCATGGCATTTTCCAATTATGTTCCTATTTTACTAGTCAAAAAAATTGAGAACCTTTCATAATGTTGCCAAACAAAGACTCAACAAACTTACCTGAGACTCCCTGTCTCTGCCAGTCTGTCCCTGCATATCTGTCCCCAACTAAGGAACTGGCAGTGGATCAAACCATTGTGAGCAAAGGGTGGGGGGGGCGCAATCTTTTGAAACTTAAAAACGAGCTATTAAGTGTCTATAATCAGCACAATTGCTTTCATTGCGTATTAGTAATATTATTTAAATGAGATAGTTATGTTTACAGTGATATATTGGGGGGGGACAAATCATATTTTTCCCAGGATGGGGGGGTCGTGTCCCCCCCGTCCCCCCTGGGATTTCCGCCCCTGTAACTGCACTGACAGACACGAGGCTTTTCAGCAACATGCTTGTTCATAACGCAGATAGACAAAATTAGTGCACTAGGGAATAGTTTGCCATTTGGTAAGCAGACATGAGACAGCATGGGCATCTGTATGCTGGTGCTGAGGAGGATGTCTAGCAGTGTCTGCAGTAGTGTACTATACTGCATGCACAAACACAGGATGACCAAACATGTCTGTAACAACCTAATAATGATTAAGCTGTACACACACACAGATATACAGTTGAAGTCGGAAGTTTACATATACCTCAGCCAAATACATTTAAACTCAGTTTTCACAATTCCTGACATTTAATCCTAGTAAAAATTCCCTGTTTTAGGTCAGTTAGGATCCACTTTATTTTAAGAATGTGATATGTCAGAAAAATTGTAGAGAGAATGATTTATTTCAGATTTTATTTCTTTCATCACATTCCCAGTGGGTCAGAAGTTTACATACACTCAATTAGTATTTGGTAGCATTGCATTTCAATTGTTTAACTTGGGTCAAATGTTTCGGGTAGCCTTCCACAAGCTTCCCACAATAAGTTGGGTGAATTTTGGCCCATTCCTCCTGACAGAGCTGGTGTAACTGAGTCAGGTTTGTAGGCCCCCTTGCTCGCATACACTTTTTCAGTTCTGCCCACAAATTTTCTATGGGATTGAGGTCAGGGCTTTGTGATGGCCACTCCAATACCTTGACTTTGTTGTCCTTAAGCCATTTTGCCACAACTTTGGAAGTATGCTTGGGGTCATTGTCCATTTGGAAGACCCATTTGCGACCAAGCTTTAACTTCCTCACTGATGTCTTGAGATTTTGCTTCAATATATCCACATAATTTTCCTGCCTAATGATGCCATCTATTTTGTGAAGTGCACCAGTCCCTCCTGTAGCAAAGCACCCCCACAACATGATGCTGCTGGACTTTTCGCAACAAAGTACGTTAATCTCTAAGAGACAGAACGCGTCTCCTTCCTGAGCGGTATGACGGCTGCATGGTCCCATGGTGTTTATACTTGCGTACTATTGTTTGTACAGATAAAAGTGGTACCTTCAGGCATTTGGAAATTGCTGTCAAGGATGAACCAGACTTGTGGAGGTTTACATCTGGAGGTCTTGGCTGATTTATTTTTATTTTCCCATGATGTCAAGCAAAGAGGCACTGAGTTTGAAGGTAGGCCTTGAAATACATCCACAGGTATACCTCCAATTGACTCAAATGATGCCATTTAGCATATCAGAAGCTTCTAAAGACATGACATCATTTTCTGGAATTTTCCAAGCTGTTTAAAGGCACAGTCAACTTAGTGTATGTAAACTTCTGACCCACTGAAATTGTGATACAGTGAATTTTAAGTGAAATAGTCAAACAATTGTTGGAAAAATTACTTGTGTCATGCACAAAGTAGATGTCCTAACCGAATTGCCAAAACTATAGTTTGTTAACAAGAAATGTGTGGAGTGGTTGAAAAAGGAGTTTAATGACTCCAGCCTAATTTTGTGTACCCTTCCGACTTCAACTGTGTGTGTATATATATATATATATATATATATATATATATATATATATATTATATATATATATATATATATATATACACACATATATAACACATGTCTAACTCAGGAGGTAGTGGTGTAGGGAGAAAGAGAGCTGTAATGTTGAGTTAGACAACATTACAGCTCTGTCTCCCTACACCACTATCTCCAGTGTTAGACAACATTACAACTCTCTGTCTCCCTGCACCATTACCTCCTGAGTTAGACAACATTACAGCTCTGTCTCCCTACACCACTATCTCCAGAGTTAGACATTACAGCTCTCTGTCTCTCTGCACCATTACCTCCTGAGTTAGACAACATTACAGCTGGAGGAATAAGGTTTTGACGCGTCAGTCCTATATCTTGGAGAGATAAGAAAGCTTAGGAAATATACTGTATATATATACTGCTCAAAAAAATAAAGGGAACACTTAAACAACACACCCTAGATCTGAATGAAAGAAATAATCTTATTAAATACTTTTTTCTTTACATAGTTGAATGTGCTGACAACAAACCACACAAAAATAATCAATGGAAATCCAATGTATCAACCCATGGAGGTCTGGATTTGGAGTCACACTCAAAATTAAAGTGGAAAACCACACTACAGGCTGATCCAACTTTGATGTAATGTCCTTAAAACAAGTCAAAATGAGGCTCAGTAGTGTGTGTGGCCTCCACGTGCCTGTATGACCTCCCTACAATGCCTGGGCATGCTCCTGATGAGGTGGCGGATGGTCTCCTGAGGGATCTCCTCCCAGACCTGGACTAAAGCATCTGTGGTGCAACGTGGCATTGGTGGATGGAGCGAGACATGATGTCCCAGATGTGCTCAATTGGATTCAGGTCTGGGGAACGGGCGGGCCATTCCATAGCATCAATGCCTTCCTCTTGCAGGAACTGCTGACACACTCCAGCCACATGAGGTCTAGCATTGTCTTGCATTAGGAGGAACCCAGCATATGGGCCAACTGCACCAGCATATGGTCTCACAAGGGGTCTGAGGATCTCATCTCGGTACCTAATGGCAGTGAAGCTACCTCTGGCGAGCACACGGAGGGCTGTGCGGCCCCCCAAAGAAATGCCACAACACACCATGATTGACCCACCGCCAAACCGGTCATGCTGGAGGATGTTGCAGGCAGCAGAACGTTCTCCACGGTGTCTCCAGACTCTGTCACATCTGTCACGTGCTCAGTGTGAACCTGCTTTCATCTGTGAAGAGCACAGGGCGCCAGTGGCGAATTTACCAATCTTGGTGTTCTCTGGCAAATGCCAAACGTCCTGCACGGTGTTGGGCTGTAAGCACAACCCCCACCTGTGGACGTCGGGCCCTCATACCACCCTCATGGTGTCTGTTTCTGACCGTTTGAGCAGACACATGCACATTTGTGGCCTGCTGGAGGTCATTTTGCAGGGCTCTGGCAGTGCTTCTCCTGCTCCTCCTTGCACAAAGGCGGAGGTAGCGGTCCTGCTGCTGGGTTGTTGCCCTCCTACGGCCTCCTCCACGTCTCCTGATGTACTGGCCTGTCTCCTGGTAGCGCCTCCATGCTCTGGACACTACGCTGACAGACACAGTAAACCTTCTTGCCACAGCTCGCATTGATGTGCCATCCTGGATGAGCTGCACTACCTGAGCCACTTGTGTGGGTTGTAGACTCCGTCTCATGCTACCACTAGAGTAAAAGCACCGGCAGCATTCAAAAGTGACCAAAACATCAGCCAGGAAGCATAGGAACTGAGAAGTGGTCTGTGGTCCCCACCTGCAGAACCACTCCTTTATTGGGGGTGTCTTGCTAATTGCCTATAATTCCCACCTGTTGTCTATTCCATTTGCACAACAGCATGTGAAATTTATTGTCAATCAGTGTTGCTTCCTAAGTGGACAGTTTGATTTCACAGAAGTGTGATTGACTTGGAGTTACATTGTGTTGTTTAAGTGTTCCCTTTATTTTTTTGAGCAGTGTATTTTTGGGAGACACATATTTAATCCCTTATTTTTGTTGGCACAAAACCACCTCCATACTTCAATTAATTTGTATGGGTTACCTTCAGACGAGTCCCATGACACGTGTGGGGGACGTAGAGAAAAACAGAGAACATCCTCGTGTTCCTAAGAGTCTCATCTTTCAATAGAGTGGTCACAGGCCAAACTGTTTATAGGCCAAACTGTTTATAGGCCAAACTGTTGGGACGCTACAGATGGTTTCGTGAGAAGACCAATTTTCGGGATGTCTCATGGTCTGACAAACACTGCTGTAGCTCGGCCGCCTTCCACCGCAGATGCGGAAGGCCGACATAGACGAATGCGGTGGATTGAGACGCAGCCCATTCAAATTTGCAGATATATTTACCTGAAACTGACAGATTTTGAAAGTAATTTTTTTATTATGTTAATTTGATTGACGCATGGGTGGGTCAATACTCTTAAGGATTAATAACTAATAAAACATGAAAACAACAAATGATAAAATGTCTCGAGACGTTTTAAGACGGATGTCTCAAGACAATGAATTTCCAAGAGGTGTTCATAGACTGTCTTAACCAAGTCTTCATTTTCTAAGACGTCTTCATTTATAAGCCTTAAGATGTCTTAAAACATGGATTAAGATGTCTCAAGACATGGATTAAGATGCCTCAAGACATGGATAAAGATGTCTCAAGACATGGATTAAGATGTCTCAAGACAGCGAGCTGACAGAGATTTTTCACCGAGTTGGGCCTCTCTCTTCGTCTTCCTTTCTGTAATGGCTGGGTATATAGGTTACTCGTGGGCGTAGTTTTGCGTCAAGTTTGGTATGGATAAAAAGGATGCCTGCCAGGCAGGCAGAAACTCCATCGCACCAAAACAGGCTGAAATTTCAGGTAGTCTTTTCAAACAGCGCTTACAATAAAAGGGCATTATCGTAATCATTTTCACAATTTCACATTATTATTCCAACCCTGTGGAGATATATATATAAAACAAAGATAAAATCCCGTTTTTGACTGCACTGGGCCTTTAAATTCTGTGAACAAAAAAAATATGAAACACAGTCTCATTTCAAGAATGAATTTTGACTTGTTTGTTTCAGTGTTAAAATCAAATATGAGATTATAGCATCTATGGATCCTCTCAAACTTTTCATTCTTAAGTGGTGGACCGGTGGTGTGTGACGTGTAGCCTGTAGTTTAATTTTGAGCAGAAGAAAATTCACTCTGCTCTTTATCAAAAACCTGAAAGATACAGGGTAGCGTTCAGCGCTCCAACTCACTGTAGCTAGCCATCTCTGTCTTGATCACAAATTTATAAAACACGCAACTCAAATATGTAAATCATTAACATAATATAGAGGTAGGGCTTGAACCACAAACAACTCTAATACAGTGATATGACATTATGTGATTGAGGAGTAATACAGTCTAATAATAATAATAATAGTAGCCTAATCATCACCATTATGCATAAACAATTCAAAGTACATTTCGATTGAATGTGATTCAACTAATTCAAATGTGAATGAGCTCCTTTGCATTCAGGATAAATCACTTGGATAACGTGCTGCAAAACGCTTGAAAATGATCCTATTTCACCAACTTGATTCCCAGGTAATTTGAGTGGTATCTGCATGAAAATTCTCCTTTATGCTAGTTAAACATAAATGCATTTCTGAATATGATATATTATGCTTAAGCCAAATACCTTTGGCCCATATTTCATCGAATGTGATAGCCGAGTCCGGCCTGGTTGCCAGTCTCTTCAGCTATTACATGCCACTCCTTGCGCTCCGTGTCATTTGTCAAGACAGGGAGTAGAAGAGGATTGTTACAGAGACTGGTACCCAGACTAAGTTGGGTCTATTATGAAGCAGAAATGCCCAGACAGATGACATGCTCTATCCAAGCCGATGATATACAACACGTTCTTCTATAGCTTTTTATTACATATCAGATATTTGGTTAGTCATCAGACCATGTGACTATTTGTTCACATAGGGCCACAGAAGCACAGAGCCATTATTCGGAAAATCACAACAACTTTGTGAGAATGCTGATGTGTATTTAATGTCTGCATGAGATTTCAAGTTCACACAAAAAAAAAACAGTCTGCCTTCACTTTACTCTGAAGGGGAAATATTACTGAAGACAATTGACATTGAATAAACATCAGCATCAGCCCAAGGTAAATAATGAGTGGTAGACAGCATTACAAGTTAAATACAGTATGTTGACAACATAACACATACGGCGACACTAATCATAAACACACACTCAAATTGTGCCGAAAATGTTAATGTATTTATATCTGTAATTTTTCCATCATTATTTCAGATGTCATAGTTAAAAACAATTGTCCAAATGTTAATGACATTGAATATAATTCTCTTTACATCACATGAAAAAAAATAATAGTTTGTCCTTTCATAGAAAATTAATATCACAGCTTTAAAAAGTAATAATCAGATACCAAGTTGAAAGGATAGGTTATAGCTTCTCAAAGATAATGAACTGGACCACAGGACGATACAGTAGCGTGGGCTTGCTATCTGTAAGGTGGCTGCATTGGCCTATGGGTACAGTAGCATACAGCCTGTAGTAACTGGTTATTAAGGCAAACTAAGCAAACCATGGACCATTCTCAAACCAGTTCAAAACTCCACTGCTTCTACGTTTGGATTGACTCTTTCCTCTGCACTACAAAGTCATATGACAAGAGCATACCTTAGAGACCCTTGTTCCATCTTATATAGTACCCTCAACAGCTATACAACTATTCCTGTGCATGCTTGGGTTTCGTCTTGTTTCACACATTAACATTATTTCATTGATTAAATGAACCCAAACATGTATTCCTATAGCACATAGTTAGCATGCTGCTGGGTTTCTTCCCCCCATACGCCTTGACTTTCAGATAAGGGTTGCACATTTCTAGCAACTTTCCCAGGTTTTCCAGGAATCAGGAGTGAATGAATCTTGAAACCCAGAACCCAATGCTGGCCTCGGGTTAGGGGTGGGGAAAGAGACTAGGTGGGAATAAGCAGAACATCCAGATTCCTCCAACCAGAATTTCTGGAAAACCTGGGGATTTTGGGACAGTTACCAGAATTGTGCAACTCTACCTCAGTTACACCTTTACTTCCAGATACATTGAACTGTGGACAGTGTTACTACAGTACTACTGCAGTAATACTACTTTTACTACAATAGGTCAACAGCAGTAATCTTGAAACAAACAGTTCCATCTGAAATTTAAACAAGAATCCTGCTTTCAGTTTATATTTATATCACCTATGTGACTTTTTAAATTCCGGTGTCCTCTTCTCACCAACACTGAACACCAATAAGTTAGCGATTATACATCAGCCTACCTACATACAACGTCCATCTTAGTTATTATATTTGACATTATTATAATGTCATTATACCATTCATTATGAGGATTAAAGTGCTTAACAGTTGTATCAAACCCTAGTAACATTTCTAGAGGCTATTAGTCAACTAAAGCATTCATGTATAGATAGATTTCTTTATAGAAGAACACAAATCGTGTTTTAATTAAAGCTCTAAAGGAAAGAGAGGAAGAGGACATGGTGTGCGTCCCAAATGACACCCAATTCCCTTTGTAGTGCACTATAAATCAGGAATAGGGTGCCATTTTGGAAGCAAACCCAGCCAGCCTCTACTCTCTAGGCACTTGGGTAGATCTGAAAGAATAGGATATGTTTAATCAATATGGTAGTACCTCTGCCTTTCCCTATGACAGACTAGGCAGGTAGAAGTTGCCATTTTGCTCACACCTATCCAGTCCTCTCATATCTACACCAGTGCTCTGTTGGTAAGGGCTATGGTAAGTGTGATGGGGTTAGGGGTTGACTGTCCCAAATTTCACCCTATTCTCTATATTTTGTCTGGTCAAAAGTAGTTGACAATATGGAATAGGGTGCCATTTGGGATGTAGACTTGTTCCCGGATGGAGCCTATTTGTCCCGTTTCTCTACTTGTTTCTGGTTAGTATTAGGGTCCCGTAGCTGGTAGTCCTCCAGGATGGCCACGGCCGTCTGTTTGCCAGTCTTCTTCACCGCAGCTTTGATGCCCAGGTTGTCAATGTTGAAGGCGGTGACGCCCATGTTAATGGCTGAGTTCACAGCATGGTCTGTGGCCTGGCCGGCTGCCGCCCCATACCTTATAATAACACACAACCAACTGTTGAGAGGGGGAGGGCTGGAGGAAGGAGGGCAATTACAGGGAACAGCAAGGACAGCAACAACATGCACAAAGCCACCACCCATGCAGAGCATGAATTCAGAATTATTCAAGTTGTCTGACTATTCATAAATCTAAATATACAACTGATTATATTGTGGGGCTGGTGACTGCACTTATTTCTACAGATAATATACATCAATTCAATAAGTGCATCAATTCATACTATGATTATGTATTAGGAATAGTTATATTGTTTTCAATAAAGTCAGGAAAAAGAGTTGGTTAGTTAGAAACCAGAGAAATCAGTGTCAGCCACATGTTGAATTACAGGTGCATAACCGAGTAGGATAGAAGAGTAGCCTGTTTAGAGAGTAGAGATGAATCTAGCAGCTATATATTCAGACCACCCAGAAACAGAGGCTAAGCCTTGGTCATGCTGCTCCTTATTAAGGAGGGTTCATTAAAGGCTGGCTTTAAATACATGTCTTCTTGTCATTAGGAGGGTCTAAGATGTTTTGTAGACCCCTAAATCTGAAAAATAAGTGGAAGAGGGAAATGTACAGTAAGTGCTTGCTTGTTTTTGCTTATAAAAACACAAGTAAGTGTTTGCAAGATACACTGCAAAAACCTGGTTTAGCAAAACCTGGTCCAGAAAGCAAAAGAACAGACATACACATCTGAGCTGGGTGGACAGGAGCAAATGTAAAGTCAAGCAAGCAGTACTGCCAATCAGACATGATGAATGAGTTGAGCACAGAACACATTCGGCTGGTAGCCTAGCGGTTAGAGCTTTGGGCCAGTAACCGAAAGGTCCCTGGTTCAATTACACAAGCAGACAAGGTGAAAAATCTGTCGATGTGCCCTTGAACAAGGCACTTAACCCTAATTTGCTCCATGAGCGCCACACTACTATATCTGACCTTATAAAATAACACATTTCACTTCACCTATCTGGTGTATGTAACAATACAACAGCTTTACTTATTTTGACATGGATGCATCTCAAATGGCACCCCATTCCCTATTTAGTGCACTACTTTTGACCAGGACCCATAGGCTCATCGAGTGCCATTTGAGACGCAGCCATGTTGAATGAGAAGACTACAGACAACACATGTTGGTTGAAGTGTACAGAGAAAGACCTACTTATGCTTGACAGTGTTGACGGTTTCTGAGGCAACGGAGACGGTGATGTTCTTTGCTGCTACTTCCAAACCAGTCCACATGGTAGCGAAGCCTTCAGGTAGAAACACAGGAACCACAACAACGACTAGACAGTTGGTAGAATAGGGGGCACATCATCCATGTGAACCATCCTTAAGGACAAGACAGACCAATATGAACGACGGCCATGAGTAGCGGGTGGCCGTCGTATAGCCTCTGGCCACCGAACATCGGCCGCCATTATCTCTTCATTTCCCCTGAATCTCCACTGTTCGTTGACACCCAGCAGGTGATCTACTGCGCACTGCCAACGTTCGTGTTGTTCTGTCTTGTCCTATACAATGAGTAGTCTAGTGACTATAACAACCACAACAGTGACTATGTGTACCTTGAACGCCGCTAGCAGCCACCACCATGGCTCCATCGATGTTGGATCGTCCATCTTTGTCTTTCTTCATGGACTCCGGGACCAACTTGCCTCCATGTTTCTTCACGTGGGGAGCTAGCTCTCTACCCACACACCCTGCCACCATACACACACCGTCCACTACAAACACACCCCGTCAGAACACAACACGCACCCTGTCATAACATAATACACACTACCATACACACACACCCCCCATCATAGCACAAAACACAAACATCATAACACAACCAGTCATAACACAACACACACCAGTCATAACACAACCATCCACAACCAACCAGACAGTCAACTCCTTCCAACACCGCAACCAATCAGACAGTCAACTCCTTCCAACACCGCAACCAATCAGACAGTCAACTCCTTCCAACACCGCCACCAATCAGACAGTCAACTCCTTCCAACACCGCAACCAATCAGACAGTCAACTCCTTCCAACACCGCAACCAATCAGACAGTCAACTCCTTCCAACACCAGAACTAATCAGACACTCAGCTGCTTCTCACCAAGGAACTGGCTGACGCGGACAGCGCCCCCGGTGGCCTGTTTGGCTACATGCAATCCCTTGGAGACAGAGGGGCTGATGTGGGCTGGCTTGTCCTCGGGGGTGATGTGCTCCCGCAGTTTGGATGCCCCCTTCTGGATGGCTATGCCAGTGAACTCAGCCCCCTTCACCAGGCCCCAGCTCAGCCACGATGCCCCTGGATGGAAAAAACACAGTAGGTGTGAGTGAAACACAGCATACATTCCCTAACCTTAACCCCTGCAGCCTCGGGTTAGGATGCCATTGGTTAAGGTTAGCGTTGTTGGGGTTAGGGCCCTGGGTCTGACCTGTGAGGATGCCGCTGGCCACTTTCTCGCTCCACTCTGGCAGGTTCTTCTCCTCCTCCTCCTCTGCTGCTGCAGGGGCCTCCTCTTCCTCGAGGGGAGCGATGGACACCTTCTGGCTCAGGTTGATGCTGTCTGCTGCCTCATTTGGAGCCTGCAGCAGCAGGACTTGTATTAATATGGTGCTTTGAAACAGCGGTTTTATGACACCTGGTGGTGTACATGTACAGCATTGGCAGAAGAACACTGAAGTTTGATTAACTATGCTTCGTTGTCATGGTCCTCTTACAACGAATACAGGACTGGATAGCCTAGCTGGAGCTTAGCAGACCCTGCCTCATGGTAACCTCCTGGTAACTTCCAAGTGCCTTACCCTAACTCTCCTAGTCACATCATAGCAACCTCCTAGTAGTAGCCTCCTGCTACCCTAGGGTGCCTCTTCTCCCTCTATCCCCATCCTGATCACAACGTCTCATTCTTCTCTAAACAAAGACATGGTCACCAGACACATTTCAGATGTCTCCTTGCTTGAGGAAAACAGACAGAGGGGCATTGTTCTAACACCATCATTGCTATTCTCAACAAGACACAACCTCCTAAATGTACATATATTCAATATGTATTCATGAAAAGCCTACTTGTTTATTGCATTCCATCCCAGAAGCAGCTGTCCATGTGAGAGGTAGTTTATCAGCAACATGTCCTCAGTTAGAACCTGGCTGAATACTGTTGCTCGGAGACAGAACCCCCATCTGACTCCATTACTGTAGTGACTACTGAGGCTGTGTTGTGTTCTAGCCAGATAAGAGCATTAGCACACATTAATGCTCTTCATCTGCCTGACGTTCTAAATTCCCCTAACTGCTGAGGCCAGGCGTATTCAGGGAGCAAGCAGTGCAGTAGAGCCTTTAGTGTATGTATCCCAAATGGCACCTACATCGTGCACTACTTGGGAACAGGTCCCATAGAGCTCTGGTTAAAAGTAGTGTACTATGTAGGGAATAGGGTGCCATTTGGGACGCATAGAAATTTATTGCCTCAACCCACAGTGTCTGCCCTATACCCTCAGTATCTGCCCTAGACATTGAGAAGGCCCAAGACCCACAGGTGAAGTAGAGCGCCTTACAGCAGCAAGCAGTCATTTTCACACCAGAATAGAGCAGCATTTACATCATTAGTAACATCAGAAATATGGACAAATCAAATATTGACCAATCAGACTGAATCGTTATTGAGGCTAGAGAGAGCAGAATAGCTCATGTTAATCTACTACTGCATTAAATCTAGGCTGTCCGAAATGGAACACTATTCTGTATGCTGTCCACTATTTTGACCAGGCTCTGTTCAAAGGTAGGGAATTATGCAGAAAATAGGGTTCCATTTTGGGATAAATCCCTAATTTGAATCTTACATTCCACTGGGATCATTGGCTGGGAATTAAGAAAACAAAGATCAACGCTTGGGAATGGCGTCAAACTGTCGCTGTTTCTGAATCTGAACTGCTGATTAAGAATGGATGTAGGCAACCCTGTCATTCTTTTCATCCAGGGTCCATAACCTTCTGCAAAAGGACACTTGTCATGTTGTGGTGTGGCAATGACTCTACACCTGAAATCAGCAAAAATGCATCAGGCAGAGAGACACGTTTATAATTCTATTACTATTATTTATCCTTGGACCACCAGACACCTTCATATGGGCCAGTCAAAGAGCAGGACCCTATGGGCCATGGTCAAATGTAGTGCACTATATAGGGAATAGAGCGCCATTTGAGACACAGCCTCAGCAGCTCACCTGCACCCTGAGGTCTGTCATCTGGGACAGCAGGTCCTGGAACAGCTGTCTGTCTTCTACAGGCAGTTCAGAGGACAGCACAACGCCCACGTAGGACCACGGGGCGGACGCCATCATGTCTGGGAACATGAACACCCCTGTGTTACACAGCAGGACGGGGGAGTCAGTGGCCATCAGCGGGTACAGCCAATCACACACCTGGAATACATGAACAGTATAACACATCACACACCTGGAACACATCTGGAACAGTACAGCCAATCACACAAGACAGTACAGGGCGTTTATACGGAAGGACTAACCTAACCCCCCCAGACCAGGCTTAATGGGATATTCCACAATGACAAGTCGACCCCAACCCCACGATACAGTACCGTTAACTCACTGTGAAGACAAACACATCAAGTGGGCTGTTACTATCTCTGACACTCCCACCTAGCCATACAGCTGTTGATTACATTCAGGCCTTGGTGAAACATGAGTAAGAGTTGTATTATTTCCATTTCTTATCTTATCACCAGTCTCAGTACATGTTTACACACTTCAGGTGCATGTGTGCTAAATACTACGGTCTGACATAAACGTTCTGTCATTTAATTCTACAGTGCATCAACGGGCCATTCAGTGACATTAGTCCTTTAGTCTGAGTTGGTCCAGTGCTGAGGTGTGGAAAGCATGGGGACAGTATTACCACTGTCCTACTCACTGCAGACACACAGCGTGGGGTGTGTGTGTGTGTCTGTGTGATTGTGTTATCTATCTCCGGCTCTGTTCAAAGACTAGTGGTGCTGGTATAATATTCTGTTCATGTGGCAGGCAGCAGACAGACAGCAGCAGCATAGAGCCAGAGGTTATCTTGTCATGACACCACAGGGGCGGGGAAACCAAAGAGGGAAACCGTCCGGCTATAATCTGTATCAACTAGGCCTACATTCCTACATACAGGAAAAGACAGGGAATATTCAACACCCCGTCTGTCTCTTTGCTGCAACTAGTTGTGACACATATTAGGGCCACTGAGTAACTAATCGCATGATGTAGGACACAGATCATTAGTTAGCCTATCCCACATATACACGAGCCCAACCCTATTCTAAAACACCAACCACACACACACACACACAAACACCTCTGTATAACAGAGAGTTTATGAGCAGAGGCAGAGCAAATCACTGATGATGAAATCGTGTTAGAGTGCACAACGGACACAGAGAGAGAGATCAAAGAAACAGATACCAAGAACCCTGTGATTTCATCATACACTGAAATGCTGAGGTACAATAAGTGTTGACACTATATTAAGGGCACTGTAAATGGCAACACCCACAGTAGACAGTGACTATAATGCATCACCCCACCCCCCCACATCCCTCTTACCTGCAGGAAGGCTGGGGGCCGGTTGGGCACTCTCTCTGACTGCTGGCTGGTGAACTTGACCATCCGCAGGTACCCTGGGTAGGAGGGAGCGCTGACCTGGCCGTCAGGTGTGACAAAGAATATCTGCACCCCGTGAGGCAGAAAGAAGAGTTCCTCTCCATCCTCCCCCAGGCTCTGAGGAGAGGGGGGAGAGGGGGACATGTGGCTGTAGAACTCCTCTCCCACCAGCGACATTTCTCCAGACTCTGTCCCATAGGAGATAGTCAGGTGGCCGTCAGCCGCCTGGGAAGAGTAGGCTGGGGGCAGCTCGCCAGGCACCACAGACTGTCTAGTGGGAGAAAGAGGCAGGGAGGGAAACACACTGCCTCCCACAGCTCCACCCTGGCGGTTAGACATCAGCAGCTCGGGTGGAGACGGCCGCTCTGGTTTCTCCTTCTCCAGTTTGGGGTAGAGGTTTGAGTTAGAGGCATCTAGAGGTGGTGGGAACTCAGGGTCTGGGCTGGTCTCCAGGGCCGCCAACCGAGTGGTGATGTTGTTCAGAGTCTCCTGCATCTTGTGCTGCATCTGGCGGGCTGACTCCCAGGAGCTGCCAACACACTCGTCCCCCTGTGAGGGCACACTGATGGCCCTGAGGAGGTGCTGGCGACCCTGTGTGTACTGGGCCAGGGCCTGGGCCTTGTGGCCAGCTTCATCCTCTGTCAGGCCTCTGTTGATGCACTCAAAGGCCTTCTCATAGCCATCTTTGATCACTTGCAGCCTGGCTCTGTCAAAGGCATCTTGATTGGCTTCCTCCATCCTGCAAAGACAAGAAAATGCATCCATCTGATGAGATATCTCTACAAGGATCTGTTCACACCACAAGTAGCAATCTAACTGGCAAAGGTTAAATGATATGAATGAATTACCAATAGCTAGCTAAATTCAAGGAAGCAACAGTTGAGAATCTCAACAACAGCTAACTATTTAGCTAGCATAGCTCTTTACATTAATTTTGCATAAGGTGGCTGGCAGTAAAAGGCAAGCAATACCATTACTGTAACTAGCTAGCTAGGTTTGTAACGACAGTATCTTATTAGTTATCAGGTAATAACGTCTAAATCCTCTGTTTGGATAGCAAGCAAGCCAATTAGTTAGCTAGTTGTGTGTACTTCACCCTTGGGGTGTCGGTAGCTAGCTAGCTATCATGAAAACAAACAGAAACTTGAGACATTTTGTCAATCAAAAGCCATCTAATCTGATAAATCATTACCCGCTAACGTTAGACGAGAAGCTCCTGTCAAGTGAATGAGGTGATCAACGTCTGACGTCTGTCTTTTTAGCAGTCTGAGCTAGATTTCAAGCTTTTCTATCAAGGGAAGGCTCTGTGTCATGCGCCTCCAACAACCATGTTTGGATAATCAACAAAAGAAAATGTAGCGAGAACGAGATCCCCGACCCTCAAAGAGTTGAACTGGTGGAATTCTGGAACAGTTTTGTAATCTTCTGTGTTAATACGTCTTTTCTACGGCGAAGTATAAGAGACAAACAGTTCAAAGTCATAAAGTAAGTCACGATAAGACTGTTGAGAGCCAGAGGAGGGCGCTGTTGCTCTTTCCTGACAGAAGGGCTACAGATTTATCCACTTTGCCCCAGTCTGACAAAGTGAGAGCAAAGAGAATCTGATGGGGGCATAGCTGCGTGAAGGAGTGCCCCCAGAAAAAAAAAGTATTTTTGTCTGCTCATACAGGAGTAATAAAGGCCTAGTGCACTAATTTAGTGAGTTTTTTTAATTCTACATTTTACATTAAACATGTATTCTTTAATTGTTATTTATCATGGGATGCTGCAGCACCCTCAGCACCCTTCCTTCCAGCGGCTATGCATGAATTATTGAGTGTTAGTGTTAGTTTTACACTTAAGACATAACTGTAAAAAAATTGAATTTGTCTCTTGTATAATAAATTCTATACATTAGTTTATACTGGATTAAGTGTACATTTTTGTTAACTGTAATTTAGGTACCAACACTCCATCTTGTGCCAATCTCAGTTCTTGGTTTCAATAGTTTATTTTTTCTAAGAGATTATCAATTGGATAGGCTTTCTGCAAGGTTTTGTATATCTTACCTATCATATGAGTATCCTTTTCTGACTCAAATAGGATTCCCTCAACATTGCTCTGATGTCCAAAAGATTTCAGGTCGAAATTTGGTGATATAATACTTGCAAGTTGTATGTATTTGAACATGTCTACAATGGTCAGTCCAAAATGGCATTTTAATTCTGTCATGTAAGTAATTGTATTTCCTATTACCAAGTCATTTACAATTTCTATACCTTTAGTCTACTATGTGGGCCAATTTACTGTTGAACTCTGACAGTTACTTTACAATAGTGGCAGGGCTCTAGACTTTTTTTCCCCAGTGCTAAGTAAGACAACTGAGGTGTTAGTTTCTAAGTCAAAAAGTAAGCTATTTCATATAACATATTCAGGGAATGCATGATTTATATTTTGACGTGCAACCTGTCAAAATAAGATCCAGAATGATCTGAATTATTATCTTTGTGCATATTGGCCTAGGCGCGCATAAATGGTACATCATTCCCTTTTTATGCACTTTTCTCTCTATGCATATTCTGACCTTGAACTTAAGCATGAGAATAGCAAGCTTTTCACCTGCTATTCGTTTTGGGTGGAGATGGAATAAATTAAGGTGTGGCTGAGGTGTGTCTACAGATATGCTGTATTCTGACCTTTACTTAATTCCCTCATAATTCCACCACCTTTACGCGCAAGGAAACCGTGAATAAGGTCTAGCGAACCTAGCGGTTTCAAGTACTTTGTTTTTTCCGTTAGAAATAACACCATTCTCTATTTACTGTCATTTATAACTTGATAAGAGCTAGGTAAATTAGTCATTGCTTGGATAAGAAAATTGTAAATATAAATGACAGTCATATGGCAGCAAACTGAAACATATCAACATATTTCCCACAGTAAAGTTTATGAAATGCTGTGCCATTATGCAAAATGTAAATTGTACAGCCTTTTAACTTACAGGGATGGTCACTCTTGAATGTCTTAATTATAGGATACCCAACTTTCTGCTTCCTATTTCTATCATGTTAAATATTAGCCACTATCAGTATCGACCATCAGTAGGCCTAATAACAACACGTATTGATTCAACTGCAAATGTACTGTTAGTTCCCTTCAATTGGTATAGCCAACGTTATCATTCCATTTAATTACATTGTTTTATTTACCTTAATTTGCTTCCTCTGTAAACACAGTCACAGTCATGTGGTTGTTGCTGAGGATTATTAGCAACAATTAATAATATTTTTTTTAAATGACATGCAGGCTAATTAAATCGTTACGGAGCAGAGTGCAGACCAAGCTATAATAGTTTGAACCCGACGGATGGCGCAATACTTGGCTGTGTCATCACACAGTTCCATGGTTAGTGCAGGCAATAGACGAGGGTATAGCCCAGACCCGGCGCCAGGATAAAGTGATTAAGGGGGCAGTTTGGGGGTTCTTGCATTGGAATTATATTGAATTATACTTATATAATCACGCCATACCACAATAAACATAAAGTTCAAATGCAGAGACTCGGAGTTCATTGAGTGCTTTTGAAATCTGTAGCCTCTGAATCAGCACAATGGACAGCTAGCCTGTTCTGGTATTCAATATAGGCTACAAGATAGATAGGGCAATTCACCTATTACAAACAGCCTAACTGAATGCAGCCGTACACACAGCTGTCTTACCAAAATAATGCAAACTGAATGCAGAAAGTAGTAGCGTAGTTATCCATGCATGCAAACACAAATACTGAACAGCAGTTTGGCTTAGAATCCCGACACAACTGCGAATGCTAACGAATGCAAACAGATCAAAACAGCGGTACCAAGGAGTAGGCCTATTAAACAAAATATCAGATCGATAAAGGCATGAGACAATCTATATTTAGGCTAGTTACATTAACAATAACCAAAAAGGCGAATGGAGATCCAAATAACCAAAACAGCCTACAGCCAACTACAGTGAGAAGCAGCCATGCACAGCTGTCTTGCCAAATAAATAGGCCAATACAGGCCCGCTTCAAACATGGAAAATCATCCCACTCGCTCATAAGTTCAGCAACACGTTGTGCTATGGCACAATACCCTTCTGTGAATCAAATTCAACCCACATAATCAATTAAGCAATGCCAGCCTACCATAAACACGTTTCCAACACGTATAGTTCCATTTACAGCAACGAAAACCAATAGGCTACATTTTATTATAGTTTTCTTTGTAGCCTATCTACAGTGCCTTCTGAAAGTATTCAGACCTGTTGACAGACCCTTTACTCAGTACTTTGTTGAGGCACCTTTGGCAGGGATTACAGCCTCAAGTCTTCTTGGGTATGACGTTACAAGCTCTGCAGATCCTCTCCAGCTCTGTCAGGTTGGATGGGGAGTGTCGCAGCACAGCTATTTTCAGGTCTCTCCAGAGATGTTCTATCGGGTTCAAATCCGGACTCTGGCAGGGCCACTCAAGGACATTCAGAGACTTGTGCCGAAGCCACTCCTGCGTTGTCTTGGCTGTGTGCTTAGGGTCATTGTCCTGTTGGAAGGTGAACCATTCCCCCAGTCTGAGGTCCTGAGCGCTCTGAAGCAAGTTGTCATCTAGGATCTCACTGTACTTTGCTCTGTTTATCTTTCCCTCGATCCTGACTAGTAGTATCCTAGTCCCTGCTGCCACCACCATGCTTCACCGTAGGGATGGTGCCAGGTTTCCTCTAGATGTAACACTTGGTATTCAGGCCAAAGAGTTCAATCTTGGTTTCATTAGACCAGAGAATCTTGTTTCTCATGGTCTGAGAGTCTTTAGGTGCCTTTTGGCAAACTCCAAGTGGGCTGTCATGGGTCTTTTACTGAGGAGTTGCCTCCGTCTGGCCACTCTATCATAAAGGCCTGATTGGTGGAGTGCTGCAGAGAGGGTTGTCCTTCTGGAAGGTTCTCCCATCTCCACAGAGGAACTCTGGAGCTCTGTCAGAGTGACCATCGGGTTGTTGATCACCTCCCTGACCAAGGCCCTTCTCCCCCGATTGATCAGTTTGGCCAGCTCTAGGAAGAGTCTTGTTGGTTCCAAACTTCTACCATTTAAGAATGATGGAGGCCACTGTGTTCTTGGGGACCTTCAATGCTACAGAAATGTTTTGGTACCATTCCCCAGATCTTTGCCTCGACACAATCCTGTCTCTGAGCTCTACGGACAATTCCTTCGACCTCCTGGCTTGGTTTTTGCTCTGACATGCACTGTCAACTGTGGGACCTTATATAGACAGGTTTGTGCCTTTACAAATCATGTCCAATCAATTAATTTACCACAGGTGGACTCTAATCAAGTTGTAAAAACATCTCAAGGATAATCAATGGAAACAGGATGCACCTGAGCAGAATTTCAAGTCTCATAGCAAAGGGTCTGAATACTTATGTAAATAAGGTATTTAAGTTTTTTATTTGTAATACATTTGCAGAAATGCCTAGAAAGCTGTTTTCGTTTTGCCATTATGGGGTATTATGTGTAGATTGCTGAGTTGTTTAAAAAAAAATCAATTTTAGAACAAGCCTGTAACATAACAAAATGTGTAAAAACTTCAAGGGGTCTGAATACTTTCTGAAGGCATTGTATAAAGATGAGAGGGCCTGAGAGTAGGTGGCAGTATAGAGAGGGGCCTGAGGGACGAGGGACCTGAGTGAAGAGGTCTGCAGATGGAGGACACTCAGTGTCTGGACCCATCTCTCTCTCCCTCAGGCCTCAGGGAAGAGCAACAGCTCTCATCAGACACAGTAAAAACATGCAGCTACAGTGCATAAAGAGAGGATGGAAAAAAACAGTTTCTTTCATGCAAGCCTGTGTAAGTGCAGTGTCCTGTAGATGTTTTGCGAGTGATTCAGTGCAGAAGGTAACACAGGGAAAGACGTTGCGGAAAAAATGAAAGAATAAAGCAAGCAAGGGGCTCTCGAGTGGCGCAGTAGTCGAAGGCACTGCATCTCAGTGCTAGAGGCGTCACTACAGACCCTGGTTCGATTCCAGGCTGTATCACAATCGGCCGTGAATGGGAGTCCCATAGGGTAGCGCACAATTGGCCCAGCGTCGTCGGGGTTAGGGTTTGGCAGGGGTAGGCCGTCATTATAAATAAGAATTTGTTCTTAACTGACTTACCTAGTTAAATAACGGTTCAATACAATAATTAAAAAAGGAAGTAAGGAAACATCACAGAGCTTGGAAACACTAAAAAAGGAAGGATCTGAAAGGGTCCTTGCTATCCGGGATCCTACCTCCCATTGAAGTTGACATTTTAAATGGTTAAGGAGAGGGTAAGGGTTAAGTTTAGGGTAGGGAGATCCCAAGAAACCGAGTTTGCACTTCCCGAGTTTGAGACACCCCGGAAGGGACATCAAAGCATTTTAATTGGTTAACAGCATTTGCCTTGTTGTGCACCGCCAAACCAGATACTTTATTTAGCTAGCTAAATTCATAGCATGGCTTGATTGATTTATATAGTTGGGTCAAGCGTACACGTGACACACTAGTTACATTAACTTACCGGTAGCTTAGGTGTTGTCAACTTTTCAATGGTGCGTCTTTCAGTTTCAACTTTAGCTTTGTCAGTTCGAGCTCACGAGAGCGAGGGTAAACAAGTTTAGTAACGAAACGGTGGGTCGATCTGCTAAGAAGACAACAGTCAGAAATGGCTATCGCCCACGTCGCTACAGAGTATGTGTTCAGGGATTTCCTCCTGAAGGAGCCGGGTCAGGGGAGGTACCGCGCCGTGCGCACTGAGCTAGCCGTGGACAAGATGGTGACATGCGTGGCGGTGGGACTCCCTCTCCTCCTCATCTCTCTAGCCTTCGCCCAGGAGGTCTCTGTGGGTGAGTAGGTCACGGGGGGGGGGGTACGTGTTTGCGATTAATTAATTATTAAATCATAAATGATGATGTAATTTAGTGATTATTATCTCTGTGTGTTTCTGTCTGTCTTCCAGGTGTTCAGATCAGCTGTTTCCCTCCAGCTAACTTTTCCAGGCTCAGGCCATGTACGTGGACTCCTACTGCTGGGCAGCCCTACACACTCACTCGAACACTACAGTTATGGCAACACAAGGTAACATATACACTTGCAGACTATCCGTAGGGCTACACAAGGACACACACAGGGAACTAATACTTAACCTTTCTCCTCTTGCTATCTCTCTTCTCTTTCCTCTCGCCTTTTGTGCACCCTCCTCTCTCCCTTTCCCCGCTCTCTCAGTTCTTCCCTTATATCCTGCTGTTGGTAGCAGTAATTATGTATAGTCCAGCAGTTTTCTGGGGTTTCTCTGCCTCTCCTCTGCTTCAGTCAGACCTCAGCTTCATCATAGAAGAGCTCGACCGCTGCTACAACCGTGCTGTCACTCTGGCTAAACGCATGGCCACTGCTGGGGAACACACAGACAGGTAGGCTGACTGGGTTGGATTCATTGGGCACCAAACAGACTGAAAGGCTGGAATGGAATTAATAGAATGTCATCAAATCAACTGTTATTTGTCACACGCGCCGAATACAACAGGTGTAGACCTTACCGTGAAAGGCTTACTTACAAGCCCTTAACCAACAATGCAGTTCAAGAAATAGAGTTAAGAAAATATTTACTAAGTAAACTTAAGTAAAAAGTAACACAAATAACAATAACGAGGCTATATACACGGGGTACCGGTACCAAGTCAATGTCTGGGGGTACAAGTTAGTCGAGGTAATTTGTCTATGTAGGTAGGGGTAAAATTTGCTCCCGAGTGGTGCAGCGATCTAAGGTACTGCATCTCAGTCCAGGAGGCGTCACTACAGTCCCTGGTTCGAATCCAGGCTGAATCACATCCGGCCGTGATTGGGAGTCCCATAGGGCGGCGCACAATTGGCCCAGCGTCATCCGGGTTTTGCCAGGGTAGGCCGTCATTGTAAATACAATTTATTAATTTCTTCTTAACTGACTTGCCTAGTTAAATAAAATAAAAGTGACCATGCATAGATGATAAACAGTGAGTAGCAGCAGTGTAAAAACAAAGGCGGGATGGGGGGTGGTGTGTCAATGTAAATAGTCCGGGTGGCCATTTGATTCATTGTTCAGCAGTCTAATGGCTTGGGGTTAGAAGCAGTTAAGGACCCTTTTGGATCTAGACTTGGCACTCCGGTACCGCTTGCCGTGCGGTAGCAGAGAGAACAGTCTATGACTTGGGTGACTGCAGTCTTGGGCAATTTTTTGCAGCCTTCCTCTTACACTGCCTAGTATATAGGACCTGGATGGCAGGAAGCTTGGCCCCAGTGACGTACTGGGCCATACGCACTATCCTCTGTAGCTCTTTACGGTCGGATGCTGAGCAATTGCCATACCAGGCGGTGATGCAACTGGTCAGGATGCTCTCGGATGCAGCTGTAGAACTTTTTGAGGATCTAGGGACCCATGCCAACACTTTTCAGTCTCCTCAGGGGGAATAGGCTTTGTCGTGCCCTCTTCACAACTGTCGTAGTGTGTTTGGACCAAAATAGTTTGTTGGTGATGTGGACACCAAGGAACTGTCTTGCTCACGTTGAGGGAGAGGTTGTTGTCCTGGCACCACACGGCCAGGTCTCTGACCTCCTCCGTATAGGTTGTCTCATCATTGTTGGTGATCAGGCCTACCACTGTTGTCGTCAGCAAACTTAATGATGTTGTTGGAGTCGTGCTTGGCCACGCAGTCGTGAGTGAACAGGGAGTACAGGAGAGGACTAAGCACACACCCCTGAGGATCAGCGTGGCAAATGTGTTTTTGCCTATCCTTAGCACCTGGAGGCAGCCCGTCAGGAAGTCCAGGATCCAGTTGCAGAGGGAGGTGTTTAGTCCGAGGGTCCTTAGCTTAGTGATGAGCTTTGTGGGCACTATGGTGTTGAATGCTGAGCTGTAGTCAATGAATAGCATTCTCACATAAGTGTTCCTTTTGTCCAGGTTTGAAAGGGCAGTGTGGAGTGCAATAGAGATTGCATCATCTGTGGATCTGTTGGGGCGGTATGTGAATTGGAGGGCTTCTTGGGTTTCCGGGAAGGTGGTGTTGATGCGAGACATGACCAGCCTTTCAAAGCACTTCATGGCTACCGACGTGAGTGCTATGGGGTGGTAGTCATTTAGGCAGGTTACCTTCGCTTTCTTGGGCATAGGGACTATGGTGGTCTGCTTGAAACATGTAGGTATTACAGACTCGGTCAGGGAGAGGTTGAAAATGTAGGTGAAGACACTTGCCAGTTGGTCTGTGCATGCTCTGAGTACACGTCCTGGTAATTCATCTGTGAATGTTGACCTGTTTAAAGGTCTTGCTCACATCGGCTACGGAGAGCGTGATCACACAGACGTCTGGAACAGCTGTTGCTCTCATACATGCTTCAGTGTTGCTTGCCTCAAAGCGAGCATAAAAGGCATTTAGCTCGTCTGGTAGGCTCACGTTACTGGGCAGCTCAGGGCTGGTTTTCCCTTTGTAGTCCGTAATAGTTTGCAAGCCCTGCCACATCCGACGAGCGTCAGAGCCGGTGTAATACACATGGAGACCGTTTGAAGTGTTTGATACTGTTCCATTAATTCCACTCCAGACATTACTATGGGCCTGACCTCCACCACTGCTAACCCACTCTCTCACTCTCTCTCCCTCCCTATAGTGGTGCATCTGACCCTACTGAGGGGTGTTTCATGTACCCAGTGGTGGAGCAGTATCTGCTGACCAAGAGGAGGAGTGCTGTTGTGGCGCTACCTGCTGTGCCGAGGCCTCAACCTGCTCACCTTGCTTTTGGCCTGTGTCTACCTGGGCTACTACCTCTGCCTCGCCTCCCTCACTGACCAGGTAACTAACCCTGACCCACTGACCAACTGGGTCTAGTCATAACTGACCCTAATTCATGTTGTGAGTTATCTGGCTAACTAATTGGTCCTAAATTGTGATCCTCCCCACAGTTCGGCTGTTCCCTACGCACCGGACTCCTGGCCAATGACACCTCGATCCCCGACCAATTACAGTGCAAGCTGGTCGACGTGGGCGTTTTCACTTTGCTAAGGTTTTTACGCCACCTTTTTAGCAAGTAATTGTTGTTGTTCCCTTTTTAAATTAAGTTGACTGGATTGTGATTTCAGCTTTGTTAACCTGCTGGTGTACGCCATGCTGGTTCCCGTGGTGATATACTCCGCTCTGCGCCCTTTCTTCCAATCACACACCTTATTCCTGAAGTTCTACCAATCACTGCCTACCACCGGTGTTCTGCCGCGCCCCCAGGGGCAATGGGATGACCTGACACTCTATTTCCTTTTCCTGGAAGAAAACCTCAGTGAGCTCAAGTCCTACAAGTACATGAAGGTGTGTGTATAGCTTTGTTATAGGTTTTGAATTTAAGTTTTTATTGTCGAATGCACAAGTACAGTGAATCTTGCTTGCACTTCCCTAACAATGCAGTAATGAGTATCAGTAGTGCTATAGAGAATAGTCAAGTAGAACAAAAACATAAGAAGAACGTAAGTAAGCTATATACAGTCAGTTGCAGGGTCAGTGCCAATACCACATTTACAATGTGCAGGGATTCTGGAGTGGTGGGGGTAGATATGTATAGGGGTAAAGACTAGGCATCAGGACATACAGTACCAGTCAAAACTTATTCCAGGGTTTTTTCTTTATTTTTATTTTTACTATTTTCTACATTGTAGAATACAAGTCAAGACATCAAAACTATGAAATAACGCATGGAATCATGTAGCAACCAAAAAATATATTTTACATTTGAGATTCTTCGAAGTAGCCACCCTTTGCCTTGATGACAGCTTTGCACACTCTTGGCATTCTCTCAACCAGCTTCATGGAGGTAGTCACCTGGAATGCATTTCAATTAACAGGTGTGCCTTAAAAGTTTATTTGGGGAATTTCTTTCCTTAATGTGTTTGAGCCAAGCAGTTGTGTTGTGACAAGACAGGTGGTATTCAGAAGATAACCCTATTTGGTAAAAGACCAAGTCCATATTATGGAATGAACAGCTCAAACGACCACCCCTCATCACTGTCAAACGCTCCCTAAAACACTTCAGCGAGCAGGCCTTTCTAACCGACCTGGCCCGGGTATCCTGGAAGGATATTGACCTCATCCCGTCAGTAGAGGATGCCTGGTTGCTCTTCAAAAGTGCTTTCCTCTGCATCTTAAATAAGCATGCCCCATTAAAAAAATGTAGAACTAAGAACAGATATAGCCCTTGGTTCACCCCAGACTTGACTGCCCTCGACCAGCATAAAAAAATCCTGTGGCGTTTTGCATTAGCGTCGAATAGCCCCCGCGATATGCAACTCTTCAGGGAAGTCAGGAACCAATATACTCAGTCAGTTAGGAAAGCTAAGGCTAGCTTTTTCAAACATAAATTTGCTTCCTGTAGCACTAATTCCAAAAAGTTTTGGGACACTAAAGTCCATGGAGAATAAGAGCACCTCTCAGCTGCCCACTGCACTGAGGATAGGAAACACTGTCACCACCGATAAATCTACGATAATTGATAATTTCAATAAGCTTTTTTCCATGGCTGGCCATGTTTCCACCTGGCTACCACTACCCCGGTACAATACCTCAGCACCCCCTGCAGCAACCCCCTGCAGCAACTTGCCCTTCACCCAAATTCAAACAGCTAATGTTCTGAAAGAGCTGCAAAATCTGGATCCCTACAAATCAGCTGGTTTATACAATCTGGACCCTCTCTTCCTAAAATTATCCTCAAATTGTTGCAACCCCTATTGCTAGCCTGTTCAACCTCTCTTTCGTATCATCTGAGATCCCCCAAAGATTGGAAAGCTGCCGCGGTCATCTCCCTCTTCAAAAACACCTTAGACCCAAACTGTTAGAGCTATATCCATCCTGCCCTGCCTTTCTAAAATCTTCGAAAGCCAAGTTAATAAACTATGCAATCTGGTTTCCGAGCTGGTCATGGGTGCACCTCAGCCACACTCAAGGTCCTAAATTATATCATAACCGGCATCGTTAAAAGACAGCACTGTGCAGACTTCTTCATTGACCTGGCCAAGGCTTTCGATTCTGTCAATCACCGCATTCTGATCGGCAGACTCAATAGCCATGGCTTCTCAAATGACTGCCTCACCTGGTTCACCAACTACTTCTCAGAGTTTAGTGTGTCAAATCGGAGGGCCTGATGTCCGGACCTCTGGCGGTCTTTATGGGGGTGCCACAGGGCTCAATTCTTGGGCCGACTCTTTTCTTTGTATATATCATCGATGTCGCTCTTGCTGCTGGTGAGTCTCTGAGCCACCTCTACGCAAACAACATCATTCTGTATACATCTGGCCCTTATTTGGACATTGTACTAACAAACCTCCAAACGAGCTTCAACGCCATACAACACTCCTTCCGTGGCCTCCAACTGCTTTTAAGTGCATGCTCTTCAACCGATCGCTACCTGCACCCTCCCGCCCGACTAGCATCACTACTCTGGACGGTTCTGACCTAGAATATGTGGACAACTACAAATACCTAGGTGTCTGGTTAGACTGTAAACTCTCCTTCCAGACTCACATTAAGAATCTCCAATCCAAAATTAAATCTGGAATCGGCTTCCTATTTCGCCTCAAAGCCTCCTTCACTCATGCCGCCAAACATACCCTCGTAAAACTGACTATCCTACCGATCCTTGACTTCGGCCATGTCATTTACAAAATAGCCCCCAACACCCTACATCCAGTTTGCCATCACAGCGCTGTCTGTTTTATCACCAAAGCCCCATATACAGTGGGGGGAAAAAGTATTTGATCCCCTGCTGATTTTGTACGTTTGTCCACTGATAAAGAAAGGATCAGTCTAATTTTAATGGTAGGTTTATTTGAACAGTGAGAGACAGAATAACAAAAAAAAATCCAGAAAAACGCATGTCAAAAATGTTATAAATTGATTTGCATTTTAATGAGAGAAATAAGTATTTGACCCCCTCTCAATCAGAAAGATTTCTGGCTCCCAGGTGTCTTTTATACAGGTAATGAGCTGAGATTAGGAGCACACTCTTAAAGGGAGTGCTCCTAATCTCAGCTTGTTACCTGTATAAAAGACACCTGTCCACAGAAGCAATCAATCAATCAGATTCCAAACTCTCCACCATGTCCAAGACCAAAGAGCTCTCCAAGGATGTCAGGGACAAGATTGTAGACCTACACAAGGCCGGAATGGGCTACAAGACCATCGCCAAGCAGCTTGGTGAGAAGGTGACAACATTTGGTGCGATTATTCGCAAATGAAAGAAACACTAAATAACTGTCAATCTCCCTCGGCCTGGGGCTCTATGCAAGATCTCACCTCGTGGGGTTGCAATGATCATGAGAACGGTGAGGAATCAGCCCAGAACTACATGGGAGGATCTTGTCAATGATCTCAAGGCAGCTGGGACCATAGTCACCAAGAAAACAATTGGTTACACACTACGCCGTGAAGGACTGAAATCCTGCAGCGCCCGCAAGGTCCCCATGCTCAAGAATACATATGCATGCCCATCTGAAGTTGGCCAATGAACATCTGAATGATTCAGAGGACAACTGGTGAATGTGTTGTGGTCAGATGAGACCAAAATGGAGCTCTTTGGCATCAACTCAACTCGCCGTGTTTGGAGGAGGAGGAATGCTGCCTATGACCCCAAGAACACCATCTCCACCGTCAAACATGGAGGTGGAAACATTATGCTTTGGTGGTGTTTTTCTGCTAAGGGGACAGGACAACTTCACCGCATCAAAGGGACGATGGACGGGGCCATGTACTGTCAAATCTTGGGTGAGAACATCCTTCCCTCAGCCAGGGCATTGAAAATGGGTCTTGGATGTGTATTCCAGCATGACAATGACCCAAAACACACGGCCAAGGCAACAAAGGAGTGGCTCAAGAAGAAGCACATTAAGGTCCTGGAGTGGCCTAGCCAGTCTCCAGACCTTAATCCCTGTGGAGGGAGCTGAAGGTTCGAGTTGCCAAATGTCAGCCTCGAAACCTTAATGACTTGGAGAAGGTCTGCAAAGAGGAATGGGACAAAATCCCTCCTGAGATGTGTGCGAACCTGGTGGCCAACTACAAGAAACGTCTGACCTCTGTGATTGCCAACAAGGGTTTTGCCACCAAGTACTAAGTCATGTTTTGCAGAGAGGTCAAATACTTATTTGCCTCATTAAAATGCAAATCATTTTATAACATTTTTGACATGCGTTTTTCTGGATTTTTTTGTTATTCTGTCTCTCACTGTTCAAATAAACCTACCATTAAAATTATAGACTGATCATCTCTTTGTAAGTGGGCAAACGTACAAAATCAGCAGGGGATCAAATACTTTTTTCCCCCACTGTACTACCCGCCACAGCGACCTCTATGCTCTCGTTGGCTGGCCCTCACTACATATCGGTCGCCAAACCCACTGGCTCCAGGTCATCTATAAGTCTTTGCTAGGTAAAGCCCCGCCTTATCTCAGCTCACTTGGGTCACCATAGCAACAACCACCCGTAGCACGCACTCCAGCAGGTATATTGCACTGGTCATCCCCAAAGCCAACACTTCCTTTGGCCGCCTTTCCTTCCAGTTCTCTGCTGCCAATGACTGGAACGAATTGCAAAAATCTCTGAAGCTGGAGTCTTATCTCCCTCTCTAACTTTAACTTACGACACCAATCGCATGGGGGCAGTATTGTCACTTTCGGATTAAATACGTGCCCATATTAAACTGCCTCCTACTCAAACTCAGAAGCTAGGATATGCATATTATTAGTAGATTTGGATAGAAAACACTCTGAAGTTTCTAAAACTGTTTGAATGATGTCTGTGAGTATAACAGAACTCATATGGCAGGCAAAAATCTGAGAAATCCTACCAGGAAGTAGAAAACTGATGCGTGGAGTCTTTTGAAGTCATTGCCTATCGAACACACAGTGACTAAGTATTCATTTTGCACTTCCTAAGGCTTCCACTAGATGTCAACAGTCTTTAGAAAGTTGTTTGAGGCTTCTATGATGAACAGAGACCGAACAAGAAGGTGGGGAAGTTGTTGACTCAGGGAAGGACATCAGTTCATTGGCGCGCATTCACACGAGAGGTAGCTGTGTTCCAAAACGTTTTTCAAGACACTGGAATTGTCCGGTTGGAATATTGCTGAAGTTTCACGTGATAAAGGCCCTAAAGATTGATGCTTTACAACGTTTGACATGTTTGAACAAACGTAAATCTAACTTTTTTTTACTTTTCGTCGTGACATTTTCCGCGCGCTTCCTACATTTGGAGTAGCTAACTGAACGTGCGAACAACGAGCTATTTGGACATAAATTATGGCGTTTATCGAACAAAACAACATTTGTTGTGGACCTGGGATTCCTGGAAGTGCCTTCTGATGAAGATCATCAAAGGTAAGTGAATATTTCTAATGCAATTTATGATTTTAGACGACTCAAATAGCGGGTATCTGTATTGCCTAGTGTATTTTTCTGAGCGCAGTACTTAGATTATTGCAAAGTGTGCTTTCCTAGTGAAGCTTTTTTGAAATCTTTCACAGCGTTTGCATAAAGGAGATGTTCATCTATAATTCTTTGAATGACAGTTTAATATTTTATCAACATTTATTTTTGTAAATTGTTGTGCTGATTCACCGGCAGTATTTGAGGGAAAATATTTTCTGAACATCACGCGCCAATGTAAAATGCTGTTTTTAGATATAAATATGAACTTTATCGAACAAAAAATGCATGTATTGTGTAACATGTCCTAGGAGTGTCATCTGATGAAGATCGTCAAAGGTTAGTGCTTCATTTAGCTGTGTTTTGGGTATTTGTGATGCATCTAGTTGCTTGGAAAATGGCTGTGTGGTTATTTGTGTCTATGTACTCTCCTAACATAATCTGTTTTGCTTTCGCTGTAAAGCCTTTTTGAAATCGGACAACGTGGTTCGATTCAGGAGAAGTGTATCTATAAAATGGTGTAAAATAGTCCTATGTTTGAGAAATTGAAATGATTCGATTTGTGGTTTTGAATCTGGCGCTCTGATTTTTCACTGGCTATTGTCAAACTCAGTCCCGCTGACGGGATTGGTGTCGTAAGAAGTTATTAAGCATCAGCTGTTAGAGCAGCTTACAGGTGTACAGGCACAGTGAATCTGTAAATAGCACACCCAACTACCTCATCCCCATATTATGAATTACCCTCTTGCCTTTTGCACCCCAGTATCTCTACTTGCACATCATCTGCACATATCACTCCAGTATTAATGCTAAGTTGTAATTATTTTTCGTCTCTATGGCCTATTTACTTACTACCTCCCTACTCTTCTACATTTGCACACAGTGTAAATAGATCTTTGTATTTTTCTTTTCCTTTGTGTTATTGACTGTACGTTTGTTTGTGTAACTCTGTTTTTGTTGCACTGCTATGCTTTATCTTGGCCAGGTCGCAGTTGTAAATGAGAACTTCTTCTCAACTGGCCTACCTGGTTAAATAAAGGTGAAATATATATATATTTAAATATATATTTAAATAAATAAAAATAAGCAAAGAGAAACGATAGTCCATTACTTTAACATGCTTTGCTGGTGACACTGTCAGTCATTTATTTAGAATTCAAGGCACACCTAACCAGCATGGCTACCACATTCTGCAGCGATACGCCATCCCATCTGTTTTGCGCTTAGTGGGATTTTCATTTGTTTTTCAACAGGACAATGACCAAACACACCTCCAGGCTGGGTAAGGGCTATTTGACCAAGGAGAGTGATGGAGTGCTATATCAGATGACCTGGCCTCCACAATCACCCAACCTCAACCCAATTGAGATGGTTTGGGATGAGTTGGACCACAGAGTGAAGGAAAAGCAGCCAACAAGTGCTGAGCATATGTGGGAACTCCTTCAAGACTGTTGGAAAAGCATTCCAGGTGAAGCTGGTTGAGAGAATACCAAGAGTATGCAAAGCTGTCATCAAGACAAAAGGTGGCTACTTCGAAGAATCTAAAATATGAAGTATATTTTGATTTGTTTAACACTTTTTTGGTTACTACATGATTATTTCATAGTTTTGATGTCTTCACTATTATTCTACAATGTAGAAAATAGTAAAAATAAAGAAAGACCCTTGAATGAGTAGGTCTACAAACTGTTGACTGGTATTGTACATGTTAAACAGAGTAGCAGCAGTGCATATGATTGTATGTGAGTGCCTGTGTGTAGAGTCCATATGAATGTGTGTGTGGGCAAATTAAGTCGGAGTGTGCAAAAATATAAGGGTCAATGCAGATAGTTCTTGTAGCCATTTTTTGTAGCTATTTAGCAGACTCATGGCCTGGGTATAGAAGTTGTTCAGGAGCCTGTTGGTGTCAGACCTTTTGCTCTGGTACCGGTTGCTGTGTGGAAGCAGAGAGAACAGTCTATGGCTTGGGTGGCTGGAGTCTAACAATTTTCTGGGCCTTCCTTCACACCGCCTGATAGAGGTCCTGGATGGCAGGGAGCTTGGCCCCAGTGCAGTTGCCATACCAAGCAGTGACGCAGCCAGTCAAGATGCTCTCAATGGTGCAGCTGTGTTAACTTTTTGAGGATTTGAGGGCCCTGCCAAATCTTTTCAACCTCCTGAAGGGGAAGAGGCAATGTCATACCTTCGTTACAACTTGTGCGTGTGTGTTGCTAAGGCAGAGGGGTGTGTGTGTGTGTAACTGTATAGCTCTGTGTTGTAGGTGTTGGAGTTGCTGAGGAGGAGGGGAGGGGGGGGGGGGGGGGTGAGGGCGAGGACTTTGAAGCCATGGGACCGCTTCAGATGCGGTGTCTGGTGAAGACTGATGTCACAGACGGAAAGAGGAGCAACGCAGCTACCTCCAATGCTAGTGACAAAACCCCCAATGCAAATGCTGGCCTTAATGCTAAAGCAAATGCTGGCCTTAATGCTAAAGCTAATGACAAACCCATTGCTAAAGCTAGCCATATTGCTAATGCTAACCCTGCCGCTGGGGAGGCCAGCAGAATGGCCCAAGTCCACAGTCAGGCAGCAAGGCCCAAGTCCCCAGTCCAGCTTCTCCAGACCCAGGCCGAAGCCAGACCAGTGCCACTGAGATGACAGGTGAGTCTGAATCAAATCAAATTGTATTGGTCACATACTCATGGTTAGCAGATGTTAATGCGAGTGTAGCAAAATGCTTGTGCTTCTAGTTCCGACCGTGCAGTAATATCTAACAAGTAATCTAACAATTTCACAACATCTACCTTATACACACAAGTGTAAAGGGATGATTAAGAATATGTGTATATATAAATATATGGATGGCTGAACGGCATAGGCAAGATGCAGTAGATGGTATAGAGTACAGTATATACATATGAGTAATGTAGGGTATGTAAACATTTTATAAAGTGGCATTGTTTAAGTGACTAGTGATACATTTATTACATCCAATTTTTAATTATTAAAGTGGCTAGAGATGAGTCAGTATGTTGGCAGCAGCCACTCAATGTTAGTGATGGCTGTTTAACAGTCTGATGGCCTTGAGATAGAAGCTGTTTTTCAGTCTCTTTGTCCCAGCGTTGATGCACCTGTACTGACCTCGCCTTCTGGATGATAGCGGGGTGAACAGGCAGTGGCTTGGGTGGTTGTTGTCCTTGATGATCTTTTTGGCCTTCCTGTGACATCGGGTGGTGTAGGTGTCCTGGAGGGCAGGTAGTTTGCCCCCGGTGATGCATTGTGCAGACTTCACTACCCTCTGGAGAGCCTTACGGTTGTGGGCGGAGCAGTTGCCGTACCAGGCGGTGATACAGCCCGACAGGATGCTCTCGATTGTGTGTTTTTGGTGACAAGCCAAATTTCTTCAGCCTCCTGAGGTTGAGGCGCTGTTGCGCCTTCTTCACCACGCTGTCTGTGTGGGTGGACCATTTCAGTTTGTCCGTGATGTGTACACCGAGGAACTTAACTTTACACCTTCTCCATTGCTGTCCCATCGATGTGGATATGGGGGTGCTCCCTCTGCTGTTTCCTGAAGTCCACAATTATCTCCTTTGTTTTGTTGACGTTGAGTATGAGGTTATTTTCCTGACACCACACTCGAGGGCCCTCACCTCCTCCCTGTAGGCCATCTCGTCGTTGTTGGTAATCAAGCCTACCACTGTAGTGTCGTCTGCAAACTTGATGATTGCGTTGGAGGCGTGCATGGCCACGCAGTCATGGGTGAACAGGGAGTACAGGCGATGGCTGAGAACGCACCCTTGTGGGGTCCCAGTGTTGAGGATCAGCGGGGTGGAGATGTTGTTTCCTACCCTCACCACCTGGGGGCGGCCCGTCAAAGTCCAGGACCCAGTTGCACAGTGCGGGGTCAAGACCCAGGGTTTCGAGCTTAATGACGAGTTTGGAGGGTACTATGGTGCTGAATGCTGAGCTGTAATCGATGAACGGCATTTTTACATGGGTATTCCTCTTGTCCAGATGGGTTAGGGCAGTGTGATTGCGATTGTGTCATCTGTGGACCTATTCGGGTGGTAAGCAAATTGGAGTGGGTCTAGGGTGTCAGGTAGGGTGGAGGTGATATGATCCTTGACTAGTCTCTCGAAGCACTTCATGATGACGGAAGTGACTGCTATGGGGCGATAGTCATTTAGCTCAGTTACCTTAGCTTTCTTGGGAACAGGAACAATGGTGGCCCTCTTGAAGTATGTGGGAACAGCAGACTGGGATCGGGATTGATTGAATATGTCCGTAAACACACCAGCCAGCTGGTCTGCGCATGCTCTGAGGACGCGGCTAGGGATGGCGTCTGGGCCGGCAGCCTTGCGAGGGTTAACACGTTTAAATGTTTTATTCACGTTGGCTGCGGTGAAGGAGAGCCCGCAGGTTTTGGTAGTGTGCCGTGTCAGTGGCACTGTATTGTCCTCAAAGCGAGCAAAGAAGTTAGTTTGTCTGGGAGCAAGACATCGGTGTCCGCGACGGGGATAGTTTTCTTTTTGTAATCCGTGATTGACTGTAGACCCTGCCACATATGTCTCGTGTCTGAGCCGTTGAATTGCGACTCTACTTTGTCTCTATACTGACGCTTAGCTTGTTTGCCTTGCGGAGGGAATAGCTACACTGTTTGTATTCGGTCATGTTTCCGGTCGCCTTGCCATGATTAAAAGCGGTGGTTCGCGGTTTCAGTTTTGCGCGAATGCTGCCATCAATCCACGGTTTCTGGTTGGGGAAGGTTTTAATAGTTCCCGTGGGTACAACATCATCGATGCACTTGCTAATAAACTCGCTCACCAAATCAGCGTATACATCAATGTTGTTGTCTGAGGCTATCTGGAACATATCCCAGTCCACGTGATCAAAGCAATCTTGAAGCATGGAATCAGATTGGTCGGACCACCCTTGAACAGACCTGAGCATTTCCTGTTTTAGTTTCTGTCTATAGGCTGGGAACAACAAAATGGAGTCGTGGTCAGATTTGCCGAAAGGAGGGCTTTGTATGCGTCGCAGAAATTAGAGTAGCAATGATCCAGAATTTTGCCAGCCCAGGTCGCGAATTCGATATGCTGATAAAATTTAGGGAGCCTTGTTTTCAGATTAGCCTTGTTAAAATCTCCAGCTACAATAAATGCAACCTCAGGATATGTGGTTTCCAGTTTACATGGAGTCCAATGAAGATCTTTCAGGGCCGTCGAGGTGTCTGCTTGGGTGGGGATATACACGGCTGTGATTATAATCGAAGAGAATTCTCTTGGTAGATAATGCGGTCGGCATTTGATTGTAAGAAATTATAGGTCAGGGAAAGAAAGGACAGGGAGGAAGGAAGGTGAGAGGAAGCTAATTGGAATTCCATGAAATTACAAACTCTTCTACAAATAAAACATATCGGAATTGAAATTCGTAATGTTCTATTTGACCCCCAGAATTTTCTGCTCTCTTGCCAGGCAACAGTGCGATGGAAGGCGGAGTGACGAGGGGGCGGTCCGACAGCGAATGATCTGATCGTTGCCATAAAGGAACAGCCCCATTGGGTTGTGGGACACTAGGAACCAGATAGGTTCTAAGACCCAGAAACTCAACAAGCCATTATCTAAACAACTCAGACTAAGGATTAGCAGAGATGTCTTGACGTCAATGGGACACTTAACTAACGCCAGCGGTACTAGCCAGCAATGCCATGAAGTCGCTTTGATGTGATCAGGGATTTGAGTCGACAAGCAGTTTTTGGGTATCTTCCTATATTCAAAGCCATACTGCCCAAGGTGTGTTTGTGTGTGGTGGTGGCATACTGTCTGAAGTCGCTCTGGATAAGAGCGTCTGCTAAATGACGTAAATGTAAATCTATAAACTATGGTACCAATGAGGATTTCCTAAACAGGACAACTTGATACAGCTGTTTATAATACATTGATAATATGGCTTTTTTTTCATGGAAGTACATTAAGAAATAAGGGGAGATCGTAGCTATATTCAATACAATTCACAAGTTGATATAACCTACAGTTGAAGTCGGAAGTTTACATACACTTAGGTTGAAGTCGTTTTTCAAGCACTCCACAAATTTCTTGTTAACAAACTATAGTTGTGGCAAGTCAGTTAGGACATCTACTTTGTTCATGACACAAGTCATTTTTCCAACAATTCTTTACAGACAGATTATTTCACTTATAATTCACTATCACAATTCCAGTGGGTCAGAAGTTTATACACTAAGTTGACTGTGCCTTTAAACAGCTTGGGAAATTCCAGAAAATGTCATGGCTTTAGACGCTTCTGGTAGGCTAATTTACATAATTTGAGTCAATTGGAGGTGTACCTGTGGATGTATTTCAAGGCCTACCTTCAAACTCAGTGCCTCTGCTTGACATCATGGGAAAAATCTAAAATCAGCCAAGACCTCAGAATTTTTTTTGTAGATCTCCACAAGTCTGGTTCATCCTTGGGCGCAATTTCCAAACGCCTGAAGGTACAACGTTCATCTGTACAAGCAATAGCACGCAAGTATAAACACCATGGGACCACGCAGCCATCATACCGCTCAGGAAGGAGACGCGTTCTGTCTCCTAGAGATGAACGTACTTCGGTGCGAAAAGTGCAAATCAATCCCAGAACAACAGCAAAGGACCTTGTGAAGATGCTGGAGGAAACCGGTACAAAAGTATCTATAGCCACAGTAAAACGAGTCCTATATCGACATAATCTGAAAGGCCACTCAGCAAGGAAAAAGCCACTGCTCCAAAACTGCCATAAAAAAAGCCAGACTACGGTTTGCAACTGCACATGGGGACAAAGATCGTACTTTTTGGAGAAATGTCCTCTGGTCTGATGAAACAAAAATAACGTTTTGGCCATAATGACCATCGTTATGTTTGGAGGAAAAAGGGAGGCTTGCATGCCAAATAACACCATCCCAACCATGAAGCACGGGGGGCAGCATCATGTTGTGGGGGTGCTTTGCTGCAGGAGGGACCAGTGCACTTCACAAAATAGATGGCATCATAAGGAACGGAAAATTATGTAGATATATTGAAGCAACATCTCAAGACATCAGTCAGGAAGTTGAAGCTTGGTTGCAAATGGGTCTTCCAAATGGACAATGACCCCAAGCATACTTCCAAAGTTGTGGCAAAATGGCTTAAGGACAACAAAGTCAAGGTATTGGAGTGGCCATCACAAAGCCCTGATCTCAATCCCATAGAAAATTTGTGGGCAGAACTGAAAAAGCGTTCGCGAGCAAGGAAGCCTACAAACCTGACTCCGTTACACCAGCTGTCAGGAGGAATGGGCCAAAATTCACCCAACTTATTGTGGGAAGCTTGTGGAAGGCTACCCAAAACATTTGACCCAAGTTAAACAATTTAAAGGCAATGCTACCAAATACTAATTGAGTGTACAGTATGTAAACTTCTGACCCACTGGGAATGTGATGAAAGAAATAAAAGCTGAAATCATTCTCCTATTATTCTGACATTTCACATTCTTAAAATAAAGTGGTGATCCTAACTGACCTAAGACGGGGAATTTTTACTAGGATTAAATGTCAGGAATTGTGAAACTGAGTTTAAATGTATTTGGCTAAGGTGTATGTAAACTTCCGACTTCAACTGTATGTTTAACCCTTTATCATGGTTGGTGTCTTTACGGATTTGTCCAAAATCATGCAACATAAAATATTACTTTTATATCCATGCAATTATGGCAGTGTAAATTGTCTTCATGTAATATATTGGCATTAATCTGTTAAATTAGACATTGAACTTGAACCCTGTAAGAATACTGGATCTTGCCAGTTAACAGTTTTTCTATAGAGATCTCAGAAATGCAATTTAACTTGTAACATTTTGTGTGGATCTCGTTATGTTATGGGGTGAAAACGGTTTATTGGCACACAAATCCAAAATGATGTATGCAATTGCAAAATCGGGTGCTTCTAACCGAGTCACCTTCCCTTTATATTTAAACTCTACATTGATACTGTCATTAACGTGGTTCTTCAATAATGATGCATAATATTTGTTGGATGTGCATTTGGTGTCCAGCTGATTAGTTAGGCCGTGATATTTTCACATCTGATGAAGGAAGGAATTTAATGAATGACAGTCAAATGACGAATAGCTGTTGTGATAGCGCATGCGATGCAACAACTGCCCAAGTGCTGGAAAAAAGGTGTTCGGAAGGATTGTCAAGAATTTATTTTGAACGTTAGTTACACTGGTGATATCCCTAGCGAATTGATGTTGATCATCTGTTGTCTGCTTGATTTACAGCAGGTTCTCCTTAGATTCAACAGAGAAAGCATTAAGGTAATGAGTTCATGTTTTTGTGCCTTGGATTGGACACAGTCTATGTGAAATTGTGTAGGATAGATTATTGTGCAGCACCCAATGCTATTCCTATTAATTCTGGATATAATGACAAATGACATTGCCACTAGGCTATGTAATATGATCTGGTAATGAAATGACATGACGAATATATTATTTTCCATATTACACCTGCAATTTTAAACAATACAAGGGGCTTGAAGTAGTCTACATTCTCATTAATAAAACAGATGGTGAGATTAACGCTACCCCTATTTTGGGATTTATTATATGTCCCTGCATCAGGCCACAGCCTACAGAAAAAAATCACCATGCATGCATCCAATCGGTTTAGTCAGGCAATGTCTACATTATTATCAATTTAATTTGTAATATTTTGAATATCAATGCATTGGCAAGGCCTAAAAAAATGCATTCTCAGTGGCAATGGCCTACTCTTTGCATTCTTTTTTGGGGGAGGGGTTCGACAATGAACAAAAATATAAACGCAACATATGAAGTCTTGGTCCTTATTTCTCACAAATGTTGTGCACAAATTTGTTTACCTCCCTGTTAGTGAGCGTTTCTCCTTCAAGATAATCCACCCACCTGACAGGTGTGGCAAATCAAGAAGCTGATTAAAAGGCATGAGGCAAAAGGCAAAAGCCTGAGGAGTATACCAGGCTAATAAAGCCCTTTTGTGGGGAAAAACTCTGATTGGCTGGGCCTGGGCCATGGCTGCACCCCAGCCCAGTCATGTGAAATCCATAGATTAGGGCCTAATCAATTTCTTTCAATTTACTAATTTCCTTATAAGAACTGTAACTCAGTAAAATCTTTGAAATTGTTGCATGTTGCGTTTTATATTTTTGTTCAGAACACATTAAGCCCTATATGTACAATTGGAGGTCCTTAAATTACAATTAATCGCTTGAAAAAGTCCCTGAATTTGACTTGCCAATGTCTTTTATGAACCCTGCTTAAAGGAGGTATAGTCCAATGTTGTTGTATAGGTGGAGTTATAGGCCAATTTAAATATTCATTTTTATTACTCTAAATACACGTGGAACTGCATGAAAATCTTTTTTATTTTCAAACCATTTTCATCCAAATGTCACACATTGCCCCCATTATTTATATAAAGACCCAGAACTGTTATTTTTATATGTGGCGTATGCTGAGTGGAGAATTCCTTTTTAGTCCAGAAATAGGCTTTCTGGGCCCGGAAGCTAGATTGTGATGCATATGTTAATGTGGATAAACAAAATAAAATATTTGTTATTATCAAATGCATTTGCAGCATCATTATTCCCCTTTGGACAGGTTACACATTGGCTGACGGTGACAACAGGAGGAATGGGAACCTAAAGGCAGTAGAATAGCCTTTTGGAAAACGGGAGGGACACACACACACAACATAAAAGTCCATGTTGAAAAAAAAAGTGTATAAAATAAATGGTTTATTGGATGAACTCGGGACAAACAGCTCTTGCTTCAAACGTTGAGTTAATAAATTTAACCATTAACCAGTCCACATTTTATCATGGACACGTTGAGCAGGTGACTGGGAACGAACTGGTAAGGAAGAGTAGCAATCACGACTGGCGGACATAAAATGAATACCGACAGAAATCTGTAGTAAATGATGGCAATGTGACATGTTCGTCTATTTGTTAGGGTTTTTAAACTTGTTTGTGTGCACTTGCTACAGTTCACCAGTTTCTTTACATGGTCATGTGGACAGAAATACAATCTAATAATAGTTAATAGGGATTCAACTTTTGAAATGTTTCTCACCAGATATGCTTGTTTTATTAGAATACTTTATATATCCATATTCCTTGCAGCATTGATCTCAAGTTGACAACCCCTCTGAAAGACACACCAACACACAGATTGGAGAGGTTTGAGCAGGGCAGCCCCTGATGAGCCATGGATAGTACCCTCTGGTTCCTGGCTTATTCCCCAGCAGATGTTTCTGTTGGGATTCAGAACCGGCAAGCCTCCTGTTGCTAGGGCACCTTTTAGATTAAAAACGCTGCATTCGTTTCCAAATGTGCCTGCAGCAGCCGAGACACAACACATGCCCTATGTCGTCACCAGAGATCGCTTCCCTTTCCTGGAGACACATGAAGGTGAAGGGCTGCTCCTCTTCCTATAAGGACTGTAAGGTGTGGCTCGGGGGAAGCCGCGCCTGGGACGGACGTAAATTATGATGATAATATGACGGATAGCACATAGAGATGGACATGGGCTGCTCCTTATGATGATAATGTCACTCACTTTGTGTGTAGCATCACCCTGGAGTGCAGCCTGCAGATCTGGAGGAGGTACTTCAGAAGGGGGTGGAGAAGCTGGTCATCGGGCAGGGCATGAGTGAGGCACTGCAGGTATGTCCCTAGGCCTGGACCCATACACACAGACTTTCCCTAGCCATACACATTTACCCCAAATATTGTTTATTTTATTGACAAGATATTAGAATGACCAATCTAACAATGGAAATAAATGTCCTCAAAGATGGAAGGTAGGTGGGAGGAGGTGAGATCAGGTGGGACTATTCTAACCAATGAGAGGGCAGATACTCGTATGAACAATAGGCCATAGAGATATATAGAGGACTCAACTTTATCTGTGGCATTATAGCATCGGACAGCAATAGACATAGCCTATATGGCAATCTCCATTATAAAGTAGTACAATATTTTTCTCCATTGGCTGATTTTTTCCAACTCATAGGAATCCCCACCCAGTTTACTACTTTAACATGTTGGAAGCCTTCAATGGCAATGTCCATGCTGAAATGGATAATATCCATGATGAGTCCTCTATATATCTATGACAACAGGCACAACTACGATAGTCGTTTTTGGGTAAGTTGCCAATATGCCACAGGCGTTCACTTATCACTGCATTCGTAACAACCTAAACATTACAAAAATTCCTTACAATCAAATAAGCCTCACGTAGCAAATTAGCAATTCCATTTTTTGTTGACCAAATTCGAAACTCATTGACCTCTATACAAACATTCCTCACTTCTTGGGCTTATTTGGATGACTGTACGTACATACTCCAACCAGAAGCCATGGATTACAGATAACATTCGCACTGAGCTAAAGGCTAGAGCTGCCGCTTTCATGGAGCGGGACTCTAATCCGGAACCTTATAAGAAATCCCGCTATGCCCTACGACGGACCATCAAACAGGCAAAGCATCAATACAGGACTAAGATCAAATCGTACTACACCGGCTCTGACGCTCATTGGATGTGGTAGGGCTTGCAAACTATTACAGACTACAAAAGGGAAGCACAGCCGAGAGCTGCACATTGACACGAGCCTACCAGACGAGCTAAATAACTTCTATAACGTCTAGGCAAGTAAGACTGAAACATGCATGAGAGCATCAGCTGTTCCGGACAACTGTGTGATCACGCTCTCCGCAGCCAATGTAAGACCTTTAAACAGGTCAGGGGTGTGTCTATATGGTCAACATTCACAAGGCCGCAGGGCCAGACAGATTACCAGGATGTGTACTCTGAGCATGCGCTGACCAACTGGCAAGTGTCTTCACTGACATGTTCAACCTCTCCCTGTCTGAGTCTGTAATACCAACATGTTTCAAGCAGACCACCATAGTCCCTGTGCCCAAGAACACTAAAGTAACCTGCCTAAATGACTACCGACCCCTAGCACTCACGTTTGTAGCCATGAAATGCTTTGAAAAGGCTGGTCATGGCTCACATCACCACCATTATCCCAGAAACCCTAGACCCACTCCAATTTGCATACCGCACCAACAGATCCACAGATGATGCAATCTCTATTGCACTCCACACTGTCCTTTCAAACCATTGACTACAGCTCAGCATTCAACACCATAGTGCCCACAAAGCTCATCACTAAGCTAAGTACCCTGGGACTAAACACCTCCCTCTGCAACTGGATCCTGATTGCACGGCCAGGCATGACTCCAGCACCATCATTAAGTTTGCCAATGACACAACAGTGGTAGGCCTGATCACCAACAATGATGAGACAGCCTATAGGGAGGAGTTCAGAGACCTGACCTTGTGGTGCAAGGACAACAACCTCTCTCTCAACGTGATCAAGACAAAGGAGATGATTGTAGACTACAGGAAAAGGAGGACCGAGCACACCCCCATTCTTATCGACGGGGCTGTAGTGGAGCAGGTGGAGAGCTTCAAGTTTCTTGGTGTCCACATCACCAGCAAACTAACATGGTCCAAGCACACCAAGACAGTCGTGAAGAGGGCACAACAAAACCTCAGATCCTCAAAAGCTTTTACAGCTGCACCATCGAGAGCATCCTGACGGGTTGCATCACTGCTTGGTATGGCAACTGCTCGGCCTCCGACCGCGGTACATCACCTGGGTCAAGCTTCCTGCCACCCAGGACCTCTATACCAGGCGGTGTCAGAGGAAGGGCCTAAAAATTGTCAGACTCCAGCCACCCTAGTCATAGACTGTTCTCTCTGCTACCGCACGGCAAGCGGTACCGGAGCACCAAGTCTAGGTCCAAGAGGCTTCTAAATAGCTTCTACTTCCAAGCCATAAGACTCCTGAACAGCTAGTCAAATGTCTACTCAGACTATTTGCATTGCCCTTCCCCCCACCCTCTTCTACGCTGCTGCTACTCTCTGTTATTATCTATGCATAGTCACTTTAATAACTCTACCCACATGTGCATATTACCTCAATTACCTCGACACCAGTGCCCCCGCACATTGACTCTGTACCGGTACCTCCTGTATATAGCCCCGCTATTGTTATCTCTTACTTTTTTGTGGGGGGTATTTTCTTAAAACTGCATTGTTGGTTAAGGGCTTGTAAGCATTTCACTGTAAGGCACAAGTGACAAAAAATTTGATTTGATTTAACTTTCAAAATACAGAAATCATCCCCGCAGCATAATATGATACAAATTTCATCATAAGGGAATGATTTATGTATTTGGAAAGTTACGCATCTTGAAAAAATGTTTTGCTTGTCAGCAATCAAGTTGAGACTATGTCAACAATGGACTAATGAAATAAAAACAAAATGATAGCTTTCGGGTAGAATTTGTCTTTTAAAGTCAGCTGCAATGTTGAACACGCTCTCTTTAAAAGGTCTCTCCTCAACTGTGGACTTTGTGTGACAGAGAGGTGTGGAACTGAGGGTGCTGCAGACCATGAAGGCTGTCGCAGAATACAACAACCTGGTTGGCCAGGGAGCCAAGGTGGGTGGCGTCTTCCACTCTACCTGCTGATGAAATCATACCACAGAGGGAGCAAAACCTTTTGCAATGGAAAACAATAATGGGCGTTTTCCATTGTAGTCCCTCCCTATTTTCTTCTGTTTGGTGCCTGATGAACACAACCCTGGGGTGAATTTAGCGATGTGAAACATTCAGAACACTGTAATGAACAGAGCTGAAATGACTTGGTGAGAATAAAGGCTTGTTTTTGTCATCTGGTTTCATTTATTGTCATTAAAAAAAAGGTTTTTGTCCTTAACTATAGCAACTAGGAATAGCAACACACAGGTCAGACATGTGGCCTCAGTGATACTCTGGCTTAGTCTCGGGCGGAATTCCAAATGGCACCCTATTCCCTTTACAGTGATCAAAAGTTGTACACTATATAGGGAATAGGGACCTATTTGGGATGCATCCTCATTCTAGTTGAGCATAAAGGTCAGTCAGCTAGTCAGCCAGCCACTAACAAACATTGTTTTGTAAAAATGAACACAGTAAGGAAGGACCAGCTTTGAGGTCTGCACCAATGGCTGAGGAGAAGCAGGTCATGGGTGGGAGAGGGAGAAGACAACAGACAAGATAGAAAAGACTAGAGGAAGACGAGAGGGAAAGGGAGATGGATGTTTAAAGAGGTGTGTTTGGTGACAGCGGCGAGCAGGTTTGGGCATGATGAAGACCTTGACAGGTTTGCTGAAGGGAATGGTTCCCTCAGTGGCACCCTCTGCTGGCTGGAGGCCTTCAGTGCTGCTGTCGTTCTACGCTGTCTTACAGAGACAAAATAAGCTGTAGGCCAGCAGCAGCCTCACTTCGATCTGACACGCCTCTGAGAGAAAGGGGCCGGGGTGAGTTTGTGTCCTCACCGGTCCATACGGAGTGAGACAGGTAGAATGTGTGTGGGTGTGCCCCCACTAGTCCATGTGCTGTAAGACAGGTAGTGTGTGTCCTCACCAGTCCATGCGCAGTGAGACAAGTAGACCTGTGTGATGAGGCGGTGGCGGTGTGGTCCAGGACTCCTGAAGTCTCCAGGTTTAGGCTGAATCAAATGAGACTGGCCGTCTGGATACAGCTCCTGGAGAGAGACAGAGTGGTGTGGTGTGTGGTGTGGTGTGTGTGTGTGTGTGTGTGGTGTGTGTGTAAAAGACAAAGCAAACTATTACAACTGGGACCAACACTTCATCCATGAGCCGGGAGAGAGGAGATGGCACAGCTTATATACCGCTAGGGTCCTGAACAAAGGCTCCATTCCGATTCTCTACCCTTCACCCAGAAATGTGCATGTATATCCACCTTATGCATCTACATTGGATTGGTGCAAGCACGACTGGAGGGAGTTAACACTACATTCCAGTTCATTCCTTTTAAATCCATGAGGGTGAGTGTATGAGTGCACATTTTAGGAGAAGGTTGGGGAATCGGAACGCAGCCAAGGGTGTGTACCTGTACTTTGACAGTGTTGTGGGGGTCTTGTACGTGCTCCAGCGTAGCGTCGTTGTCTAGCGCCACCATCAGGCCAGAGGTGAAACGCAGTGGGTTGTCAGACTCTCCTGTCGGCTCGATGATGGTCGCTGATGCACGCTGGACCTGCCAGCCAATACAAACCACACTTGGGTCAAATACCTGTGTGTGTGTGTGTGTGTGTGTGTGTGTGTGTTCTGTGTACCTGTTTAGGTAACTGAAGGTTTAAGAAGCCACTCTGTCTCAGTGTGGTCTGAAGAATCTTGACCAGTTCTCCAGGCTTGCAGGCCGACAGCCTGGGACTCACGTACAACAGCTTCCCCACAAAACTTTCCTGGAGGTGGGGCAGCTCCATCACGAACAGCCTGGAGGCATAGAGGTTAGGATTCATCAGAATACCAAAAGAAAAGGGTGTGCTTTCTGCAAGTTCAATGTTGCCACCATGTGGCGATAAATTAATTACAAATGCATCAGTTTCTTGTCTTTTATAGGACAAATATTCTGTCTTTTTTGTTTTCAACGATATCAAAAGTTTATGAAATAAAATGGATGAAATGATTGGTAGATTAAATGATAGTTAAAAAAAGAAAGATAATATACCTCAAAGGATTCCACCTCCTGAAGGAATTTCTCAGACACTGATGAGAGGTTCAACTCTGCAGAGAGATGAGAGGGGTCGAGCTGCTTGACAGTTATAGACATGGACGGTGGGGGTGTTTGTGTGTGTACTAACCCTCGTCTGGTACGGGCAGTCAGGACTAGATGTAAGGCCTTAGCCTGTAGTCTGGCATGGTGTATGGTGGCCACCTGTTTGTTCTCCCGACCACTATATAGGAACTCCAGTTTATACGTCTCCTCCAGCATCTACAGACACACACACACACACACACACAGACAACATGACATTATATACACACAGCTCTGCATATCACATTACTGTCTAGGGGTAACGCCACCGGCTGAAGACATATACACTGAGTGTACAAAACATTAGGAACACTTGCTCTTTCCTTGACAGACTGACCAGGTGAACCTTATTGATGTCACTTGTTAAATCCACTTCAAATCAGTGTAGATGAAGGGGAGGAGACAGGTTAAAGAAGGATTGTTAAGCCTTGAGACAATTGAGATATGGATTGTGTATGTGTGCCATTCAGTGGGTGAATGGGCAAGACAAAAGATGTCTTTGAACGGGGTATGGTAGTAAGTGCCAGGTTCACCGGTTTGTGTGTGTCAAGAACGGCAACGCTGCTGGGTTTTTCACACTCAACAGTTTCCCGTGTGTATCTAGAATGGTTCACCACCCAAAGGACATCCAGCCAACTTGACAACTGTGGGACGCGTCAACATGGGCCAGTATCCCTGTGGAACACTTTTGACATCTTGTAGAGTCCATGCCCAACGAATTGAGACTGTTCTGAGGGCAAAAGGGGGGGGGGGGGCAACTCAATATTAGGAAGGTGTTCCTAATGCTTTGTACACTCAGTGTATGTGCTCCTCCTCCCACTGGAGACCGGGATTCAATACCCCTTCAACCCGTATCTCCCAACTGCCTGTATCCCTACCATTTGAAATCTGTCTAAATAAAGTTAAATAAATACTACAAAAAAACACATTCGTTTGTGCGTGTGTACCTGTTTGGCAGCAGCAGTTGCCATGGCGTTGTGTTTAAGGCAGAGGGTGAAGGCCATGGTCCACAACTTATCCTGCAAGGCCTGTGGGAAGGACACAAGGAGAGGAGACAAGGAGATGAGGAAGGGCAATATGATTTGGCCATTGTGGTCAAATGTAATGCAGACAGACACCTGTCTATCCAGAGAGACACCTTGGTGAGCAGTAGTTGGCAGCGGAGGTAGGTGGCAGAAAAGTCAGCAGCCCCTACCAGCTCTGTCTGTAGCTCCCCCAGTCTCTGTAGGTCTCTGAGAGAATACACACACACACAATCACAGAAGTGTGATTGACTTGGAGTTACATTGTGTTGTTTAAGTGTTCCCTTTATTTTTTTGAGCAGTGTATATACATACATACATACACAATTCCTGACATTTAATCCTAGTAATAATTCCCTGTCTTCAGTCAGTTGGATCCACTTTATTTTAAGAATGTGAAATGTCAGAAAAGTAGTTGCAAGAATGATTTATTTCAGCTTTTATTTCTTTCATCACATTCCCAGTGGGTCAGAAGTTTACATACACTCAATTCGTATTTGGTAGCATTGCCTTAAAAAATATATATATTTGGGTCAAATGTGTCGGGTAGCTTTCCACAAGTTTCCCACAATAAGTTGGGTGAATTTTGGCCCATTCATCCTGACAGAGCTGGTGTAACTGAGTCAGGTTTGTAGGCCTCCTTGCTCGCATACGCTTTTTCAGTTCTGCCTACAAATTTTCATTAGGATTGAGGTCAGGGCTTTGTGATGGCCACTCCAATACCTTGACTTTGTTGTCCTTAAGCCATTTTGCCACAACTTTGGAAGTATGCTTGGGGTCATTGTCCATTTGGAAGACCCATTTGCGACCAAGCTTTAACTTCCTCACTGATGTCTTGAGATTTTGCTTCAATATATCCACATAATTTCCCTTCCTCATGATGCCATCTAGTTTGTGAAGTGCACTGGTCCCTCCTGCAGCAAAGCACCCCCACAACATGATGCTGCCACACAACATAACGCCACAGATTTCTCAAGTTTTGAGGGAGCGCGCAATTGGAATGTTTACTGCAGGAATGTCCACCAGAGCTGTTACCAGAGAATTGAATGTACATTTTTTTAACATAAACTGCCTCCAACATCGTTTTAGAGAACTTGACAGTACATCCAACCAGCCACATAATTGCAGACCACTTGTAACCACGCCAGCCCAGGACCTCCACATCTGGCTTCTCCACCTGCAGGATCATCTGAGACCAGCTACCCGGACAGCTGATGAAACTGAGGGTTTGCAACTTCAGTTGGTAAATGCTCACCTTCGATGGCCACTGGCACGCTAAAGAAGTGTGCACCTCACGGATGAATCACGGTTTTTACTGTATTGGGCAGATGGCAGACAGCGTGAAAGGTGTCGTGTGGGTACCCGGTTTGCTGTTGTGAACAGAGTGCCGCGTGTTGGTGGGGTTATGGTATGGGCAGGCATAAGCTACGGACAACAAACATAATTGCATTTTATCTATGGCAATTTGAATGCTCAGAGACATCGTGACAAGATCCTGAGGCCCATTGTCATGCCATTCATCCACTGCCATCACCTCATGCTTCAACATGATATTGCACGGCCCCATGCCGCAAGGATCTCTACACAATTCCTGGAAGTTGAAAATGTCCCAGTTCTTCCATGGCCTGCATACTTACCAGATATGTCACACATTGAGCATGTTTGGGATGCTCTGGATCGACGTCTACGACAGCGTATTCCAGTTCCCTCCATATCCAGCAACTTCGCACGGTCTTTGAAGAGGAGTGGGACAACATTCCACGGGCCACAATCAACAGCCAGATCAACTTTATGCGAAGGAGATGTGTCACGCTGCGTGAGGCCAATAGTGGTCACACCAGATACTGACTGGTTCTCTGATTCACGCCCCTACCTTTTTTGTAAAGGTATCTGTGACCATCTGTGTGTATTCCCAGTCGTGAAATCCATAGATTGGGGCCTAATGAATTTATTTCAATTGACTGATTTTCCTTTGAAATTGTTGCATGTTGTGTTTTTAGATTTTTGTTCCGTGTATATTTCAGAGGAAACGTACGTCACATGAGCGGGCCAAGGATCTCAATATAATTTAGATGTAATACAGTATATATGTAATGTAGTCTGTATGCAGTGTGACCAAGATGGTGGCAGGGCAGTTCCACTGAGCATGTTGTGTGTCGCTGTTTGTTTGAAGTGTTAATTAGCAAAATCGTTAATCTTCAGATATATTTATCTTATTACACTGTCTTTTGTGCGTATTTATATTTTTTGTAACATTTTATGTACACGCTGCTATTTCCCTGTTTTGCCTTCTTGCCAGGTCGCCCTCGCAAAAGAGGTTTCTAACCTCAATGGGTCTTACCTGGTTAAATAAAAACATATACAGTACCAGTCAAAAGTTTGGACACACCCACTCATTCAAGGGTTTTTCTTTATTTTACTATTTTCTACATTGTAGAACAATAGTGAAGACATTAAACTATAAAATAACACATTGTTATTTTTATGTTTTAGATTCTTCAAAGTAGCCACCCTTTGCCTTGATGACAGCTTTGCACACTCTTGTTATTCCCTCAACCATTTTCCTGAGGTAGTCACCTGGAATGCATTTCAATTAACAGGTGTGCCTTGTTTAAAGGTTATTTGGGGAATTTCTTTCCTTAATGCATTTGATCCAAAGCGTTTACAAAGCTGTCATCAAGGCAAAGGGTGGCTACTTTGAAGAATCTCAAATATAAAATATATTTTGATTTCTTTAACACTTTTTTGGTTACTACATGATTCCATGTGTTATTTCATAGTTTTGATCTCTTCACTATTATTCTACAATGTAGAAAATAGTAAAAATAAAGAAAAACCATTGAATGAGTAGGTGTGTCCAAACTTTTGACTTCGTTGTCCTTAAGCCAGTTTGCCACAACTTTGGAAGTATGCTTGGGGTCATTGTCCATTTGGAAGACCCATTTGCGACCAAGCTTTAACTTCCTGACTGGTTGGAGTTGTTAACTTGTTTTTCAACCACTCCACAAATTACAAACTGTAGTTTTGGCAAGTCGGTTAGGGCATCCACTTTGTGCATGACACAAGTAATTTTCCCAACAATTTCACTTATAATTCACTGTATCACAATTCCAATGGGTCAGAAGTTTAAATACACTAAGTTGAATGTGCCTTTAAACAGCTTGGAAAATTCCAGAAAATTATGTCATGGCTTTAGAAGCTTCTGATAGGCTAATTGACATCATTTGAGTCAATTGGAGGTGTACCTGTGGATGTATTTCAAGGCCTACCTTCAAACTCAGTGCCTCTTTCCTTGACCAAAAAAATCAGCCAAGATCTCAGAAAAAAAATTGTAGACCTCCACAAGTCTGGTTCATCCTTGGGAGCAATTTCCAAACGCATGAAGGTACCACGTTCATCTGTACAAACAATAGTACGCAAGTATAAACACCATGGGACCACACAGCCGTCATACCGCTCAGGAAGGAGACGCGTTCTGTCTCCTAGAGATGAACGTACTTTGGTGCGGAAAGTGAAAATCAATCTCAGAACAACAGCAAAGGACCTTGTGAAGATGCTGGAGGAAACCGGTACAAAAGTATCTACATCCACAGTAAAACGAGTCCTATATCGACATAACCTGAAAGGTCACTCAGCAAGGAAGAAGCCACTGCTCCAACATCGCCATAAAAAAGCCAGACTACGGTTTGCAACTGCAAACGGGGACAAAGACTATACTTTTTGGAGAAATGTCCTCTGGTCTGATGAAACAAAAATAGAACTGTTTGGGCATAATGACCATTGTTATGTTTGGAGGAAAAAGGGGGAGGCTTGCAAGCCGAAGAACACCATCTCAGCCGTGAAGCACGGGGGTGGCAGCATCATGTTGTGGGGGTGCTTTGCTGCAGGAGGCACTGGTGCACTTCACAAAATAGATGGCTTCATGAGGAAGCAAAATTATGTGGATATATTGAAGCAACATCTCAAGACATCAGTCAGGAAGTTAAAGCTTGGTTGCGAATGGGTCTTCCAAATGGACAATGACCCCAAGCATACTTCCAAAGTTGTGACCTCAATCCTATAGAACATTTGTGGGCAGAACTGAAAAAGTGTGTGCGAGCAAGGAGGCCTACAAATCTGACTCAGTTACACCAGCTCTGTCATGAGGAATGGGCCAAAATTCACCCAACTTATTGTGTGGAAGCTTGTGGAAGGCTATGCGAAAACATTTGACCCAAGTTAAACAATTTAAAGGCAATGCTACCAAATACTAATTGAGTGTATGTAAAGTTCTGACCCACTGGGAATGTGATGAAAGAAATAAAAGCTGAAATAAATCATTCTCTCTACTATTATTTTGACATTTCACATTCTTAAAATAAAGTGGTGATCCTAACTGACCTAAAACAGGGTATTTTTACTCGGATTAAATGTCAGGAATTGTGAAAAATTGAGTTTAAATATATTTGGCTAAGGTGTGTGTAAACTTCCGACTTCAACTGTATGTATATTGGGACGTAACAGGAGTAAGTGAGGTCATACCATGGCTTTGATGGCCGCCGTGTGCACCCTGGGGTCCTGGTCGGAAAAGTAGTCACTGATGACGCTCTGCGCGTCTCTCACACACACACACACACACACTCCACCAGACACCCCTGGAAGGGAGAGTGGAAAGTAGTCACTGATAACCCACTACTGCTGCACATCTTTGGTGGCTAATTTCTGCATTACCAAATGAGGAGAGTTAAACTTCACACACAAGTCAGAGATTTACTTAAAACTACATCTTTAATAATTAAGATGCTTTTGCAAAAGCACTTGACTTTCAATGATGCACCATCTCTAATGAACCATTGAAAAGTGACTACACATAAGTACAAAGAGCTTTTATACCCAAGATCCACCCCTCTCAACGTACATGACGAACAACAGATCTTAGGAACTGTTCACAAAGGGACCTTATACTTGAGAAAGGAGTATCCCTTAACCAGATAACATTCGCTATAAATTATCGTTCAGTTTGGTCCCTAATGACGAGGTTCTAATCTCGTTCCTTGTACTTCATAGTACAAAAACACCATCTCATCCAATGGCATATATGAATTGTCAACTCTAGATACTCCCATCTCAAGTAAACCCCCTCTTGATCCCACTCCTGGACAAGCTCACTGAGGGGAGTGACTTGCACACAGACATTGTGGAGGCAAATAATTGGTTCTCTATTAATCACGCCATCTCTTCACATGGTTTAAGAATAGTTAAAGACATTCACATATGAAGACAATGTTCCATTTTGTCCTCCTCCCCGTCTGATATTCTGCATAGCAACAGAGATATGTCAAAGACAAGTCTGACCTCTCCCCTCTCTGGGCCCCAAGTGACTGAGCCCCAGCTAAGGGAAACGTGCAACTGAAAGACACCAGAATCCAAAGGATACATTCTAATGACAAGTATCTCACATAAGCATATTATGCTAATAAAACATCTTAATTATCTATGTTACCCAACTAATTCTGATTCATCCGCCACACATCCCACACATATCTCTCACAGACATGGTGATGTGATGAGGAGACTAGTCTGGTTAAATTAAATATAAACATGTCATGTAGTGAATATTTGTTATTGTTGTTGACTCAACTACCCTGGTTAACGCAAAAAAATATACACACCTGGAGCACCGCCCCACAGCTGGAACCAATCCCTGTCCGTCTTTATTTAGGGGCGTGTCCACATTTCCCAGGCAACTGAGGAGTTGCAGGCATTTATTCCTCACGCCAAAATATGTGTCTGACAGGTGCTGAGAGAGGAGGATGAGCGAGATCGATGAGCGAGAGAGGGATGAGCAAGGGGGACGAGCGAGGGGAATGAGCGAGAGAGGGATGAAAAAGAGGTATGAGAGAGATTCAACTTGCAGACCACGTCTGTGTTTTACCTTGCAGGCCACCTCTATGAGTCTGTGTCTAACAGTAGGGCTTTCTGGGAGCCGATGACCAACAGAGTGTCCAGCAGCTGAGCCAGGACCTGGTGAGACTCTGGACACACACACACACACACACACACACACACACACACACACACACACACACACACACACACACACACACACACACACACACACACACACACACACACACACACACACACACACACACACACACACACACACACACACACACACGGACTAGGTCAGAGAAGATATGGGATAGAGTGTTACGATGTACGAAGTCTGTGTATCAGAGTGTAACTTACTCTCTGTGTTGAATGTGTTGAGGGTGTCATCTAGGATACTCTCAGGGCTGAAGTTCTGAGTCTTATTAAGCAGGCCAATCGGAGAGGCAATCTTCAGCCGGACCGAGTTATCCTGCTCCTACAGAGACATACATATACACACACACACAAGTACAGGTTATCACTCTCCTACAGGAAGACAGGAGCAAGGTGAGGGAAAGAAGGGATGGAAGAAGGAGAGGCAGAAAGGATAAAAGTAGGAGGGGAGAAAGGATGGACCATGGAAGGAGGGGAGAGGATAGCTGCTCTTAGCAATGCAAGCTTATTTCCATACACTAGCCTTGCTTTCAATTGTATTGGGTTGCACAAAAACAGTTTGCGGGAAGCCAGAAGTTAAATACAATTCCATTTCTACTTACTGTGCCGGTGGGCAGGAAGGTTAGTCATTATGACAGGGGGAATTTGACAATATCTAAAAGATTGTTTAATAATACAGACTTTCCAAACGTGGGTCTGTTGTAGACCCACTTCTAATCTGCATATCTCATGTCAAAATAAAAGTTCCCCACAAGTTATTCCTTTTTTGTCCATGTGCAGGACTTTTATTTTGACATAAGGTAAGCAGAGAGTACGTTGGCACAGTACTTTAACATTATATTTGATTGAACTTCTGGCTTTCCGCTGACTGTTTTTGTGCAACCCAATACAACTGAAAGCAACGCTAGTGTATGTAAATACACCCGCATTGCTAAGAGCAGCTAGGGATAGGAGGGCTGCTTTACTTTGTAATAGTGTTCCAGGAGGAGAGAAGGGAGAGAGATGAAGGATAGATAGAAAGAGAAGAGAAAGGACAGAAAGAGAATATGGTGGGATGGAAGGAGAGATGGGAGGATGAAAGGATTAAAGCCAGGACACCATACCTTGTAGTAGTGTTCCAGCAGTATGCGCACCACCCCCTCCACACTCTGCCTCCACGGAGCGGGCAAAGTGCAGCAGGTACTGCAAGGCATCAGTGAGGTTGGAGGACTTACACAGGTCAATGTGCAGTGCTGACAACTTACTTGCTTTGGTCAGACGGAGCTTCTTGGCTGGAGCCTCCTCTTGGGGAAGCTGTTGATCAACAGAGACAATGGATTACCTTTTCTTTATCATTTTGTGATATGAGATGATACGGATCTGAATAGCTAAACGGCATATCTAAAGCTGTAGGGATCGAGCTATAGTTAGGCTCTAGACAAAGCTATCCCAGATCAGTTTGTGCTCTTCCCCACTATATTGATGTCCTTTGCATGATCATAACAGAAACAGACTGGCACTCAGGCTAGAACAAGATTGCAATTGTACACCAGCCAGCATAACTAGCTACCACTGGCCATTTGCTCAGATCCCTGTGACCCAGCTTTTCTATGAGGCCAATATAATATATATATCTAGCTAAAGTTAATGAAAGAGGATGCATGATGTTATCAACAACTCGGTGGTGTTATTGTTTACTAGCTACGAAACACTCAGACGCAGTCTAACGTTAGCTAGCTGGCTTGCTATTATTGAAAGAACAACGTTGGTTAAAGGTGAATGTTTCGTTTTTTTCCGTAACCATGGTCTACCAACCTGGACAACTTTTGAGAATTCTTCGTAAACTCGCTTTTTGAGATGTGCTGCCATTTCCAACGAAGTTAACGTTCGTTGTTTAGCTAACGGTAGCAACCAGTATTTTTTTTAAAGCGCCCAACATTCATCGTCATCAAATGTCGTCGGAACACGCAATTCTGGGTATAAATATACTTCCGGTTCCTTAACAATTTCTTTCCTGTCAGCGGCCTCCAGTAAGATGGCTGTGCAAATCTCAAAGAAGAGGAAGGTCAGTTCACATTTCGTCACAAAATGCTCTTTATAACGGATACATTTGTAGCAAATTCGGATGCCATGTGTTAGCAGTATGAATACGGAGTTGGTTATAGTATTGCTCGGCGTCCTCGTCCCCTAGTCTAAAGAGGATTACCATAGATTCTAGCTACTGGTACGGGAATCCTCACTCCGCTAGTGAACGTGTCACGGGTTGCGGTTTAGACCGTACTAGCAAATAAGCATAACCACCTCTGATTGTCGAAGTGATGTCTGTAGATTAGTGGTCAGTGTCTAGTTGGCTAATGTTAAAGTCACACAGGTGGCAGGATAATTTATTTTAACTTTGGTACTAACGTTACCCAGTTCACCAGCTCTGTAACTTGCTGGCCAATGATGCTACCTACAGTAGCACGTTCACTAGTGGCTATGTGACTACAAGCATGTTCCCTACAACCTTGTGTTATCCTTCGTTAGTTTGTCGCGGACGGAATCTTCAAAGCCGAACTGAACGAGTTCCTGACGCGCGAGCTTGCGGAGGATGGTTATTCCGGTGTGGAGGTGCGTGTGACCCCGACCAGGACCGAGATCATAATCCTGGCCACAAGGTAACGTTACTTGTATGTTGGTAGCTAGTGGTGTTATTCCGCCTTTAAAAGGTTTATTGTTGGTAGTAGAATGAATGTGTAAGGGGTAGAATTGGGTGGTATCCAGATTTTTATACCATCAAACCGTGCCATGCATGCATATACTGTATTACCGGGTAGTGCACACAAGGGGCATTTTTTTCCAACCATAAGCCGAAAGTATGTCACTTGCATAATGATAACAAAATGCTAACAAGTACTAAGGAATGCAGGTGCTAAAATAGAACTTGGTTGTATTTCAAAATCAAATCAAATTGTATTAGTCGCATGCGCCGAATACGCCGAATACAACAGGTGTAGGGAAATGCTTATGAGCCAACAATGCACTAATAAAAATATGGGTAAGAATAAGAAATAACAGTAAGAAGTAATTAAAGCGCAGCAGTAAAATAACAATAGCGGGACAATATTCAGGGGGTACCGGTACAGAGTCAATGTGAGGTGGCACATTGATGATAACAACAGTAGCAGCAGTGTGGGGGGCAAGGCAAATAATCTGGGTAGCCATTTGATTAGGTGTTCAGGAGTCTTATGGATTGGAGATAGAAGCTGTTTAGGAGCCTCTTGGACCTAGACATGGCACTCCTCTCTGCTACCGCACTTCAAGCAGTACCGAACAGTCTATGACTAAGGTGTCTGGAGTTTGACAATTTTTAGGGCCTTCCTCTGACACTGGTATAGAGGTCCTGGATGGCAGGAAGCTTGGCCCCAGTCATGTACTGGGCTGTTCGCACTACCCTCTGTAGTGCCTTGCGGACGGAGTCTGAGCAGTTGTCATACCAGGCAGTGATGCAACCAGTCAGGATGCTCTGGATGGTGCAGCTGTAGAACCCTTTGAGGACCCATGCTAAATCTTTTGTCTCCTGGGGGGGGGGGGGGGGGGGAGTAAGTTTTGTTGTGCCCTCTTCCCGACTGTCTTGTTGTGCTTGGACCATGTTGGTGATGTGGACACCAAGGAACTTGATGCTCTCAATCTGCTCCACTGCAGCCCTGTCGATGAGAATGGGGACGTGCATGCCATTCTCACATAGGTGTTACTTTTGTCCAGGTGGGAAATGGCAGTGTGTAGTGCAATATAGATTGAATCATCTGTTGGTGGTACGCAAATTGGAGTAGGTCTAGGGTTTCTGGGATCATGGTGTTAATGTGAGCCATGACCTGCCTTTCAAAGCACTTCATGGCTACAGGTGTGAGTGCTACGGGTCGGTAGTCATTTAGGCAAGTTAGTGTTCTTGGGCACAGGCACTACGGTGGTTTTCTTAAAACATGGTGGTGTTAGATTCGGGCAGGGAGAGGTTGAACATGTCAGTGAAGACACTAGCTAGTTGGTCAGCGCATGCTCGCAGTACATGTCCTGGTAATCTGTCTGGCCTTGTGAATGTTGACCATATAGACACACCCCATGTCTTTTAATAAAATCAACTATCTACTGAGCTTGTCTGATGCTTCAAGCATGCTGTTTGATTAAATAATTAAGATGCGCATTACTCGGGGGAGCCAGAGATCATGATGGCCTGACCAGAAAACCCTGTTCCCGACCATCCTCGCTGCTGCCGGCCTTCGCAGATTCTGACATTATGCTTCTGAAGATGCCTGTAATAGGTCGGCAACCATTTCCATTTTGAATGCGAGTTTTGATTTTCGTGGAACAGTTTTAGTTTGTTATAGTCTTTGCATCTCAAAATCATTATCATATGGTTAACCAAAGTTCTATCTAATTGAAAGTGATCCAAATCTAAAATTAACTACTATTACCAACTATGTAAAAATAGCCTACATAAAGCCAACAAATAAACATTGCAGCCTGCTGGTAGAAAATATCCTGATTTAAAAAAATATATAAAAAAAACTATAAATCACATTGGCTAGTCATGGCATTTCTGCAACGAACTTGAAACATTGTATCAACTGTGTTCACCAGAAGGTGCTAGTAGACAGACACAGCTGGTTATCAAAAGGGAGAGAGACCTGTAAATATTTTTCTAATGCATTGAGAATGACAATAGTTCCTCAATGGATTTGATAAACCGATTTAGTTTAAATGGTGTTTGAGGTGAAGAGAACATTACTTTGAGAAGCTCCACAGCTCATTAGTGGTGGTGAGTTAAGACAATCCGAAATACTATCAGACATTCGCAGATGGGCACATTTATGGCCTACATTTACGCACAGGTCAGGTAGTCTAGGCCTACTTCTATATGTGTAATCATGTGCGCGTCCTTACTCGACATTGACAGTAGCGCTTCAAACAAAATACAATAAATTGACATCTTGTGACTGGAATGAAATAAATCGTCTTGTTTCTCACAAGTGTAGCATGGGTTGTGAGCTCTGCAAACAACGTGTCAACTCCCACAATGAGAATGATAACCAACTAATAATAATTGAATGCATTAACCTCTCTAGGGTAGTGGGACGAAAATCGAAAACCCCCCACAGAATGTCAATTCAAAGTTCTCAAACGCGACTATTTTACACCATTTTAGATACACTTCTCCTGAATCGAACCACGTTGTCCGATTTCCAAAAGGAAAGCAAAACATTAGATTATGTTAGGAGAGTACATGGACACAATAACCACACAGCCATTTTCTAAGCAACTAGCATGCATCACAAATACCCAAAACGCAGCTAAATGCAGCACTAACCTTTGACGATCTTCATCAGATGACACTCCTAGGACATCATGTTACACAATACATGCATTTTTTGTTCGATAAAGTTCATATTTATATATAAAAATAGCATTTTACATCAGCGCGTGACGTTCAGAAAATATTTTCCCTCAAATACTGCCGGTGAATCAGCGCCACAATTTACAAAAATACTTGTCATAAACATTGATACAAAATTAAACTGTCATTCAAAGAATTATAGATGAACATCTCCTTTATGCCAACGCTATGAAATATTTCAAAAAAGCTTCACGAGGAAAGCACTCTTTGCAATAATCTGAGTACCGAGCTCAGAAAAATACACTAGGCTATACAGATAGCCGCCATCTTGGGGACATCTAAAATCATACATTACATTAGAAATATTCCCTTACCTTTGATCATCTTCATCAGAAGGCACTTCCAGGATCCCAGGTCCACAAAATAATGTTTTGTTCGATAAAGTCCATAATTTATGTCCAAATAACTTCTTGTTGTTCGTGCGTCCAGTAAGCTACTCCAAGTGTAGAAAGCGCGCGGACGATGTCGCAACGAAAAGTTAAAAAAAAAAAAAAAATGTATTTACGTTTGTTCAAACGTTGTAAAACATCAATTTTTAGGGCCTTCAGAACGTGAAGATTCAATAATATTTCAACCGGACGGTTCCTGTGTCTTCCTGTGATAAAGGTTTTGGAACTGGAGGATCCTCCCTCGTGAATGCGCCCCAAGAAGTGATGTCACACCTGCCTCAACAACTTCCCCTCCTTGTCATTCGGGCTCTGTTCATCGTAGAAGCTTCAAACAACTTTGTAAAGACTCGACATCTAGTGGTAGCCTTGGGAAGTGCACAATTATTACTACGTCACCGTGTATTCAATAGGAAACGACTTGAAGAGAGCCCATGCATCCAGATTTCCACTTCCTGGTAGGATTTCTCTGGGGTTTTTGCTTGCCATGAGTTCTGTTATACTCAGACACCATTCAAACGGTTTTAGAAACTTCAGTGTTTTCTATCCAAATCTACTAATAATATGCATATCCTAGCTTCTGAGTTTGAGTAGGAGGCAGTTTAATATGGGCACATATTTTTTCCGAAATTGTCAATACTGCCCCCTAGCCCCAACAGGTTAACAAAAATCACCATAACCGAACATTCTGGAGTGAGATGTTTCTTGTGCATCTTAGCCACACTCCCCTTCTTGGACGTTTGTATTTTAGTCCACTGAGATGGGTGCAAATCAAACTTGTCTCGTGTGCAACTGCTCTTCACAAAAAATCATGTTTAGGTGGCTAGTTAGAGATATGGTGGGTTAGGGTTGGTGAAAGTTGTCTGCTTTAGAAAGGGCCATTTTGCCAAAGTGTGTTCATCATAATGAGAACACTGGCGCCTTCCTGCTACTGTCCTGCATCATCCAAACTAATCTGCGTTTACTAACTCAAGAATATCTATTGATTTGAATGAAATTGATTATCACTTTTTTAAATATTAAACGTGTTAAATACGGCTGGAGCTTTCAGGCAAACAAGATGACTGATAACTGATTGTATACAAAGCACATTTAGTAATGGATTATTGTTGTTTCAGGACCCAGAATGTTCTGGGAGAGAAGGGCCGTCGCATCCGGGAGCTGACCGCTGTTGTTCAGAAGCGGTTTGGCTTCCCTGAGGGCAACGTGGAGGTAAATGCACACTACTGACATGCATCCACTAGACATACAACAGCTGCTTACGTGTAAACATTATACATACTCCCTAACCCCAACATCAAGGAGCTGACAACTGTGGTTCAGAAGAGGTTTGGCTTCTGATGGCAGTGTGGAGGATAAAGGAATATGATTGTGTGAAGTTTAAATTAAAACAAGTGTGAATTCCACATTGGTGATGATTTTAAATGTGTTAATCAACTTACAACAACCAACCTCAAGTGTGTGTCTGAAGGTAGTCTATGACTGGAGAAGCTCTAGCTTTGCCTTTGCACCAGACTGTTAACCAGGAACCACTTTCCTTCAGTGATGATAAGATGACGAGTCAGAACGGACATGGTTTGTCTCTGGGGTCACTGACTCAGGGTCACGTTCTGTGTCTCTGGGTTCAGTTACCCAGAGCAGCGTGTCTTCAGTTGAAGACATCGAGGCATTTGTCTGAGAAGGACTCAATCCACTATAGGAAATGTCTGGATTCAGATGTTTTCTTGTTAGGGAGTCAGGTGGCTAGTTGGGTAAGAAGAAGGTAGTCAGCGACGTATGAAGTAGTCGGCGTTCTAGATGCTATTTCCACCACAATTGTAAGAATGTGAAGCGGGAAGCTACACTTCTCTGCTGTGGTGGTCTAGGTGCAGCACCTGCACCAAGCTCTTAAGCTTTCGGCTGTGTAGCCTCTCCCACTCTCTGTATGTGTAGAAGGTTAACCTCCCCGCTCTCTCCCTCTAGCTGTATGCTGAGAAGGTTGCAACACGTGGTCTGTGTGCCATTGCTCAGGCGGAGTCCCTGCGCTACAAGTTGCTGGGAGGACTGGCTGTACGTAGGTAAGCCGAACCCTGGCCTGTGAGCTCTAACATGTTGCACCTAGACACTGCTTCATGGTCAGTTATGCATTAACCTGTAATGGAGCAGGTTTCACTCTGTAATCGTACAGGTTAGGATTTGGGAAGGTAAGCAGGTTCTAGATCTGTTATCTTGAGCAGCACATGGTTAGCTTAGCATGCTAACATGAGTGTCTCTAGGGATCCATTGAGCAGAACATACCCCTGCTGTTAGTCCACTTTCTTAAACTTCCTTTCTCATGACATACAGTAGAATGTCTCCCTTCAGTGATGAAACGATGACGAGTCGGAATGGGACAGTCCGTCTCTGGGGTCGCTGAGTCAGGGTCACGTTCTGTGTCTCTGGATTCAGTTCCCCAGAGCAGCATGTCTCTTCAGTTGAAGACATCGAGGCATTTGTCTGAGAAGGGCCAGCAAAATTGCTCATAATGTCAGATGTGATCTCATAGTTGACATGAGTTAATTATTTCCTTTCTCATTTACATCCCCCCCCCCCCCTTTCATCCTCTCTCGCTCTCCCTCACCCGCTTTCTTTTCTCCACCTTCTTCACCATCCCTCTTTCCATCCCTTTCCTCTCCTTCTATCCCTCTTCCAGGGCTTGCTATGGTGTGCTGAGGTTCATCATGGAGAGTGGCTCTAAGGGTTGTGAAGTGGTAGTTTCTGGGAAGCTGAGGGGTCAGAGGGCCAAGTCCATGAAATTTGTTGACGGCCTGATGATCCACAGTGGAGACCCAGTCAACTACTACGTAGACACTGCTGTACGCCACGTCCTGCTCCGACAGGGTGAGTACCAAATCAACCCCTAGACACTACTACCCTACCCCTAAAAAGCGAGTCCCAAGTCAACCCCTATACCCTACCTTTAGACAATACTACTAATGGTTAGAAGGCAAATACCAAATCAACCCCTATACCCTACCCCTAGATTATTCTGCTCTGTCAAGGTGAGTCATCAACAGTATAAGTTTTGGTCTGTTGCTTTTAAAGATGAAATGTTTTCCGTCGGTGATGATACGATGACGAGTCGGAACGGACACGGTTTGTCTCTGGGGTCACTGGGTCAAGGACACGTTCTGTGTCTCTGGGTTCAGTTCCCCAGAGCAGCGCGTCTCTTCAATTGAAGACATCGAGGCATTTGTCTGAGAAGGGCCAGGAATGACTTAAGTCTAGTTATATTATGATCAACTGCTTTCTTGCTACGCTACACACAGGCTAACCCTCATACTCTATTCTATATGCTTCACGGTTCTGTGTATACTCTGTTCTACGTATGCAGAATGATAACTGTTGGGTGGAGGGCACTGATGTGTGTGTTTTTGTCTTGTCAGGTGTGCTGGGCATCAAGGTGAAGATCATGTTACCATGGGACCCCAGTGGTAAGATCGGCCCCAAGAAGCCTCTGCCAGACCATGTGAGCATTGTGGAGCCCAAAGACGAGACTATCCCCTCCACCCCCGTGTCTGAGCAGAAGGGGGCCAAGCCAGAAGCCCCAGCAGCCATGCCACCGACTCCTGTACCCATTGCATAGACAGGTACTATACCCTACACTAACCCAGCCACTGCACAGTAGAAATGTACTGTTAATCAGTCTCAACTGGTTTTGCCTCAGGACCCAAATTTAACCAGGTTGACTCAAAATGTGCATTGTGGGGGAACACCACAAATTAAATTTGGGAAATCATTTTTAAATCTAGATTGATAATGTATTATTTTTGGAGGAGGCTTGTGGTAGTGAAAGGACTCACCCATGATTGTCTCATTTAAAATGCTCTACCAAAGCGTCTATCTCAGGGTGGGATACACTAAGTTTGTTTTGTTTAGTTTAGTTTCCGCTTCCCTTCTGTGATGATACGATGACGAGTCGGAATGGGACACAGCCTGTCTGGGGTCACTGGGTCAAGGACACGTTCTGTGTCTCTGGGTTCAGTTCCCCAGAGCAGTGTGTCTCTTCAGTTGACGACATCGAGGCATTTGTCTGAGAAGGGCTTCCTGACTTAAGCAAGTATGTGTGTCTCAAATGGCACCACATTCCCTTAATTTTGCTCTACTTTTGACCAGGACCCATAGGGCTCTGTTCAAAAGCAGTACACTGTATTGGGAATGGGGTGCTATTTGAGTCAGACAATATACTGGTGGCGGAATTGACCATGAGCATGTTTCTAGACTGTTGCGCATTTAGCTAAACTACTGAATGTTGTGTGTGATTCTGGTAGGGTTAGGGATGGTGTCCTAATGGCTGATATTGTCTTTTCTTCTCCAGGTGTCAACCATTTGTTCAGATGGAAGCAGGACCCTGAATTTTCTTTCTGTACAAAAATAAAACCTGGAAAATACACTGTTGTCTGTCTCAACTTCCTGTTTCATCCATGCTAAATAATTAATTTGACAATTGTTTGATTTATGGCACTTTTACAGTTGGTGAATGGTAAGTAGCAAGGAGTCTGGGTAGCCAGGTAAGGAAATGCCACCTCGATAACTACTTAATAATTAAAAAATCCCTTGGTTTTTGGAAAATAATATACCTTGTAAAAACAGAACTTTGTTAGTGTAGTAGAGTGATGTTGTTCCCCTAGATTATGCACCAAGTTGCACGCAAGGACAGTTCAAGTAGGCCAGGTCAAGAGGGGATGTTAAGTTAATAACAATAATAATAATAATTCAATGTGTTTTCTTTATTTAATTACAGCAGCATAGTTACTGTTATTTTTCGGTTAACAAACATTTTTTGATATCTATATTGTAAATACACCTAATTGTAAAAGTTTGTATATTTTGGTTTGGTCCATCGCGGGTTATCCGTACTTACGTACCCTTTTATCGTTCTCTTTTGCCGGACCTTCTGCTAGCAAGGTGCCCGAGAGCTGTGACTGCACCGAGGGCTAACATATTGTGTGTTGTCTCTTCGTGTGCAGGTCGAATAAAAATGATTCTACCAACAGAATTCCAGTTGTGGCAGTGTCCTAAATAAAAAATACACAACGCAGAACGAACCACGCTACATCAGTACCAACAAAGGACCTAGAACGCAATTGTTTAATAAACCTGGCTTGTTTTAGGCCATGGTCATGTTCTAAAACTTCTTGTTGCTGTCATGGATAATCATTCCTTGATGTGTTATAGGACAACGGGACCCTCTTCTGGTAATTAACCCCGATATCAAAGAATATACTGTCCTTTCCGCACCTGTGTTTGGGTTATTTACTTGTTACTAGTAGCTTATTTTATACTGAACCAAAAATGAATGCTACATTTTAAGATTTTAGAATTCCAGTTCATATGAGAATCTTAATTGAAATACATTTATTTGGCCCTTATCTATGAATTTCACATGACTGGGAATATGTATGCATCTGTTGGTCAAACACGTTTTAAAAAAATGGGCCTCAGGATCTTGTCACAGTATTTCTGTGCATTCAAATTGCCATCGATAAAATGCAATTGTGTTTGTTGTCCGTAGCTTAAACCTGTACCATAAGCCCATCGCCACCATGGGGCACTCTGTTCACAGCGTTGACAGCAGCAAAATTCTCTATACACGTGGTCTGCGGTTGTGAGGCCGGTTGGCCATACTGCCACATTTCCTGAAACAGGTTTTATGGTAGAGAAATGAACATCGCATTCTCTGGCAATAGCTCGGGTGGACATCCCTGCAGTTGGCATGCCAATTGCGGGCTCCCTTAACTTGAGACATTTTGGCATTGTGTCGCGAGAACTGCACATTAGAGGACCTTTGTTGTCCCTGGCACGAGGTGCACCTGTGTAATTATCATGCTATTTAATCAGCTTCTTAATTGCCACACTGGTCAGCTGGATGGATTCTTTTGGCAAATGAGAAATGCTTACTAACAGGGATGTGAACAATACATTTTTGTTCACAATTTGAGACAAGCTTATGGAATGTTTCTCAGGTTTTTTATTGCAGCTTATGAAACATGGGACCAAAACACACTTTTACACTGAACAAAAATATAAATGCACTTTCCCTGAACTGAGTACTGTTGGGAGAGCAAAATTGTCCTTCAGTACAAACCTGTCACGGATACCCACCTGGGGCCATGCCTGGGGAGGACGAGACCATAGAAATAGTGACACCTGAAACTGGACTTGACAACGCCCATAGAAACACCTCCATGCCACTGAGGTAGTCGATTACCGGGCTATGGCCCATGACATGACCGGGCAGAGGAATGTGCCCTTCTCAAATTGAAAAGTATTCTGCATTTCCTTGATCCTACATTACCCCACGTGCTTGATGTCACTGTTTTAAACTGACTTCGCCAAATCACGTTATCTACAGTAACTTTGATTGGACTGATCGTGTCATCATCATACTTTCATAATCTTAGCTAACAATCAACTGTTTAATCCTTGTCATATGAAGAGAATTTATAGATAAAAGGTATCGGTGCTCATTGGCCATTGGACATAAACATTACACAACAGGTTTGGAAATCGCAAATTCAACAATGAGTGGTTTAGAAGGAATCAGTGGCTAACTGCAAGCATTGCAAAGCAATCACTAGCCTGCTATTCAGCGGAGTGGCTGTGTGGTCCCAAGTCTGGAATTAAGGGTCTCTTTTCCAAGCTTAAAATGATAAACATTCAACATTGGCCATGCTGTCAATGAAGCATGATTTGTGCCGCGCTCAAAACAACAACTTGGAACTGCGAAATATGACTTCAGTGAGTTCAAGACAACTGGGAACTCGTAAACAAATCTCAGACTGGAAAATTCACGTTTTGAATGGTCATCCAACTTGGAAATGTAAATCCGTAACTCAGGCCTCTTTCTAGAGCTACGGCCTGAAGAACAGTGACGTCATTATGATTCGACTTTGTTTTTTTCCCCAGAGTTCGCATTTGTCTTGAAAGCACCATAAATCCAGAGAACGCCAGAATATGAAGACAAAGTTTGATGACAGAATTTGCCCACGAAGGACCGCCGCACCACCTTCCTGTTCAAGTGAGCACAGCACAAGGTGAGTCCAAAAAGGTATTGTATGCTGCTGCATAAATTATGTAATATGCCAGGGAGATATGTATACTGTAGCTAAGAAAGTAATACTAAGTGTATGTTGTGTAGTAAGCTGTTATTAGCCCATGTGCCTCACCCTAATAATTTGGTCTATTTTCCCCTCTTAATTTCAGCCTACTGTTGTCCCCTTATGCCATAGTTTGTACATCTCAATTGTCAGTAGAAACCACATTTGTTTAAGCAAGTCAGCCATATCAGCTATGTTTTTTTAAAAGGCAGTAAATGAGGCTAAATGAACTGTTTCGCTGCCAGACAAGGCTCCGATGATAGCCAGGTGTAGCAGTGGTAATGGTGTTGGGACTCTGCTGTTGGGACTCTGCTGTTGGGAAAGCTTTATGTAATGTAGGCCCAAACAGTTGGTGGGCACCGTTTGTCACCGTTATACTGAAATTAATGTATTGTTAAGTGTTGTGTTTTGTAGTGGCTTTGCTGGCATGCATCCCACATTTGTTTGCCCCACCAAGATTTACATGCTAAAATCACCACTGCTAATGTCTAACTCTAACCTTAAATTAAAACCAAAAAGCAAAATGTTTGTTTTTAGTGAATTATCACAATATAGACTATTTTGACTTTGCAGCTAAGTGGAAAGTGCTCAGTTCTGCCTCCAGGACAAGACTCAGACAATGAATGTCAACCTGCGATTAAAGCTGTGTTCGAATACCCATACTAACATATTGTATACTACATACAGTTGAAGTTGGAAGTTTACATACACCTTAGCCAAATACATTTAAACTCAGTTTCACAATTCCTGACATTTAATCCTAGTAAAAATTCCCTGTCTTAAGTCAGTTAGGATCACCACTTTATTTAAAGAATGTGAAATGTCAGAATAATACTAGAGAGAATTATTTATTTCAGCTTTTATTTCTTTCATCACATTCCCAGTGGGACAGAAGTTTACATACTCAATTAGTATTTGGTAGCATTGCCTTTAAATTGTTTAACTTGGGTCAAACGTTTTGCGTAGCCTTCCACAAGCTTCCCACAATAAGTTGGGTGAATTTTGGCCCATTCCTCCTGACAGAGCTGGTGTAACTGAGTCAGGTTTGTAGGCCTCCTTGCTCGCACAAGCTTTTTCAATTCCGCCCACAAATTTTATATAGGATTGAGGTCATTTATGTCCACTCCAATACCTTAACTTTGTTGTCCACAACTTTGGAAGTATGCTTGGGGTCATTGTACATTTGGAAGATGCATTTGCGACCAAGCTTTAACTTCCTGACTGATGTCTTGAGATGTTGTTTCAAAATATCCACATAACTTTGCTTCCTCATGATGCCATCTATTTTGTGAAGTGCACCAGTCCCTCCTGCAGCAAAGCACCCCCACAACATGATGCTGCCACCCCCGTGCTTCACGGTTGGGATGGTGTTCTTTGCTTGCAATCCTTCCCCTTTTTCCTCCAAACATAACAATGGTCATTATGACCAAACAGTTCTATTTTTGTTTCATCAGACCATTTACATTTTAGTAATTTAGCAGACGCTCCTATCCAGAGCGACTTACAGTAGTGAATGCATACATTTTTTCTCCGTACTGGTCCCCCGTGGGAATCGAACCCACAACCCTGGTGTTGCAAACACCATGCTCTACCAACTGAGCTACACGGGACTACCAGAGGACATTTCTCCAAAATGTACGATCTTTGTCCCCATGTGCAGTCACAAACCGTAGTCTGGCTTTTTTATGGTGGTTTTCGGAGCTTTGGCTTCTTCCTTGCTGAGTGGCCTTTCAGGTTATGGCGATATAGCACTCGTCTTACTGTGGATATCAATACTTTCGTTCCTGTTTCCTCCATGATCTTCACAAAGTTCTTTGCTGTTGTTCTGTGATTGATTTGCACTTTTCGCACCAAAGTACGTTCATCTCTAGGAGACAGAACGCGTCTCCTTCCTGAGCGGTATGACAGCTGCGTGGTCCCATGGTGTTTATACTTGCGTACTATTGTTTGTACAGATGAATGTGGTACCTTCAGGCGTTTGGAAATTGCTCCCAAGGATGAACCAAACATGTGGGGGTCCACAATTCTTTTTCTGAGGTCTTGGCTGATTTCTTTTGATTTTCCCATGATATCAAGCAAAGACGCACTGACTTTGAAGATAGGCCTTGAAATATATCCACAGGTACACCTCCAATTGACTCAAACTATGTCAATTAGCCTATCAGAAGCTTCTAAAGCCATGACATAATTTTCTGGAATTTTCCAAGCTGTTTAAAGGCACAGTCAACTTAGTGTATATAAACTTCTGACACACTGGAATTGTGATACAGTGAATTATAAGTGAAATAATCTGTCTGTAAACAATTGTTGGAAAAATTACTTGTGTCATGCACAAAGTAGATGTCCTAACCGACTTGCCAAAACTATAGTTTGTTAAAAGAAATTTGTGGAGTGGTTGAAAAACGAGTTTTAATGATTCCAACCTAAGTGTATGTAAACTTCCGACTTCAATTGTATACGACATACTCTATACTATTAGTTCATTTTAGTATACTGTTAACTAACGGTATTCTTTCAACTCTTCGCCTGTCTACCAGAAGTTGATGCTGTTGCTATGCAACCTCTTGCTAGATAGTTAGCATAACAAAGTACTAGTTGGACATTTTACGACTTCAGGTGTGTTTTTAAATTCAATCTGGAGTGCCAGAGTGTGCTCGTAAATTCAGAGCATTGTCAGTTTGTACGTGTGCCCACTGAGCATTCTGACATTGGCTAGCTACTCCCAGACACACATGATACCACTCTGATCATTTTACTCACCCAAGCAGAGCTGGTTAGGCAGTTTTCATGTTATCCAGAGGGTTGGTGACTGTAACTGTGCTGCTGGCAACAATTTAACTATGCTTTTTTGCTGATGTTTTCTGACACCGGCCATATTCAGCGGGTGTTGAGCGCTCGTAAATTCATTATTCTGCACTCTGGTACGCTCAGACGAGTGTGCTCTGAAATCTGAGTAGAGAGCCAGTGTCACGGGTGTCGTAGGGATTAGACCAAAACGCAGCGGGAACGTGTAAACTCATCTTCTTATTTTATTAAAGAAGGAAAACAAAAGAAACACGTATACAAAAACAACAAACGACACTAAACAGTCCCGTCAGGTGCACGAACACAAAACAGGAAATAACTACCCACAAATCCCATAGAAAAAACACCCCTCTTAAATAGGACCTTCAATTAGAAGCAACGAGAGCAGCTGCTTCCAATTGAAGGTCAACCCAATAAACACCACATAGAAATAGACATACTAGAACCAACATAGAAATAGACTAACAAAGAACATAGCCCAACAAACCCCGAAACACTCTAAACAAACACCCCCTGCCACGCCCTGACCAAACTATATTAACAAACAACCTCTTTTACTGGTCAGGACGTGACAGCCAGAGCAAATTTACGAAAGCACCCGAATGTCCATTTTGAACGCACAATAACTATACCATTTAGCTAAGCTAAGAATGATGGGAATAATCAAGTCAATAACCGTTGGGTAGTTTGTTAGATAGCCTATAGTTAAAATACTGGCAAGTTTGATGTATAAATAGCCAACGAATGTTACATACAGGTACGTACTGCTGTAATAATATGCTATGTGGTTCGTAAGGACAGTGTAACTAACAAACTGTCAGCCAACATAATGTGTAAGGTAACTTATTTGACAAGTCATAACTTAATTACATTGCTGAACATTTTCTTAACATTTGTCATAAATTGTTAAAGCAATGATTTTGTATCCGCTCTCGTTGTACGTCGGCTCCATATTTTCCGCCATTTTCTTCAAATCTGAAAATGAGGTGAAGCCACACCCATTTCCTGAAGAATTGCATTATAGGCCCTAAAGTACGGAAATAGTGTCCTCTGTGTGAATACTTCATATTTTGGTGAATTTATTACAACATCTGGGAACTTTAGGCATACTAACTATATCCAAACTATGACCAATAAGCACACTATATACTCAATTCAAATCACAAATAGTACGGTTAGTATTAGTATTCGAACACAGCTTATTCGAACAGTATTCGAACACAGTGTTACTGTTTTGGATGTACAGACACTTCCCACTTGCAAAGACACACACAAGAAACACCCACCACAAAGCACGACTCCAATACACACATCTCTTTGGCTGTTAACTAACCTGCTATTTGACATTTACAAATAACTTTGTGGTTGAACTTATTTTCTCAAAGCTGCACTGCCCCCCACAAAGTTACACTTTCAAACTTGGTGAACTTTTATTGCAGGTGAGCATTTTACATATAGAATGAAGTCTTTGTCGGAGGATCTATCCATTCACGGATAGATACAGATGAATTACTACAAAATATGTAACTTTAACAAGAAACTCAATGCAGAGAACTGGCAAACCTTTTTATTTTACTTGCACTTGTATGTGCTACTCTATTGTTGCAAAACAGACATAGCTACCCCTGGCACTGAAATAAAATAGTTAAAATCTCATTTGAGGTGTCTGTTATTGAATGTTGCACTTCCGTTGAACCTGATACTGCAACAATGTATAGTAGGCTATACATAGTAGGCTATTTTCCATCCTGTTATGCTAGTAGAACAATTCATAACACTACCACTGCATCAGAGAGGGAAGGGCAAACAAACCTGCAATCAATGGTTGGCTAGTCAATATGTCGATCCAACTCAAGATGCAAGGTTTGTCCAATGACAAGTGTAAATCATTTGATTTACTGCCTGAAGCTTTACATAGCCTACTTTGTGCCATTTCTAAAACAATCATTCATACCACCATAAGACTGTAAAAATACATCATTTCGAATTGTCAGTATATAATATACGTTAAACTTGGATTTATAAAAATGTAGTGATTAAATTAAAAAGAATTTCAGAATGTGATATTTCTGTTCGGTATTTCTTGTATCTTGTTTATGCACACTATATCACTCTAAATGTGTAGCCTACATTCAACCATACTTTCTAGTTACATGCATATTATTCTTATTGTCACGTCCTGACCAGTATAATGGGTTATTTGTTATTGTAGTTTGGTCAGGGCGTGGCAGGGGTGTGTTTGTTTTGTGTTGTCGGGGTCTTTGGGTATTGTTCTATGTTTGTATGTCTATGGTTATTCTATGTTGTGTATTTCTTTGTGTTGGCCTGGTATGGCTCTCAATCAGGAACAGCTGTACATCGTTGTTGCTGATTGGGAGTCATACTAAGGTAGCCCTTTTTTCACCTGTCTTTTGTGGGAAGTTGTTTTTGCACTGCTAGGGTTAGCCTGCAATGCTGTTTAGCTGTCGTTCGTTTTTTTTTCTCGTTTTCTTGTTGTTTGTGTAAATGTTCTAATAAAAGTATTATGAGCATTCACGTACCCGCTGCATTTTGGTCCCATCCTTACGACGGCCGTGACAGAACTTCCCACCAACAAAGGAACAAGCAGCGGGGTAAGGAGCATGATGAAGAAGGATGGACATGGGCGGAGATGAGGATGAGCATATCCAGGGCTATGGCATCGAGGCCCAGCATCCACAGGCCGGTGTGTTCAGTGCCAGCGTCCCGCATTTGCCGGGGGGAAGCGGGCACCCAGCCAGTACGGGTGGTGCCAGTCCTGCGCTCGAGACCGCCAGTGCGCCTCCACGGCCCAATGTATCCTGTTCCCGCTCCCCGCACTAGCCCTGAGGTGCGTGTCTCCAGTCTGGCACCTCCAAAGCCAGCACCACGCACCAGGCCTCCAGTGTGTCAGCCCAGTCCAGCTCGTCCTGCTCCTGCTCCTCGCACTAGCCCTGTGGTGTGTGTCCCTAGTCTGGCACTTCCTAGGCCAGCCCCACGCATCAGGCCTTCAGTGCGCAGTCCCCGTCCAGAGCTTCCGGCGACAGTGCCCCGTCCAGAGCGTCCGGCGACAGTGCCCCGTCCAGAGCGTCCGGCGACAGTGCCCCGTCCAGAGCGTCCGGCGACAGTGCCCCGTCCAGAGCGTCCGGCGACAGTGCCCCGTCCAGAGCGTCCGGCGACAGTGCCCCGTCCAGAGCGTCGGCCCACAGTGCCCCGTCCAGAGCGTCGGCCCACAGTGCCCCGTCCAGAGCGTCGGCCCACAGTGCCCCGTCCAGAGCGACGGCCCACAGTGCCCCGTCCAGAGCGACGGCCCACAGTGCCCCGTCCAGAGCGACGGCCCACAGTGCCCCGTCCAGAGCGACGGCCCTACAGTGCCGCGATCCGAGAGCGACGGCCCTACAGTGCCCGGAACCGAGAGAGACGGCCCTACAGTCCGGAACCGAGAGAGACGGCCCTACAGTCCGGAACCGAGAGAGACGGCCCTACAGTCCGGAACCGAGAGAGACGGCCCTACAGTCCGGAACCGAGGGAGACGGCCCTACAGTCCGGAACCGAGAGAGACGGCCCTACAGTCCGGAACCGGTGCAGCCAGAGTCGGCCCTTCAGTCCGGAACCGGTGCAGCCAGAGTCGCGCATCAGCCCGAGGTCTCCAGCGACGCGCATCAGCCCGAGGTCTCCAGCGATGCACCTAATCCCTGAGCCTTCAGCAGGGGTGGAGAGGTTTGGTTGGGGACTAAGGCCGGGGCCTGAGCCACCTCCGTGGTAGGAGGATTGGGGAGGGGGGGGGGGTGTTGCACAAGAACCGTCGGTGACGGTGGCCACCCTCCCTTCCCTCCCCTGTAGTTTTGGGATTATAATATTTTTATTTTTAAATATTTTGTTGTGGGTTATTGTTTTGATAGTTTTTTTTGTTTCAGGTGCATCCGGGGTTTGCACCTTTGGGGGGGGGGGGGGGGTACTATCACGTCCTGACCAGTATAAGGGGTTATTTGTTATTGTAGTTTGGTCAGGGTGTGGCAGGGGTGTGTTTGTTTTGCGTTGTCGGGGTTTTAGGGTATTGTTCTATGTTTTGTATTTCTATGGTTTTTCTATGTTGTGTATTTCTTTCTGTTGGCCTGGTATTGCTCTCAATCAGGAACAGCTGTACATCGTTGTTGCTGATTGGGAGTCATACTTAGGTAGCCCTTTTTTCACCTGTCTTTTGTGGGAAGTTGTTTTTGCACTGCTAGGGTTAGCCTGCAATACTGTTTAGCTGTCGTTCATTTTTTTGTTTTTCTTGTTTTTTTGTGTAAATGTTCTAATAAAAGTATTATGAGCATTCACGTACCCGCTGCATTTTGGTCCCATCCTTACGCCGGCCGTGACACTTATTGCATCAATGAAATAATGAATTTTATTCAAAGTGGTCGTGAATATCCACTTATTTTGAGATACACTGAGGAGGCCTGGTTATTAGCACATAGATGCATTATCACAACTTAATAACCTAAAAAAAAACCGTTACTTTTGGATTTGTGTATGAAATGGAACCAGCGGCCAAAGGATTGAACACTGATATTCGGATGTTTTTTGACAGTGCAATGTGAGTTTTTATTACAGTCATTATAGCAATGTAACGTTATTGATCTGTCAGTTTTCCTATATAATTCCCTACTTTTCACACTGACACGGTATAAACAGCTCTACAGGCTTCACTGTCATGGTGCACAGTCAGTTCACAACACTATGCTCATCATGTCTTAGCAGGGTCAGACAGTGAGGGAAGGCCAGTCATTAGAGCGCAGGTAAATTTTGCAGTCTATTATAATAATCAGTGAATATATACAAAGTTCCATCTTGAGTGGATGGATAGGCTACAGTCTGATATCTGGAAATAATGGTATTTTCAATTATTGAACCATTGACTCTATTCTTGGATAATATAATGTATAAATGTACACCAAGGCAAGTCTTTGTCATGCCTCATCTGAGCTGGCTACATTCTGGCAAAGACTATATTCTTTTGTCTCACTTTCCCTGTTTTTGTTTGCTTGGAAATGTTGATACTGGAGGCTGTTAAAAGAAGAAACTGTGTAACCATAGCATGTATAGCAGCTAAGAAATGCATTGCCATTAATTGGAAGGTTGGTCATCCTCCCACAATGTCACAATGGATGGCAGAAATGTCAAATAATGTATCACTAGATTTGATTTATTACTAGATTAAGGGTATACTGTACAGATTTGATAAGGTACCTTATGGAATACTGTATGACAGATGGGGTCTGTAATGAAAACCTTTTTTTTTTGTCAAGCCGTCACAAATCTATATCAATTCCCCATTACAAATATCACCAGTAGTGGCCTACATTTACGGTTAATTCACAGAATTTCTCATCTGCAATGCTTACTTGGTTAGGGTAATTTACTGTTTTCAATGTCGGAGTGGATATATGTTTTGCAGAACTCACAACCTATGCTATACTTGTGAGAAACAAGTTTGTCTGATAGTATTTCTGATTGCCTTAACTCACCACCACTAATGAGCTGTGGAGCTTCTCAAAGTCATTTTTCTACACCTCAAACAGCAAGTAAACAGTCCTGTTTTTAGAATCCGTTAAGAATGACAATAGTATTTGAACAATATTTCCACCTCTCTCTCTTTTGATAACCACTCGGCAAGAAAGGGACAAATGTAATGCTCTGATCCAGTGGAAACGTCATAAAATAACTGACCCAGTTGATACAGTGTTTCGAGACGGTTGCAGACAGGCCATGCATGGCCAATGTGATTTATAGGATATTTAATTGTATCGGGATATTTTATGCCTGCAGGATGCATTGTTTTGTAGGCTTTATGTAGGCATTTGTTACATAGTTGGCAGTGGCACTAAAAGTTACTTTTAGATTTGTATAATTTTCATTTAGATTACCATTGTAGAATGTAGATTAACCACAGACAATGTTTTTGAGATACAAAGACTATTATAAATGAAATGAAAGTGTTCCACGAATATGTGCCTATTGAAAATCATAACTGGCACGCAGGTTGGTAGAAATGGTAAGATAAAAAGGCACATTGGATGTGTCTATAAATGGAAAAATCTTTTTTTAAATTTTGACAAATTGATTGGTCGAAAGAAAAGACTACTCTTGCTCGACCAAGATTTTTGTTGTTGTTGTGTACAGCACTAGTAGAAATGCAGGAAATTAGCATTAGATGCCCCAGAAAATGTATGGAGGACCCCCCCCCACTCTTCTAAAACCAGAGTTGCGCCGCCTACGAAAGGTTAAAAAAAATATGGCATCATTTAACATTACAACAGTTTTGGCAGGTTTGACCATTATTTGTGTAGACATCTGATATGAGGAAGTCTCCCTGTTGTGTAAGATCATGTAATTATCATTTCATATCCATGATTGTAGAATGTAGATTAACCACAGACAATGATTTTGAGATACAAAGACTATTATAAATTAAATTAAACTGTTCCATGAATATGTCCCTATGAAAATCATAACTGGCACGCAGTTGGGTAGAAATGGTAAGATAAATAGGCACATATAATGTGTCTATATATGGAAAATTTTGACAAATCGATTGGTTGAAAGAAAAGACTACTCTTGGTTGACCACGGTGCATTTTATCCATGCTTCTGATATCAGGAAGTCTCCCTGTTGTTTAGGATCATGTAACTAACATCTCATATCAATGATTTTATGTGCATTACACTTTCTGAAAACTGCCCTTCGAATCTGCTGGAGGTTAAGTCCATATATGACAGGGTTTAAGACAGGTGGTATAACAAGGAATTGTACAGCCATTGCATTACGCATATTTAGCGTAGTATTTACATTATTCCACCCTTGTAAATTGTCAAACAGGGTCACTGTGATGAAAATAAATATTGTTATTAAATGTGGCACACAAGTCTGTGTGAACTTAATCCTTCCCTTAGCTGACTTTACACAAGTCCTTACAATCTGACTGTAAGAAAATACAATGAATAGTATCTGTAAAACATGAACCACTATTACAAATTTGTTCAAATTCTGATTGATGGTTATGGGTAGACATGCATGTTTCAGTACAGACGGAATGTCACAGAAGATCTTATCAATGCGAGATCCACACAAAGGTAGTCTGACGGTTAAACTAACTGCTATGAGTGCTATAAATAAAGGATAACACCAAGAAAATAAGAGTAACTTTCTAACAGTTAAAGATGTCACAATGGTATGGTATAGTAGTGGTCTGCATATTGCCACATACCTGTCGTAAGACATCACTGTTAGAGTAGAAATTTCACACATGACAGATGTGTATATTACATAGGCTTGAGTGAAACATCCATCATAAGATATCACCTGAACATCTGACTGAAGGTCCAGTAAGAACTTAGGATAGAAACCAGCAGTTCCATACAATCCATTGACACATAGACTACACAGAAAGATATACATGGGCTCATGGAGACCTTTCTCCTGAATGATTGTTATGATCAGAGTCAGATTCACAGTGATGATGAGAAGGTATGTGATAAGAGACAAGATAAAATAGACCGATTTGTTGTTAAATGTCTCTTGTAAGCCAAAGAGATAAAATAACTCGACTTGGGTTGTGTTCTCCATAGCTTTTTGTTAATTTTCTTCCTCTGGTCAGTGCAAAAATTCTTAGTCCTTACAAGGCTTCAGCATGTATGGAGGTGAATGAATTCAAGTGTGAATCATTTGATTCTGTTTAGGCTGAGAAACTTGTGTCCATGAAATGTCTTCTTGCTTGAGAGAGGGATACTGGTTCAATAACTTGTCCTGGTAGCCTCTAAATATATCGTAGTGTATGATCACATGGGATTGTAGTTTCAGTGTCAACATGTAACCACTCCATAGAGATGGATCAATTTTGAGTTGATGACAAGCAGCTAATTGGTTGAAATTTACTCTATTTATGCATTAACCCAGCAAACAGGGGATGTCCTAAGGACTTTCGGCAATGTTCCAATTTAGTCCATTTCAGGCAGCGTTTACCAAACTCTGTACTGGGGACCCCAAGGGGTTCACAAGCATTTTTTTGCCCAAGCACTACATAGCTGATTCAAATAATCAAAGCTTGATGATTAGTTCATTATTTGAATCAGCTGTGTAGTGCTAGGGCAAAAACCAAAACGTGCACCCCTTGGGGTCTCAAGGTCAACGTTTGGGAAATGCTGCTTTAAGGGCTTCAGCGAGACGTTATCCCACTGATGTTCTGAGAACATTGTAGGAACATTAAATACATGACGTTAACCTCGGGACCATAATAGTGCGTTCAGTACAGATCCCAGTTTGGTCGCAGTATAACGTTATGATAAGGTATACCGAACAAAAATGTAAACGTAACATGCTTCAATTTAAAGGATTTTACAGAGATACAGTTCATATAATGAAATCAGTCAATTGAAATAAATAGAATTAGGGCCTAATCTATGGATTTCACATGACTGGGAATACAGATATGCATCTGTTGGTCACAGATACAGTACCTTAAAAATAGGGAGGGGTGTGGATCAGAAAACCAGTCAGTATTTGGTGTGACTTCCATTTGCCTCCTCCAGCACGTCACATCTCCTTCGCATATAGTTGATCAGGCTGTTGATTGTGGAATGTGGAAAATTTTCCCACTCTTCTTCAATGACTGTGCAAAGTTTCTGGATATTGGCGCGAAGTGGAACACGCTGTCGTACCCGTTTATCCAGATTATCCCGAACATGCCTGTTGAGTATGCAGACCATGGGAGAACTTGGACATTTTCAGCTTCCAGAAACGGTGTACAAATCCTTGAAACATGGGGCTGTGCATTATTATGCTCAAACGTGGTGATGGCGGCAGATGAATGGCACGACAATGGACATCAGGATCTCGTTACAGCATCTCTGTGCATTCAAATTGCCATCAATAAAATGCAAATGTGTTCGTTGTCCACAGTTTATGACTGCCCATACCATAACCTCACCACCACCACCGTGTTCACAACGTTGACATCAGCAAACCGCTCTTCCACACGATGCCATACACGTGGTCTGCAGATGTGAGGTCGGTTGGACCTACGCTACCATTCAAAAGTTTGGGTTCACTTAGAAATGTCCTTGTTTTTGAAAGAAAAGCACACTCCAGGATGCTGGCCTTCAAGGAGGAGTTGCAAAGAAAAAGCCATATCTCAGACTGGCCAATAAAAAGAAAAGATTAAGAGGGGCAAAAGAACACAGACACTGGACAGAGGAACTCTGCCTAGAAGGCCAGCATCCCAGAGTCGCATCTTCACTGTTGACGTTGAGACTGGTGTTTAGCGGGTACTATTTAATGAAGCTGCCAGTTGAGGACTTCTGTTATGTGAAGCATCTGTATCTCAAACTAGACACTCTATTGTACTTGTCCTCTTGCTCAGTTGTGTACCAGGGCCTCCCACTCTTTCTATTCTGGTAAGAGCCAGTTTGTGCTGTTCTGTGAAGGGAGTAGTACACAGCATTGTACGTGATCTTCAGTTTCTTGGCAATTTCTCGCATGGAATAACCGTCATTTCTCAGAACAAGATTAGACTGACGTGTTTCAGAAGAAAGTTCTTTGTTTCTGGCCATTTTGAGCATGTTATCGAACCCACAAATGCTGATGCTCCATATACTCAATTAGTCTAAAGAAGGCCAGTTTTATTGCTTTTTTAATCAGAACAACAATATTTTTCAGCTGTTCTAACATAATTGCAAAAGGGGTTTCAATTAGCCTTTTAAAATGATAAACTTGGATTAGCTAACACAACATGCCACTGGAACACAGGAGTGATAATGGGCCTCTGTACGGCTGTGTAGATATTACATAAAAAAATCAACCGTTTCCAGCTACATTAGTCATTTACAACATTAACAATGTCTACACTGTATTTATGGTCACTTTTGATGTTATTTTAAAGGACATTTCTAAGTGACCCCAAAGGGAATTTTTACTAGGATTTAATGTCAGGAATTGTGAAACTGAGTTTAAATGTATTTGGCTAAGGTGTATGTAAACTTCCGACTTCAACTGTATGTGTGGGGACCCTCTAGCCTGGTAATTTACACTGTAGAAGAAGTATGTGACATCACCAATGTGCTGGGCAGGCAAAGCTATCAGATCTATCATTAACTCTTTTAGCAGGAGTTTGTGTGCTATGTATTGTGCACCATGTACAAGAAAGAAATGCCTCTGACAAAGGAAAGGTTTCCCGGACCATATAACCTATCTAGGGAAAAGAGAGAATAACTCTGAAGTCAGAGATATACTTTAAAACCTAGGCCCAGAGCTATTCCTGCTCAGGTAAAAGTGAGGACCCTTATTGCCACTCTTGGATATCCTAGACGTTCAGTACACTTTCAGGGTCTACACTCCCAGAGGCCATGACAGAAGGTGTGTCACAAATGGCACTCTATTCCCTATATAGTGCACCACTTTTGACCAGACTAATCTGGTCAACATAGGGAATAGGGTACCATTTGGTATGCAATCAAGACCAGCCGTGCCTCTCCTTCAGCCCCTCAGGTCTCTACAGGTTAATAGCTGCAGTAATTGGGTCCCAGGGAGCGAGGTGATAGAGTGGACTAATGACCTCCTACTTACTGACTCAATAAACTTGTTTTTTATGCTCTTGTTATTGGCTTCTGCTTTCCCTATGGTAAGGTATGCATGGAGTGAAAAACATACTGGTGTTTCGCACATAATTTTCTTTTGACAGAACTACAAAACATACAATACATCATAATTACCCTTACTGTATTATTTTATTCAGTGGGTCAAACATATCTGCACAGTGACCTTAAAAAATCAAGATTGGTATGTGGTTGTCCCACCTAGCTATTTTAAGATGAATGCACTAACTGTATGTCGCTCTGGATATGAGCGTCTGCTAAATGACTAAAATGTAAATGTATAAATGGGTATCTGGTCCTCCGATTTCTCAATACAAATGAAATAAAGTATATGCAGTATATTTGTTATAAGCAAAGAATTATCTGGAATTTGTTAGGACAGAATAAGCTATCCATATTTGACAACAGGTTTCTCTTGTGTCCCAGGTAGTTGCCTTTCTGGTATGACTCGACATTTCTGAGGATTACCAAAACTAGTCATCTGTCAGATAGTTGGCACACAGATATCATGTTACATACAGTAGATCAACTGGTCCTCAGAGAATATAGTTTTTCATGCTACATTATTTCTCTCTCAAAATGTGAAACAATCGCCAACCTTGTACTGAATATACCATATAGGGCCTATTTTCCATTAGGGATGGACGTAATGGTACCAGATGGGCAAAAAGGTGGGCTTACCTTTTACACATTTCAAATCAAAGTTTATTTGTCACGTGCGCCGAATACAACAGGTGAAAACCTTACAGTGAAATGCTTACTTACAGGCTCTAACCAATAGTGCGAAAAAAAAGGTGTGTAGGTGTGTGTGTGAGTGGGTAAGTAAAGAAATAAAACAACATTAAAAAAACATTTGAAAATAAGAGTAGCAAGGCTATATACAGACACCGGTTAGTAAGGCTAACTGAGGTAGTATGTACATGTAGGTATAGTTAAAGTGACTGTGCATATATGATGAACAGAGTAACAGTAGCGTACAAAGAGGGGTTGGCGGGTGGTGGGACACATTTACATCCAGTGTATCGATCCAGGCAGTTTTAAATTTCTAGATTTGTTACTTACTTAGATTGTCACGCCCTGATCTGTTTCACCCCCCTCCAGGTGTTGTTTATTATCCCCGGTGTATTTATCCCTGTGTTTGCTGTCTCTCTGTGCCAGTTTGTCTTGTTTTGCCAAGTCAACCAGCGTTTTTTCCCTTGCTCCTTATTCCCAGTCTCTGTTTTTTCCTAGCCCTCCTGGTTTTGACCCTTGCCTGTCCTGACGCCGAACCCGCCTGCCTGACCACTCCCGCCTGTTCTGTCCTCAAGCCTGCCTATCGCCTGGTACTGTTTGGACTCTGACCTGATTACTGAACTCCTGCCTGCCCTGACCTCGAGCCTGCCTATCGGGACCTCGAGCCTGCCTATCGCCTGGTACTGTTTGGACTCTGATCTGGTTTATGAACTCTCGCCTGTCCCCGACCTGCCTTTTGCCTACCCTTTTGTTATAATAAATATTGGAGCTCAACCATCTGACTCCTGTGTCTGCATTTGGGTCTCGCCTTGTGCCCTTATAGTACGAACTGGCCATGACAGACCCAGCAGACTTGGACCAGCTTCATCACGTTGTCTCCCTGTAGGGAGCCACCATTGGGAGGCATGAGGCGCAACTTCGGGACCTCTTGGAAGGGCTTTGTTCCCTTACGGAATGCCACGACCAAGGGTTCAAGGCTATATCGGAGAAAATCTGTGAATTAGCTCATAGGCAGCATGCCACATTTGAGACCTCCCAACCACCCAGTAACCTTTCTACTACTAGTGGATTTGTTCAACCTACCCCGGATCCCCGAAAACCCTGCTTACCTCCTCCGGAGCGTTATGCAGGTAATCCTGGTACCTGCCGGCATTCCTTTCCCTGAGTTCCCTCATTTTCAAACTCCAGCTCTCTTCGTTCCCATCGGACCGATCGAAGATAGCGGAGAGCCGAAAACACCCGAGGTTCCCCGGGAATCATCGGCGGTGGGTGAGTTGGGAGTCCTTAATTTCCATCACCTGCCCACCTTTTTTTGTGATTCTGCTGTGGGGAGACCAGTCTAAGTCTGTATGGGTGCTCACTTACTCTGGGGCTGATGAAAGTTTTATGGACGCTACCATGGTTTCTGAATTAGGTATTGCCACTCAACTTCTCTGTCTCCATGGATGCAAGGGCACTAGACGGCCTCCCTTTTGGAAGAGTCACCCATAGCACAGTGCCCGTTCATATACGGGCATCAGGAAATCACAGTGAGACCATACAGTTCCTCCTCATCAATTTTCCCTCCCATGTTCCTGTGGTTTTGGGATTTCCTTGGCTCCAGAAACACAATCCTGTTATTGACTGGACCACAAGCTCCATCCTGGGTTGAAGCCCGTTTTGTCATTCTCATTGCCTTAAAGCGGCACAGCTGTCTTTGAGATGTCCCCCTCAGGACGTAAGCAAAGCCTCGGCTGTCTCTGCCATTCCCACTGAGTACCATGACCTCCTGGAGATCTTCAGTAAGGCACGTGCTACTTCTCTTCTCCCGCACCATCCTTATGATTGTGCCATTGATCTCCTCCCTGGCACCACACCACGGCGTGGTCGGCTATATTCTCTATCCAGCCCGGAGACCAAGGCCATGGAGGAGTACATAGAGGAGTCTCTGGCTACTGGAAGCATCCGTCCGTCTGCATCTCCTGCCGGCGCACGGTTTTTCTTTGTGGAGAAGAAGGACAAGGCCCTGCATCCGTGCATTGATTACCGGGGTCTGAATGACATAACAATCAAGAATTACCCCTTACCACTCCTCTCCTCGGCTTTCGAACATCTTCAGGGGGCCACTATTTTTTCCAAGCTGGACCTTCGGAATGCCTACCACCTTGTTTGGATACGCAAAGGACATGAGTGGAAGACAGCATTTAACACAGCCAGTTGCCGTTATGAGTACCAGGTCATGCCATTTGGACTCGCCAACTGTCTTCCAGGCTCTGGTAAACGATGTGCTCCGAGACATGCTAAACCGTTTTGTGTTTGTCTACCTTAACGACATCCTGTTGTTTTCCCGGTCTGCCCAAGTACATGTTCTTCATATCAGACAAGTCCTTCAGCGCCTCCTGGAGAACCAATTGTTTGTGAAAGCCGAGAAGTGTGAATTCCACCGCTCTAGCCAGTGGAGGCACTGGCTGGAAGGAGCAGAGCAGCCATTCTTGGTTTGGACCGACCATAAAAATTTGGAATATCTCCGTACAGCCAAGTGCCTTAACTCCAGGCAGGCCCGGTGGGCTTTGTTTACAATATTCAACTTCACCATTTCCTACTGCCCATGGTCCAAACATGTGAAGCCTGACACCCTCTCCCACCTATACAGTTCCTCTGCCACACACTCGGTCTCCAAAACCATTCTTCCTACCTCATGCCTTGCGGCTTCAGTTGGTTGGGGTATTGAAACCTTGGTCCGCAAGGCACAACGTTACCAGCCTGAACCTGAAGGGGGCCCGGCTAACCGGTTATTTTTTCCTAACTCAGTCCGGTCCCGTGTCCTGGAAAGGACTCATTCCTCCAGGCTGACCTGTCATCCAGGTTCCCGTCATAGCCTAACCTTCCTCCGACAACGTTTCTGGTGGCCCACAATGGTTCCTGACGTCTCTGCCTTCATCGCCACATGCACTGTGTATGCTCAGAACAAGACTCCGCAGCAAGCTCTTTCTGGCCTCCTTCAGCCGCTACCTGGCCCTCATCGCCTCTGGTCCCACATCTCTCTGGACTTTGTCGTTGGGCTCCCTCCATCTGATGGCAACACTGTCATTCTGACAATAGTGGATCGGTTCTCCAAGGCTGCCCATTTCATCCCTCTCCCCAAACTGCCCTCTGTCAAGAAGACGGCCCAGCTTATGGTGCAGCACATCTTCCGGATCCATGGACTCCCGGTGGACAAGGTCTCCAACCAGGGTCCTCAGTTCTCGTCTCTGTTCTGGAAGGCATTCTGCACCCTTATTGGGTTGTCGGCCAGCCTGTCCTCTGGATTCCATCCCCATTCAATGGCCAGTCAGAGCGAGCTAACCAGGACCTGGAAACCACCCTAAGATGCCTGGTGTCAACCAACCCTAATACCTGGAGCCGACAACTGGTCTGGGTGGAGTATGCCCGGAAAACCCTTCTCTGTTCAGCCACAGGACTCTCCCCCTTTGAGTGTTCAATGGAGTATCAGCCTCCGATCTTCCCAGAAGAAGAGCAGGAGGTTAACGTACCCTCGGCCCAGATGTTTGTCCGCCACTGTTGACGTGCCTGGAGAAGAGCTCGGGCGGTAACCATCTGCCTCCTGTGTCTGCATTTGGGTCTCGACTTGTGCCCTTATAGTACAATAAAGCAGTCTTTGGCAAAACTGTAAATGTAAGTAAGGAATTCAAAGTAATGAACTTCTGTTATTTCTTATTTTACATTTACATTTACCTCATTTAGCAGACGGTCTTATCCAGAGCGACTTACAAATTGGTGCATTCACCTTATGATATCCAGTGGAAGAACCACTTTACAATAGTACATCTATATATTTTTGTTGGGGGGGGGGGGGGGTGTAGAAGGATTACTTAATCCTATCCCAGGTATTCCTTAAAGAGGTGGGGTTTCAGGTGTCTACGGAAGGTGGTGATTGACTCCGCTGTCCTGGCGTCGTGAGGAAGCTTGTTCCACCATTGGGGTGCCAGAGCAGCGAACAGTTTTGACTGGGCTGAGAGGGAACTGTGCTTCCGCAGAGGTAGGGGGGCCAGCAGGCCAGAGGTGGATGAACGCAGTGCCCTTGTTTGGGTGTAGGGCCTGATCAGAGCCTGAAGGTACGGAGGTGCCGTTCCCCTCACCGCTCCGTAGGCAAGCACCATGGTCTTGTAGCAGATGCGAGCTTCAACTGGAAGCCAGTGGAGTGTGCGGAGGAGCGGGGTGACGTGAGAGAACTTGGGAAGGTTGAACACCAGACGGGCTGCGGCGCTCTGGATGAGTTGTAGGGGTTTAATGGCACAGGCAGGGAGCCCAGCCAACAACGAGTTGCAGTAATCCAGACGGGAGATGACAAGTGCCTGGATTAGGACCTGCGCCGCTTCCTGTGTAAGGCAGGGTCGTACTCTGCGAATGTAATGTTGTATAGCATGAACCTACAGGATCGGGTCACCGCCTTGATGTTAGCGGAGAACGACAAGGTGTTGTCCAGGGTCACGCCGAGGCTCTTAGCACTCTGGGAGGAGGACACAATGGAGTTGTCCACCGTGATGGCGAGATCATATAAAGGGCAGTCCTTCCCCGGGAGGAAGAACAGCTCCGTCCTGCCGAGGTTCAGCTTGAGGTGGTGATCCGTCATCCACACTGATATGTCTGCCAGACATGCTGAGATGCGATTCGCCACCTGGTTATCAGTAGGGGGAAAGGAGAAGATTCATTGTGTGTCGTCTGCGTAGCAATGATAGGAGAGACCATGTGAGGATATGACAGAGGCAAGTGACTTGGTGTAAAGCGAGAATAGGAGAGGGCCTAGAACTGAGCCCTGGGGGACACCAGTGGTGAGAGCACGTGGTGTGGAGACGGATTCTCGCCACGCCACCTGGTAGGAGCGACCTATCAGGTAGGATGCAATCCAAGAGTGAGCCGCGCCGGAGATACCCAACTCGGAGAGGGTGGAGAGGAGGATCTGATGGTTCACAGTATCAAAGGCAGCAGATAGGGCTAGAAGGATGAAAGCATAGAAGAGAGAGTTAGCTTTAGCAGTGCGGAGAGCCTCCGTGACACAGAGAAGAGCAGTCTCAGTTGAATGACCAGCCTTGAAACCTGACTGATTTGGATCAAGAAGGTCATTCTGAGAGAGATAGCAGGAGAGCTGGCCAAGGACGGCACGTTCAAGTTGTTGACATCGGAGGGATCGAGTGTAGGTTTTTTGAGAAGGGTGCAACTCTCGCTCTCTTGAAGACGGAAGGGACGTAGCCAGCGGTCAAGGATGAGTTGATGAGCGAGGTGAGGTAAGGGAGAAGGTATCTGGAAATGGTCTGGAGAAGAGAGGAGGGGATAGGGTCAAGTGGGCAGGTTGTTGGGCGGCCGGCCGTCACAAGACGCAAGATTTCATCTGGAGAGAGAGGGGAGAAAGAGGTCAAAGCATAGGGTAGGGCAATGTGAGCAGGACCAGCTGTGTCGTTTGACTTAACAAACGAGGATCGGATGTCGTCGACCTTCTTTTCAAAATGGTTGACGAAGTCATCCGCAGAGAGGGAGGAGGGGGGGAGGGGGAGGAGGATTCAGGAGGGAGGAGAAGGTGGCAAAGAGCTTCCTAGGGTTAGAGGCAGATGCTTGGAATTTAGAGTGGTAGAAAGTGGCTTTAGCAGCAGAAACAGAGGATTCCTGTAGAGAGGAGGGAGTGAAAAGATGCCAGGTCCGCAGGGAGGCTAGTTTTCCTCCATTTCCGCTCGGCTGCCCGGAGCCCTGTTCTGTGAGCTCGCAATGAGTCGTCAAGCCACGGAGCAGGAGGGGAGGACTGAGCCGGTCGGGAGGATAGGGGACATAGAGAGTCAAAGGATGCAGAAAGGGAGGAGAGGAGGGTTGAGGAGGCAGAATCAAGAGATTGGTTGGAGAAGGCTTGAGCAGAGGGAAGAGATGATAGGATGGAAGAGGAGAGAGTAGCAGGAGAGAGAGAGCGAAGGTTGCGACGGCGCAATACCATCTGAGTAGGGGCAGAGTGAGTAGTGTTGGAGGAGAGCGAGAGGGAAAAGGATACAAGGTAGTGATCGGAGACTTGGAGGGGAGTTGCAGTGACATTAGTAGAAGAACAGCATCTAGTGAAGATGAGGTCAAGCGTATTGCCTGCCTTGTGAGTAGGGGGGGACGGTGAGAGGGTGAGGTCAAAAGAGGAGAGGAGTGGAAAGAAGGAGGCAGAGAGAAATGAGTCAAAGGTAGACGTAAGGAGGTTAAAGTCACCCAGAACTGTGAGGGGTGAGCCATCCTCAGGAAAGGAACTTGTGAAGCTCATTGATGAACTCTCCAAGGGAACCTGGAGGGCGATAAATGGTAAGGATGTTAAGCTTGAATGGGCTAGTGATTGTGACAGCATGGAATTCAAAGGAGGAGATTGACAGATGGGTCAGGGGAGAAAGAGAGAATGGCCACTTGGGAGAGAATAGGATTCCAGTGCCACCACCCCGCTGACCAGATGCTCTCGGGGTGTGCGAGAACACGTGGTCAGACGAGGAGAGAGCAGTAGGAGTAGCAGTATTTTCTGTGGTAATCCATGTTACCGTTAGTGCCAAGAAGTCGAGGGACTGGAGGGTAGCATAGGCTGAGATGAACTCTGCCTTGTTGGCCGCAGACCGGCAGTTCCAGAGGCTGCTGGAGACCTGGAACTCCACGTGGGTTGTGCGCGCTGGGACCACCAGGTTAGAGTGGCAGCGGCCACGCGATGTGAAGCGTTTGTATGGCCTGTGCAGAGAGGAGAGAACAGGGATAGACCGACACATAGTTGATAGGCTACAGGAGAGGCTACGCTAATGCAAAGGAGATTGTAATGAAAATTAACTAAACAACTGGGGAAGCGAGAGAGCAGGGCCTCCCTCACTAACCATTCACTGAAACACTCAAATATAACTATTCCAACTTCCACTTAGAAATTATAATTGATGTAAACTACAGTGGTTCAATGTTTCCAGGAATAGGCTCAAACTTAGTTTATTCCGCTAGATAACTTGGTACAGTATTCTTCCGTGAAAACCCACCTAGTGCACCGTGTCCTATGACGCCGTAGCTAACTAGCATGCTAGCATCCTATAACACACGGTTAGCACCAATACTTGGTAACAACAAGCTACCAATGGATCATTCGTGTCCGTGTCTAGTTCATAACGCAGAAGTAATTAAACGTTGGCTAGCTAACACAAAGTCAGTCCTGCTAGCTACGCAAGTGGACTACACATCTCAAATTTTCAGAAAGTTAAGCTTACGTTGCAAAAATCTTATTGACTAAAAATGATACAGCTAGCTGGTAGGGTTAGCTAGCTAGCAGTGGGCGCGTTGTTGACTATGTTAGAAAATGTAGCTGGCTAGCTAACCTCGATAGTTACTCTGTACTACGCTTTTATCTTGATACAAAGACAACTATGTAGCTAGCTAACATTACACTAGTCAAATCGTTCCGTTGTAATGTATATAGTTTCTACAGCACTGCTAATTGGTAAAGTTGGCTAGCTAGCTGTGGTGATATGGTGTTAACGCCGTTTCAAAAACGGCGCGAACGAACGAATACAGCTGGCTAGCGAACCTTGTTAGTTCCTCAGAGCTACACCTTTATCCTTGATACAAAGACAGCAGAGACAACTATGTAGCTAGCTAACTATACACTAATCAAATCGTTCCTATGTAATGTAATGTAATGAAATGTAATATTACCCGCGGAGCGAGGTGCAGCACGACTACTCACTCCAGCATAATTTATTACATATGTAAAGTGCTTTTCATTATAAAATAATAATCTCAAAGTGCATAAAAAAGATAAACAAATCATGAAAGCAACAATCAAAGTCTAGAAAGAAGGGACAGCTCATATAGATGAGTCTTAAGGCCTGCTTTAACCTGTTATGGCTAGGGGGCAGTATTTTCACGGTTGGATAAAAAACGTACCCGATTTAATCTGGTTACTACTCCTGCCCAGTAACTAGAATATGCATATAATTATTGGCTTTGGATAGAAAACACTCCAAAGTTTCTAAAACTGTTTGAATGGTGTCTGTGAGTAAAACAGAACTCAAATGGCAGGTCAAAACCTGAGAGATTCCTTTACAGGAAGTGGCCTGTCTGACCATTTCTTGAACTTCTTTGCCATCTCTATCTTTTACAAAGGATCTCTGCTCTAACGTGACACTTCCTACGTCTTCCATAGGCGCTCAGAGCCTGGGAAAAACCTGAATGTCGTCATCCCAGCCCCAGGCTGAAACACATTATCGCCTTTCTCAAGTGGCCGATCAAGGGACTGTGGGCTTAGGCGCGTGACCTGGCCGCCCCCGTCTTTGTGATTTTTCCTCTGTTTGCCGAAAAGGATATTCCCGGTCGGAATATTATCGCTTTTTTACGAGAAAAATGGCATAAAAATGGATTTTAAACAGCGGTTGACATGCTTCGAAGTACGGTAATGGAATATTTAGATTTTTTTTGTCATGAATTGCGCCATGCGCACTTCCCTTATTTACCATTCGGATAGTGTCTGGAACGCACGAACAAAACGCCGCTATTCGGATATAACGATGGATTATTTTGGACCAAACCAACATTTGTTATTGAAGTAGAAGTCCTGGGAGTGCATTCTGACGAAGACAACAAAAGGTAATCAAACTTTTGTAATAGTAAATCTGATATTGGTGAGTGCTAAACTTGCCGGGTGTCTAAATAGCTAGCCCGTGATGGCTGGGCTATGTACTTAGCTTTTTGGTGAAAGCACATTTTGCAATATTCTATTTTAAAATCGGACATATCGAGTGCATAGAGGAGTTCTGTATCTATAATTCTTAAAATAATTGTTATGCTTTTTGTGAACGTTTATCGTGAGTAATTTAGTAAATTGTTAGTGAATTCGCCGGAAGTTTGCGGGGGGTATGCTAGTTCTGAACGTCACATGCTAATGTAAAAAGCTGGTTTTTGATATAAATATGAACTTGATTGAACAAAACATGCATGTATTGTATAACATAATGTCCTAGGGTTGTCATCTGATGAAGATCATCAAAGGTTAGTGCTGCATTTAGCTGTCTTCTGGGTTTTTGTGACATTATATGCTAGCTTGAAAAATGGGTGTCTGATTATTTCTGGCTTGGTACTCTGCTGACATAATCTAATGATTTGCTTTCGTTGTAAAGCCTTTTTGAAATCGGACAGTGTGGTTAGATTAACCTGTTGGGGATAGGGGGCAGTATTTGCACGGCTGGATAAAAAACGTACCCGATTTAATCTGGTTACTACTCCTGCCCAGTAACTAGAATATGCATATAATTATTGGCTTTGGATAGAAAACACCCTAAAGTTTCTAAAACTGTTTGAATGGTGTCTGTGAGTATAACAGAACTCCTATGGCAGGCCAAAACCTGAGAAGATTCCATGCAGGAAGTGCCCTGTCTGACAATTTGTTGTCCTTCTGTTGCATCTCTATCGAAAATACAGCATCTGTGCTGTTACGTGACACTTTCTAAGGCTTCCATTGGCTCTCTAAAGTGTTCAGAAAGCGGAATGACGTGTCTCCTGTCTCTGGGCAAAGTACAGCAGCAGAGTTTGTAAGTGGCCTGCCTGGGGACAGTGAGACTGAGATGCGCATTCACGAGACTTCTCCATTTTTTTCTTTCAGTCTTTGAATGAATGCAACGCTGTCAGGTTGAAATATTATCGCCATTTTAAGACAAAAATAGCATAAAAATTCATTTTAAACAGCATTTGAAATGCTTCGAAGTACGATAATGGAATATTTTGAATTTTTTTTGTCACGATACGCGCCGGCGCGTCACCCTTCGGATAGTGTCTTGAATGCAAGAACAAAACGCAGCTATTTGGATATAACTATGGATTATTTGGAACTAAAACAACATTGGGTGTTGAAGTAGAAGTCCTGGGAGTGCATTCTGACGAAGAACAACAAAGGTAATAACATTTTTCTTATAGTAAATCTGAGTTTGGTGAGTGCCAAACTTGGTGGGTGTCAAAATAGCTAGCCATGATGGCCGGGCTATCTACTCAGAATATTGCAAAATGTGCTTTCACCGAAAAGCTATTTTAAAATCGGACATATCGAGTGCATAGAGGAGTTCTGTATCTATAATTATTAAAATAATCGTTATGTTTTTTGTGAACATTTATCGTGAGTAATTTAGTAAATTCACCGGAAGTTTTCGGTGGGTATGGTAGTTCTGAACGTCACATGCTAATGTAAAAAGGTGGTTTTTGATATAAATATGAACTTGATTGAACAAAACATGCATGTATTGTATAACATAATGTCCTAGGAGTGTCATCTGATGAAGATCATCAAAGGTTAGTGCTGCATTTAGCTGTGGTTTTGGTTTTTGTGACATTATATGCTAGCTTGAAAAATGGGTGTTTGATTATTTCTGGCTGGGTACTCTCCTGACATAATCTAATGTTTTGCTTTCGTTGTAAAGCCTTTTTGAAATCGTACAATGTGGTTAGATAAAGGAGAGTCTTGTCTTTAAAATGGTGTAAAATAGTCATGTTTGAAAAATGGACGTTTTGGGATTTTTGAGGAGTTTGTAATTTGCGCCAAGCTCTATCATTGGATATTGGCGAGGCGTTCCGCTAGCGGAACATCTAGATGTAAGAGGATAACATAATGTCCTAGGAGTGTCATCTGATGAAGATCATCAAAGGTTAGTGCTGCATTTAGCTGTGGTTTTGGTTTTTGTGACATATGCTTTGAAAATGGCTGTGTGATTATTTTTGGCAGGGTACTCTCCTGACATAATCTAATGTTTTGCTTTCGCTGTAAAGCCTTTTTGAAATCGGACAACGTGGTTAGATTAACGAGTGTCTTGTCTTTAAAATGGTTTAAAATAGTCATACGTTTGAGAAATTTAAGTTATAGCATTTTTGAGGTATTTGTATTTCGCGCCACGCGATTCCACTGGCTGTTGACTAGGGTGGGACGCAAACGTCAAACCGTCCCACTGGCCCAGAGAGGTTAACCTCCCTGGGATATGTGGGACGTTATCTCATAATTCAAATTTCTCAAACATACAAGCATTATACACTATTTTAACCTCCCTGGGCGAGGTGGGACGCTTTCGTGCCACGCGATTCCAACAGCCAGTGGAATCGCGTGGCACGAAATACAAATACCTCAAAAATGCTATAACTGCAATTTCTCAAACATATGACTATTTTACACCAGAGATGCTGTATTTTCGATAGAGATGCAACTGAAGAACAACAAATTGTCAGATAGGGCACTTCTGTATGGAATCTTCTCAGGTTTTGGCCTGCCATATGAGTTCTGTTATCCTCACAGACACCATTCAAACAGTTTTAGAAACTTTAGAGTGTTTTCTATCCAAATCTACTAATTATTTGCATATTCTCGTTTCTGGGCAAGAGTAGTAACCAGTTTAAATCGGACCCTTCCAACTGTTTGGATTACAGAAATCTTGTTTCATTATTCAACCTTTTGATGTTATTGTACTGCAACTTCTCTCTGTGGTAACAAAGTGATTTAACTTCCATTTCTGAAAGAGTGGGAGAGAGTTTTCCTGCAGGTATTTCCGACAATCATAAAACTGTGGTGGGAGAGAGAGAGAGAGAGAGAGAGGTGGGATCTGGCATCTTTGATCCTTACTCAAAAGGGCAAGTCATGACACCTGATTACCCATATAGAAGTAGGACTAGTCTACCTGGCCTGCGTGCAAATCTAGGCCTATACATGTGCCCATTTAGGGATGTCTAATAGTATTTCTGAATGTCATAACTCACCACCACTAATGAGCTGCAGAGCTAATCAAAGTATTTTTTCTTCATCTCAAACAGAAAGTAAACAAAGTCTGTTTTTAGAATTAATTGTAACGCCCTGGCCATAGAGAGGGGTTTTTTGCTCTTTATTTTGGTTAGGCCAGGGTGTTACATTGGATGGGCGTTCTATGTTCATTTTTCTATGTTTTTGTATTTCTTTGTTTAGGGCCGTGTGTGGCTCCCAATCAGGCACAGCTGAAGTTAATTGTTGCTGATTGGGAGTCACACATAAGGAGCCTGTTTTTCCTTTGGGTTTTGTGGGGGATTGTTTTCTGTTTAGTGTAGTTCCTGACAGAACTGTTGGCTGTCGTTTCTTTTCGTGTTTTGGTATTAGTGTTCAATTCGGTCTATTAAAAGTCTCATGATGAACACATCCTCCGCTGCACCTTGATCTCCTCTTTCCACCAACGACGGTCATTACAGAATCCCCCACCAGAAACGGACCAAGCAGCGGAGGAGGGAGCAGCACAAGGAGGACTATAGGAAGCAGCGCGCTCGGAAAGTCATGGCATCCTGGTCGCTGGAGGTGTTGGAGTCCAGGATTGACTGGACATGGGATCAATTATTTGACCACTGCAACAACCTGCCGAGGGAGAGCGACGGACACGGGAGGCAGCCCCAATAATTTTTTGGGGGGGGGCACACGGGGAGATTGGCGGAGTCAGGCGGTAGACCTGAGCCAACTCCCCGTGCTTACCGGAAGCAGCGTGGTACTGGTAAGGCACCGTGTTATGCTGTGGAGCGCACGGTGTCCCCAGTATGCGTTCAAAGCCCAGTGCGCTACATACCAGCCCCCCGCAAGTGCCATGTGAGGGCAGGCATCGAGCCAGGACCGGTTGTGCCAGCTCAGCGCGTCTGGTCTCCAGTGTGCCTTTTCGGGCCAGGGTATCCTGCATCGGCTCTGCGCACTGTGTCTCCAGGGCGCTGGGAGGGTCCAGTTCGCCCAATGCCTGCTCCGCCCGTGCCGGGCCAAAGTGGGCATTCAGCCTGGAGTATGGGTAAAGAGCGTAAAGTCTAGAACTCCAGTTCTCCTACACAGCCCGATTTATCCTGTGCCTTCTCCTCGGACCAGGCCTCCAGTGGATCTCTCCAGCCTGGTCCGTCCTGTGCCACCTCCCAGGACTAGGCCTCCAGTGGGTCTCCCCATCCTGGTTAAGCCTGTGCCTCCTCCTCGGACCAGGCCTCCAGTGGGTCTCCCCATCCTGGTCCGTCCTGTGCCGCCTCCTAGGACTAGGCCTCCAGTTGGTCTCGCCAGTCCAGAGCCGCCCGCCAGTCCGGAGCCGCCAGAGCCGCCCGCCAGTCAGGAGCCGCCAGAGCCGCCCGCCAGTCAGGAGCCGCCAGAGCCGCCCGCCAGTCAGGAGCCGCCAGAGCCGCCCGCCAGTCAGGAGCCGCCAGAGCCGCCCGCCAGTCAGGAGCCGCCAGAGCCGCCCGCCAGTCAGGAGCCGCCAGAGCCGCCCGCCTGTCAGGAGCCTCCAGAGCCGCCCGCCTGTCCGGAGCCTCCAGAGCCGCCCGCCTGTCCGGAGCCTCCAGAGCCGCCCGCCTGTCCGGAGCCTCCAGAGCCGCCCGCCTGTCCGGAGCCGCCAGAGCCGCCCGCCTGTCCGGAGCCGCCAGAGCCGCCCGCCTGTCCGGAGCCGCCAGAGCCGCCCGCCTGTCCGAAGCCGCCAGAGCCGCCCGCCTGTCCAGAGCCGCCCGCCTGTCCGGAGCAGTCAGAGCCGCCCGGTGAGTCCTGTGCCTGCGCCTAGGGCCAGGCCTCTTACATGTCTCCTCAGCCTGGTGAATCCTGGGTCAGTGCCGTCGGAGCCGCCAGGGACGCCTGCCAGCCGGGCGCAGCCAGGGACGCCCGCCAGCCGGGCGCAGCCAGGGACGCCCGCCAGCCGGGCGCAACCAGGGTCGCCCGCCAGCCGGGCGCAGCCATCGCCGCCCGCCAGCCGGGCGCAGTCAGGGTCGCCCACCAGACCTTCGGCGCGGCCAGGTGCGCCACCTAAGAGGGCGACGCCGAGGGTGGAGCAGAGGCCACGTCCCGCACCTGAGCCGCCTCCGTAAGAAGGCCCACCCGGACCCTCCCATTCAGTGTCAGGTTTTGCGGCCGGAGTCCGCACCTTGGGGGGGGGGGGGGGGATACTGTAACGCCCTGGCCATAGAGAGGGGTTTTTTGTTCTTTATTTTGGTTAGGCCAGGGTGTTACATTGGGTGGGCGTTCTATGTTCATTTTTCTATGTTTTTGTATTTCTTTGTTTTGGGCCATGTGTGGCTCCAAATCAGGCACAGCTGAAGTTCATTGTTGCTGATTGGGAGTCACACATAAGGAGCCTGTTTTTCCTTTGGGTTTTGTGGGGGATTGTTTTCTGTTTAGTGTAGTTCCTGACAGAACTGTTGGCTGTCGTTTCTTTTCGTGTTTTGGTATTAGTGTTCAATTCGGTCTATTAAAAGTCTCATGATGAACACATGCTCCGCTGGACCTTTGTCTCCTCTTTCCACCAACGACGGTCGTTACATTAATTGAGAATGACAACAGTTCCTGAAAGTATTTGAACAATATTTCCATCTCTCTCCCTTTTGATAACCACTCGGCATGAAAGGGAAAAATGTAATGCTCTGATCCAGTGGAAACGTCATAAAGTACCTGACCCAGTTGATAGTTGATACAATGTTTAGAATTCGTTGCAGACAGGCCATGCGTAGCCAATGGGATTTATAGGATATTTATATTTATGAGGATATTTTTCTGACTGCAGGCTGCAATATTTTTATGTGTTGGCTTTATGTAGGCTTTTTTTTTACATAGTTGGCAGTGGCAATAAAGGTTACTTTTAGATTTGTATCATTTTCTTTTAGATTTGTATCATTTTCTTTTAGATTTGTATCATTTTCATTTAGATTAATATTTTAGAATGTAGATTAACCACAGACAATGTTTTTGAGATACAAAGACTATTATAAATTAAATGAAACTGTTCCACGAATATATGCCTATGAAAAGCATAACTCTCTCGCAGGTTGGTGGAAATGGTAAGATGTGTCTATATATGGAAAAATACATGTTTTAAAATGTAGACAGATTGATTGGTCGAAAGAAAAGACTACGATTCGTCGACCAAGATTTTTGTTGTTGTGTACTGCACTAGTAGAAATGCAGGAAATTAGCATTAGATGCCCCAGAAATTTAGGGAGGGCCCCCAGTCCCCCTGCCAGGCTATGTCCCACCCCCCCTACACTTCTAAAACCAAAGTTGCGCCTCTTACTAAAGGTATCAAGAAATAGGGAGCCATTTAACACTGCAACAGTTTAGCAGATTTTACCTTTATTTTGTTGACTTCTGATATTTTTGAGGGTTGCTCCCTAACTTTGAGTTGAATTAAGATTTGTGAAAATGTAAAAATATCTACAGTACTAGTCAAAAGTTTGGACACCTACTCATTCAAGGGTTTATCTTTATTCTTACTATTTTTTACATTGAAGAATAATAGTGAAGACATCAAAACAATGAAATAACAACTGTAGAATCATGTAGTAACCAAAAACGTGTTAAAGAAATCAAAATATATTTTTGATTCTTTTAAGTAGCCACCCTTTGCCTTGATGACAGTTTTACACACGGTTGGCATTCTCTCAACCAGCTACACCTGGAATGATTTTCCAACAGTCTTGAAGGAGTTCCCATATGCTGAGCACATGTTGGCTGCTTTTCCTTCAATCTGCGGTCAAACTCATCCCAAACCATCTCAACTGGGTTGAGGTCGGGTGATTGTGGAGGCCAGGTCATCTGATGCAGCACTCCATCACTTTTCTTCTTGGTCAAGTAGCTCTTACACAGACTGGAGGTGTGTTGAGTCATTGTGCTGTTGAAAAACAAATGATAGGAAAAGGGGGATATCTAGTCAGTTGTTCATCTGAATGTTTTCAACTGAAATGTGTCTTCTGCATTTAACCCAATGCTTCTGAATCAAAGAGGTGCGGGGGGCTGTCTTAAATCGACATACACGTCTTCGGTGCCCGGGCTACAGTGGGTTAACTGCCTTGCTCAGGGGCAGAATGACAGATTTTTACCTTCAAACCGCTAGGCTACCTGCCACCCCACTAAGCGCAAACCAGATGGGATGGCGTAACGCTGCAGAATGCTGTGATAGCCATGCTGGTTAAGTGTGCCTTGAATTCTAAATAAATCACAACAGTGTCACCAGCAAAGCACCCCCGCACACTCACACCTCCTCCTCCATGATTTACGGTGGGAACCACACATGCGGAGATCATCCGATCACCAATTCTGCGTCTCACAAAAACACGGCGGTTGGAACCAAAAATCTCAAATTTGGACTCATCAGACCAAAGGACATATTTCCACTGGTCTAATGTCCATTTCTGGTGTTTCTTGGCCCAAGCAAGTCTCTTTTTATTATTGGTGTCCATAAGTAATGGTTTCTTTGCAGCAATTTGACCATGAAGGCCTGATTCATGACGTCTCCTCTGAACAGTTGATGTTGAGATGTGTCTGTTAAAAGTTGTAAAGTTGCCTTTACATTTGATCATTTACATTTATATTAAGATTGTAGAATGTAGATCAACCACCAACAATGATTTTGAGATACAAAGACAATTATAAATTAAATTAAACTCTTCCACAAAAATGTGCATATGACTATCATAACTGACGCGCAAATTGGTAGAAATCGTATATAAATTGGCACATAGGGTGTGTCTATATATGGAAATATACATGTTTAAAAATGGACAAATCAATTGGTCGAAGGAAAAGACTATGTTTGGTCGACCAATAGAAATGCAGGAAAGTAGCAATAGATGCCCAAAAAAATGTAGGGAGAACCCCCAGAAATCCCTGCCAGATTATGTCCCCACCACACTTCTAAAACCAAAGTTGCGCCCCTTGATATAGGTATCAAGAAATGAGGCACCATTTAACCCTCCAATAGTTTTGGCAGATTTTACCTTTATTTTTGTTGACTTCTGACATCAGGAAGTCTCCCTGTCGTGTAAGATCATGTAACTAACGTCTCATTTCAATTATTTATGTGCATTACACTTTCTAAAAACTGCCCTTCGAATCTGCTGGAGGTTAAGTCCATATATGACAGGGTTAAAGACAGGTGGTATAACAAGGAATTGTTCAGCCATTGCATTACGCATATTGAGCGTAATATTTACATTACTATTCCACCCTTGCAACGTGTCAAACAGGGTCACTGTGATGAAAATAACCATTGTTATTAAATGTGGCATACAAGTCTGTGTGAACTTAATCCTTCCCTTAGCTGACTTTACACAAGTCCTTACAATCTGACTGTAAGAAAATACAATGAATAGTATCTGTAAAACATTAACCATTATTACAAATTTGTTCAAAATCTGATTGATGGTAATGGGTAAACATGCATGTTTCACTATAGACGGAATGTCACAGAAGAGTTTATCAATACGAGATCCACACAAAGAAAGTCTGGCGGTTAAACTAACTGCAATCAGTCCTATAAATAAAGGATAACACCAAGAAAATAAGAGTAACTTTCTAACAGTTAAAGATGTCACAATGGTATGGTATAGTAGTGGTCTGCATATGGCCACATACCTGTCGTAAGACATCACTGTTAGAGTAGAAACTTCACACATGACAGATGTGTATATTACATAGGCTTGAGTGAAACATCCATCATAAGATATCACCTGAACATCTGACTGAAGGTCCAGTAACAACTTGGGGTAGAAACCAGCGGTTCCATACAATCCATTGACACATAGACTACACAGAAAGATATACATGGGCTCATGGAGACCTTTCTCCTGAATGATTGTTATGATCAGAGTCAGATTCACAGTGATGATGAGAAGGTATGTGATAAGAGACAAGGTAAAATAGACCGATTTGTTGATAAATGTCTCTTGTAAGCCAAAGAGATAAAATAACTTGACTTGGGTTGAGTTCTCCATAGCTTTTTGTTAATTTTCTTCCTCTGGTCAGTGCAAAAATTCTTAGTCCTTACAAGGCTTCAGCATGTATGGAGGTGAATGAATTCAAGTGTGAATCATTTGATTCTGTTTAGGCTGAGAAACTTGTGTCCATGAAATGTCTTCTTGCTTGAGAGAGGGATACTGCTTCAATAACTTGTCCTGGTAGCCTCTAAATATATCGTAGTGTATGATCACATGGGATTGTAGTTTCAGTGTCGACATGTAACCACTCCATAGAGATGGATCTATATTGAGTTTATGACAAGCAACTAATTGGATTATATTTACTCTATTTATGCATTAACCCAGCAAACGGGATGTACTAAGGACATTAGGCAATGTCCCCATTAGGTCTATTTCAGGCAGCGTTTACCAAACTCTGTCCTGCGGACCCCAGGGGGTGCACAAGCATTTTTCTGCCCAAGCACTACATAGCTGATTCAAATAATCAAAGCTTGATGATTAGTTGATTATTTGAATCAGCTGTGTAGTGCTAGGGAAAGATTTGTAAGTCGCTCTGGATAAGAGCGTCTGCTAAATGGCTAAAATGTAAAATGTAAAATGAAAGAAACAAAACATGCACCCATTGGGGTCACCAGGTCAACGTTTGGGAAATGCGGTTTAAGGGTTTCAGCGAGACGTTATCCCACTGATGTTCTGAGAACATTGTAGGAACATTAAAACATGACAGTACAGATACCGATTTGGTCGCAGTATAACGTTATGATAAGGTACAGTGGGGGGGAAAAGTATTTGATCCCCTGCTGATTTTGTACGTTTGCCCACTTACAAAGAAATGATCAGTTTATAATTTTAATAGTAGGTTTATTTGAACAGTGAGAGACAGAATAACAACCAAAAAATCCAGAAAAACGCATGTCAAAAATGTTATAAAATTATTTACATTTTAATGAGGGAAATAAGTATTTGACCCCTCTGCAAAACATGACTTAGTACTTGGTGGCAAAACCCTTGTTGGCAATCACAGAGGTCAGACATGTCTTGTAGTTGGCCACCAGGTTTGCACACATCTCAGGAGGGATTTTGTCCCACTCCTCTTTGCAGATCTTCTCCAAGTCATTAAGGTTTCGAGGCTGACGTTTGGCAACTCGAACCTTCAGCTCCCTCCACAGATTTTCTATGGGATGAAGGTCTGGAGACTGGCTAGGCCACTCCAGGACCTTAATGTGCTTCTTCTTGAGCCACTCCTTTGTTGCCTTGGCCGTGTGTTTTGGGTCATTGTCATGCTGGAATACCCATCCACGACCCATTTTCAATGCCCTGGCTGCGGGAAGGAGTTTCTCACCCAAGATTTGACGGTACATGGCCGCGTCCATCGTCCCATTTATGCGGTGAAGTTGTCCTGTCCCCTTAGCAGAAAAACACCCCCAAAGCATGATGTTTCCACCTCCATGTTTGACGGTGGAGATGGTGTTCTTGGGGTCATAGGCAGCATTCCTCCTCCTCCAAACACGGCGAGTTGAGTTGATGTCAAAGAGCTCCATTTTAGTCTCATCTGACCACAACACTTTCACCAGTTGTCCTCTGAGTCATTCAGATGTTCATTGGCAAACTTCAGACGGGCATGTATATGTATCCTTGAGCAGGGGGACCTTGCGGGCGCTGCAGGATTTCAGTCCTTCACGGCGTAGTGTGTTACCAATTGTTTTCTTGGTGACTATGGTCCCAGCTGCCTTGAGATCATTGACAAGATCCTCCCGTGTAGTTCTGGGCTGATTCCTCACCGTTCTCATGATCATTGCAACTCCCCGAGGTGAGATCTTACATGGAGCCCCAGGCCAAGGGAGATTGACACTTCTTTTGTGTTTCTTCCATTTGCGAATAATCGCACCAAATGTTGTCACCTTCTCACCAAGCTGCTTGGCTATGGTCTTGTAGCCCAAATCTTGTCCCTGACATCCTTGGAGAGCTCTTTGGTCTTGGCCATGGTGGAGAGGTTAGAATCTGATTGATTGATTGCTTCTGTGGACAGGTGTCTTTTTTACAGTTACCAAGCTGCGGTTAGGAGCACCCCCTTTAAGAGGGTGCTCCTAATCTCAGCTCGTTACCTGTATAAAAGACACTTGGGAGCCAGAAATCTTTCTGATTGAGAGGGGGTCAAATACTTATTTCCCTCATTAAAATGCAAATCAATTTATAACATTTTGTCATGCGTTTTTTTTTATATTTTTGTTGTTATTCTGTCTCTCATGTTCAAATAAATCTACCATTAAAATTATAGACTGATCCTTTCTTTGTCGGTGGGCAAATGCACAAAATCAGCAGGGGATCAAATACTTTTTCCCCCCACTGTATACTTGTCACGATTGTCGTAAGGATTGGACCAAAATGCAGCGGGTACGTGAATGCTCATTTTCTTCTTTATTCAATAAATGAACACTGAACAAAAAGAACGACGAAAACAGTCCTGTCAGGCACACAGCTAAACAAGAAACAACTACCCACAAAACCCATAGAAAAACAACCCTACTAAATAGGACCTTCAATTAGAGGCAACGAGGAATAGCTGCCTCCAATTGAAAGTCAAAGCAATAAACTAAACATAGAAATATAATAACTAGAAAATAGAACATAGAAATACAAAACACAGAACACTACCCAAAAACCCCGACAACACAAAACAAACACACCCCTGCCACGTCCTGACCAACTACAATAACAAAATGTAAACGTAACATGCATCAATTTAAAAGATTTTACCTAGTTATAGTTAATATAAGGAAATCAGTCAATTGAAATAAATGAATTAGGGCCTAATCTATGGATTTCACATGACTGGGAATACAGATATGCATCTGTTGGTCAAAGATACAGTACCTTTAAAAAAGGTAGGGGTGTGGAAAAGAAAACCAGTCAGTATTTGGTGTGACTTCTATTTGCCTCATACCAGCGCGACACATCTCCTTCGCATATAGTTGATCAGGATGTTGATTGTGGAATGTGGAATATTTTCCCACTCTTCTTCAATGACTGTTGCAGGATATTGGCACGAAGTGGAACACACTGTCGTACCCGTCGATCCAGATTATCCCGAACATGCCTGTAGAGTATGCAGACCATGGGAGAACTTGGACATTTTCAGCTTCCAGAAACGGTGTACAGATCCTTGAAACATGGGGCTGTGCATTATTATGCTCAAACATGAGGTGATGGCGGCAGATGAATGGCACGACAATGGATCTCAGGCTCTCGTTACAGCATCTCTGTGCATTCAAATTGCCATCAATAAAATGCAAATGTGTTCGTTGTCCACAGCTTATGACTGCCCATACCATAACCCCACCACCACCACCGTGTTCACAACGTTGACATCAGCAAACCGCTCTTCCACACAATGTCATACACGTGGTCTGCAGATGTGAGGTCGGTTGGACCAAAGGTACCGTAAAAAGTTTGGGGTCACTTAGAAATGTCCTTGTTTTTTAAAGAAAAGCATACTCCGGGATGCTGGCCTTCAAGGAAGAGTTGCAAAGAAAAAGCCATATCTCAGACTGGCCAATAAAAATAAAAGATTAAGATGGGAAAAAGAACACAGACACTGGAAAGAGGAACTCTGCCTAGAAGGCCAGCATCCTGGAGTCGCCGCTTCACTGTTGACGTTGAGACTGGTGTTTAGCGGGTACTATTTAATGAAGCTGCCAGTTGAGGACTTTTGAAGCGTCTGTTTCTCAAACTAGACACTTTATTGTACTTGTCCTCTTGCTCAGTTGTGCACCGGGGCCTCCCACTCCTCTTTCTATTCTGGTAAGAGCCAGTTTGCACTGTTCTGTGAAGGGAGTAGTACACAGCGTTGTACGAGATCTTCAGTTTCTTGGAAATTTCTCATACGGAATAGCCTTCATTTCTCAGAACAAAAATAGACTCACAAGTTTCAGAAGAAAGTTCTTTGTTTCTGGCCATTTTGAGCCTGTAATCGAACCCACAAATGCCGATGCTCCAGATACTCAACTGGTCTAAAGAAGGCCAGTTTTATTGCTTATTTAATCAGGACAACAGTTTTCAGCTGTGCTAACATAATTGCAAAAGGGTTTTCTAATGATTAATTAGCCTTTTAAAATGATAAACTTGGATTAGCTAACACAACATGCCATTGGAGCACAGGAGTAATTAATTTATTTTATTTTTATTTCACCTTCATTTAACCAGGTAGGCAAGTTGAGAACAAGTTCTCATTTACAATTGCGACGTGGCCAAGATAAAGCAAAGCAGTTAGACACATACAACAACACAGGGTTACACATGGAGTAAAACAAACTTACAGTCAATAATACAGCAGAAAAATGGTGGCAATGTAAATACAATATAGCAAGTAAAACACTGGAATGGTAGATTTGTAGTGGAAGAAAGTGCAAAGTAGAAATAGAAATAATGGGGTGCAAAGGAGCTAAATAAATAAATACAGTAGGGGAAGAGGTAGTTGTTTGGGCTAAATTATAGATGGGCTATGTACAGTTGCAGTGATCTGTGAGCTGCTCTAACAGCTGGTGCTTAAAGCTAGTGAGGGAGATAAGTGTTTCCAGTTTCAGAGATTGTTGTAGTTCGTTCCAGTCATTGGCAGCAGAGAACTGGAAGGAGAGACAGCCAAAGGAGGAATTGGCTTTGGGGGTAACCAGAGAGATATACCTGCTGGAGCGCGTGCTACAGGTGGGGTGCTGCTATGGTGACCAGTGAGCGGAGATAAGGGGGGACTTTACATAGCAGGGTCTTGTAGATGACCTGGAGCCAGTGGGTTTGGCGACGAGTATGAAGCGAGGGCCAGCCAACGAGAGCGTACAGGTCGCAGATGGGGCTTTGGTGACAAAACGGATGGCACTGTGATAGACTGCATCCAGTTTATTGAGCAGGGTATTGGAGGCTATTTTGTAAATGACATCGCCGAAGTCGAGGATCGGTAGGATGGTCAGTTTTACGAGGGTATGTTTGGCAGCATGAGTGAAGGATGCTTTGTTGCGAAATAGGAAGCCAATTCTAGATTTAACTTTGGATTGGAGATGTTTGATGTGAGTCTGGAAGGAGAGCTTACAGTCTAACCAGACACCTAGGTATTTGTAGTTGTCCACATATTTTAAGTCAGAACCGTCCAGAGTAGTAATGCTGGACGGGCAGGCAGATGCGGGCAGCGATCGGTTGAAGAGCATGCATTTAGTTTTACTTGTATTTAAGAGCAGTTGGAGGCCACGGAAGGAGAGTTGTATGGCATTGAAGCTCGTCTGGAGGGTAGTTAACACAGTGTCCAAAGAAGGGCCAGAAGTATACAGAATGGTGTCGTCTGCGTAGAGGTGGATCAGAGACTCACCAGCAGCAAGAGCAACATCATTGATGTATACAGAGAAAAGAGTTGGCCCAAGAATTGAACCCTGTGGCACCCCCATAGAGACTGCCAGAGGCCCGGACAACAGGCCATCCGATTTGACACGTTGAACTCTATCAGAGAAGTAGTTGGTGAACCAGGCAAGGCAATCATTTGAGAAACCAAGGCTATTGAGTCTGCCGATGAGGATGTGGTGATTGAGTCGAAAGCCTTGGCCAGGTCAATGAATACAGCAGCACAGTATTGTTTCTTATCGATGGCGGTTACGATATCGTTTACGACCTTGAGCGTGGGTGAGGTGCACCCATGACCAGCTCTGAAACCAGATTGCATAGCGGAGAAGGTGCGGTGCGATTCGAAATGGTCGGTAATCTGTTTGATGACTTGGCTTTCGAAGACCTTAGAAAGGCAGGGTAGGATAGATATAGGACTGTTGCTGTTTGCTTCAAGAGTGTCCCCTCCTTTGAAGAGGGGGATGACAGCAGCTGCTTTCCAATCTTTGGGAATCTCAGACGACACGAAAGAGAGGTTGAACAGGCTAGTAATAGGAGTTGCAACAATTTCGGCAGATAATTTTAGAAAGAAAGGGTCCAGATTGTCTAGCCCGACTGATTTGTAGGGGTCCAGATTTTGCAGCTCTTTCAGAACATCAGCTGACTGGATTTGGGAGAAGGAGAAATGGGGAAGGCTTGGGCGAGTAGCTGTGGGGGGTGCAGTGTTGTTGACCACGGTAGGGGTAGCCAGATGGAAATCATGGCCAGCCATAGAAAAATGCTTATTGAAATTCTCAATTATAGTGGATTTATCAGCGGTGACAGAGTTTCCTATTCTCAGTGCAGTTGGCAGCTGGGAGGAGGTGTTCTTATTCTCCATGGACTTTACCATGTCCCAGTAATAATGGACCTCTGTACAGCTATGTAGATATTACATGAAAAATTAAACCGTTTCCAGCTACAATAGTCATTTACAACATTAACAATGTCTACACTGTTTTTATGATCAATTTGATGTTATTTCAAAAAAAAAATGCTTTTCTTTCAAAAACGAGGACATTTCTAAGTGACCCCAAAGTTTTACATAATAGGCTAGAAAAGTGGTGGACATTATTAGAAAATAAATTAATAAAAAGTACAGTTGAAGTCGGAAGTTTACATACACCTTAGACAAATACATTTAAACTCAGTTTTTCACAATTCCTGATGTTTCATCCGAGTTAAAATGCCCTGTCTTAGGTCAGTTAGGATCACAACTTGATTTTAAGAATGTGAAATGTCAGAATATTAGTAGAGAGAATGTTTTATTTCAGCTTTTATTTCTTTCATCACATTCCTAGTGGGTCAGAAGTTTACATACACTCAATTAGTATTTGGTTGCATTGCCTTTAACTTTTTTAACTTGGGTCAAATGTTTCAGATAGCCTTCCACAATCTTCCCACAATAAGTTGGGTGAATTTTGGCCCATTCCTCCTTACAGAGCTGGTGTAACTGAGTCAGGTTTGTAGGCCTCCTTGCTCGCACATGCTTTTTCAGTTCTTCCCACAAATTTTCTATAGGATTGAGGTCAGGGCTTTGTGATGGCCACTCCAATACCTTGACTTTGTTGTCCTTAAACCATTTTGCCACAACTTTGGAAGTGTGTTTGGGGTCATTGTCCATTTGGAAGACCCATTTGCGACCAAGCTTTAACTTCCTGACTGATGTCTTGAGATGTTGCTTCAATATATCCACATAATTTTCCTACCTCATGATGAAATCTATTTTGTGAAGTGCACGAGTCCCTCCTGCAGCAAAGCACCCCACAACATGATGGTACCACACCCATCTCTCACAGTTGGGATGGTGTTCCTCGCCTTGCAAGAGTCCCCTTTCCCCTCCAAACATAATGATGGTCATTATGACCAAACAGTTCTATTTTTGTTTCATATAGCTACTTGCCCTGTTAAGAAACCATACTCTGGTGAGCCAGACTGGGTCTCCCCTAATTTCCATCACCTGCCCACCTTTTTTTGTGATTCTGCTGTGGGGAGACCAGTCTTAGTCTCTCTGGGTGCTCATTGACTCTGGGGCTGATGAAAGTTTTATGGATGCTACCATGGTTTCTGAATGAGGTATTCCCACTCAACGTCTCTGTCCCCATGGATGCAAGGGCACTCGACGGCCGCCCTATTGGAAGAGTCACCCATAGCATAGTGCCCATTCATATACGGGCATCAGGAAACCACAGTGAGACCATACAGTTCCTCCTCATCGATTTTCCCCCCCATGTTCCTGTGGTTTTGGGATTTTCTTGGCTCCAGAAACACAATCCTGTTATTGACTGGACCACGAGCTCCATCCTGGGTTGGAGCCCGTTTTGTCATTCTCATTGCCTTAAAGCGGCACAGCCGTCTTTGAGATGTCCCCTTCAGGACGTAAGCAAAGCCTTGAATGTCTCTGCCGTTCCCACTGAGTACCATGACTTCCTGGAGATCTTCAGTAAGGCATGTGCAACTTCTCTTCTCCTGCACCATCCTTATGATTGTGCCATTGATCTCCTCCCAGGCACCACATCACGTCGTGGTTGGCTATATTCTCTATCTGGCCCAGAGACCTAGGCCATGGAGGAGTACATAGAGGAGTCTCTGGCTACTGGAGGCATTTGTCTGTCTGCATCTCCTGCCGGCGCAGGGTTTTTCTTTGTAGAGAAGAAGAACAAGACCCTGCGTCCATGCATTGACTACCGGGGTCTGACTGATACTACGATCAAGAACGTCTCCAGTGGGCTACCATATTTTCCAAGCTGGACCTTCGCAATGCCTACCGCCTGGCTGGGATACGTGAATGAGATGAGTGTAAGACAGCATTCAACACAGCCAGCGGACATTATGAGTAGCAGGTCATGCCATTTGGACTCACCAACTGTCTTCCAGGCTCTGGTAAACGATGTTCTCTGGGACATGCTAAACCGTTTGTGTTTGTCTACCTTAACGACAGCCTGTTTTGTTTTGGAGGCGCCTTCAGCGCCTCCTGGAGAACCAATTGTTTGCGAAAGCCAAGAAGTGTGAGTTCCACCGCTCTAGCCAGTGGAGGCACTGGCTGGAAGGAGCAGAGCAGCCATTCTTGGTTTGGACCGACCATAAAAATTAGGAATATCTCCGTACAGCCAATGGTCTTAACTCCAGGCAGGCCCGGTGGGCTTTATTGTTTACAATATTCAACTTCACCATTTCCTACTGCCCATGGTCCAAAAATGTGAAGCCTGACACCCTCTCCCGCCTATACAGTTTCTCTGCCACACATTCGGTCTCCAAAACCATTCTCCCTACCTCATGCCTTGCGGCTTCAGTGGGTTGGGGTATTGAAACCTTGGTCCGCAAGGCACAACGTTACCAGCCTGAACCTGAAGGGGGACCGGCTAACCGGTTATTCTTCCCTAACTCAGTCCAGTCCCGTGTCCTGGAATGGGCTCATTCCTCCAGGCTGACCTGTCATCCAGGTTCCCGTTGTATCCTAGCCTTCCTCTGCCAACGTTTCTGGTGGCCCACAATGGTTCCTGACGTCTCTGCCTTCGTCGCCACGTTCACTGTGTGCTCAGAACAAGACTCCACGGCAAGCTCCTTCTGGCCTCCTTCAGCCACTACCTGCTCCTCATCGTCCCTGGTCCCATATCGCTCTGGACTTTGTCATTGGGCTCCCTCCATCTGATGGTAACACTGTCATTCTGACGGTAGTGGATCGGTTCTCCAAGGCCGCCCACTTCATCCCTTTCCCCAAACGACCCTCTGCCAAAGAGACGGCCCAGCTTATGGTGCAGCACATCTTCCGGTGGACAGGGTCTCCAACCGGGGTCCTCAGTTCTCGTCTCTGTTCTGGAAGGCATTCTGCACCCTTATTGGGTTGTCGGCCAGCTTGTCCTCTGGATTCCATCCCCAATCAACGGCCAGTCGGAGCGAGCTAACCAGGACCTGGAAACCACCCTAAGATGCCTGGTCTCAACCAACCCCAATACCTGGAGCCGACAACCGGTCTGGGTGGAGTATGCCCGGAACACACTTCCCTGTTCAGCCACAGGACTCTTCCCCTTTGAGTGTTCAATCTGGTATCAGCCTCCTCTCTTCCCAGAAGAAGAGCAGGAGGTCAACGTACCCTCGGCCCAGATGTTTGTCCGCCGCTGTCGACGTACCTGGAGAAGAGCTCGGGCGTCAACCATCTGTCTCCTGTTTCTGCGTTTGTGTCTTGACTTGTGGCCTTATAGTACGATAAAGCAGTCTTTGGCAAAACTGTAAATGTAAGTAAGGAATTCAAAGTAATGAACTTCTGTTATTTCTTATATATTATAATAATAATTTATTAAATTTGTAAAGTTCTTTTCATTATAAAATAATCTCAAAGTGCATAAAAAAAAGATCAAAGTCTAGAAAGAATGGAAGGCTCATAGAGATGAGTCTTAAGGCCTGCTTTAAAGGTAGTCAATGGAGATCAGCAAGTGGATAAAAGGTAAATGAAAATATTATACAAATCAGCAAATGTTTTACAAGTCTGATTTTGAACATCCTCACCTCCATTCATTATTGCACCTACTGTATAAGCAACAAAACACACAAGTCAACATCACAAAAATCTGACAATCAGGACAAAAAAGGTCACACTAATGTTTAGCTTATGTTTTAGGATACAGACCACTGGTAGTATGTTTTTATAAGCCTGTCTGATTTCAGCCATCCTAAATCCATACACAATAGGATTTAAAAGTGGCTGGCAGATCAGATTCAAAGACTCAAGTCATCCAAGTCATAGACTGTTTTCTCTGCTACCGCACAGCAAGTGTCAAGTTTAGCTCCAAAAGGCTCCTTAACACCTTCACCCCCAAGCCATAAGACACCCCACCCCCTTTGATTTTACACTGCTGCTACTCGCTGTTTATTATCTATGCACAGTCACTTTACCCCTACCTACATGTACAAATTACCTCGACTAACCTGTACCCACGCACATTGACTAGGGACCGGTACCCCCGTATATAGCCTCGTTATTGTTATTTTATTGTATTACTTTTTATTTTTTACTTTAGTTTATTTAGGAAATATTTTCTTAACTTTATTTCTTGAACTGCATTGTTAGTTAAGGGCTTGTAAGTAAGCAATACACAGTAGGGTCTACACCATGTGACAAATACAATTTGATTTGATATGCGATAGTACACCGATGAAATAGTGGGTACAGTTGGAACATTTTTCATAGGCCTTTCAAATCTACTCTGGGGCAGATTTAAGAAACAGATGAAAGAGAAGTTGAGCACAGGTGCTGAAAGCTTTCTATCTGGTCTCGATGGAAGTTTTCCCAACAGTTTTTTTTTCTCTCGTCAGGACCAGAACGAAAGAAACTGCTCAGACATTTTTTTTACACATATTACATTAAGTCAGGTTGACACAAATGAGAGAACACCTCACTCCGACCATTTTAGACACCATAGCAGAGCTGGTTAGACTAGTTTTCAAGTTATACACAAGACACACCCACATAAAAGCACGCCTCCAATACACGTCTCTCTGGCTGTTAACTAACATGTTATTTGACATTCCCAATAAACTTACTTTCTTAAAGCCGCACTGCCCCCTCAAGACAAACTTACACTTTCAAACTTGGTGAACTTGATAGCCATGCATGGTAGGTGAGCATTTTATATAAATAATTAAGTCATTGTTGGAGGATCTATCCATTCAACGCTAATTCCCCCAGGGGTGACTGAATACAGGTGAATGACTACAAAATATGTAACTTTAACAAGAAACTCAATTCAGACAACTGACAAACATTTTCTTTCACTTTTATGTGATACTGTTGTTACATAACAAATACTGTTGCAAAACAAATATAGCTACCCTGGCCCTGAAATAAAATAGCTAAAACTAGTTTGAGGTGTCTGTTAACGAATGTTGGACTTCCGTTGCCCGCGATACTGCAAAATGTAGCGCTGTATAGAAGCTAGTTTTCATCCTCTGAGCCTAATTGAAAGAATGATAACACTACCACTTCTTCATCACAGAGGGAAGGGCCAGCAAAGCTACAATCAATGGTTGGCAAGTCAATATGTCAATCCAACTCAAGATTCAAGTTTGTCCAATCACAAGTGTAAATCATCTGACTTTGCCTATTTGGAGGTTAGTCTCTCATATTTGGGAGTTGCTCTGTTTCTCTTATAGTTACTGCTTGAAGCTAAACATAACCTATAAGACATTAAAAATACATAATTTCTAATTGTCAGAATATTTATATAGACAATAATTTTGGCAGAAAATGTACATAGAATATATATTCCAATTGGAGAAAAATGTGTGTAGTGATTCAATTGAATTGAAAATCAGAATGGGATATTTCTGCTCAGTATTCTTTTATCTTGTTTATTCAATTTATCACTCCAAATGTGTAGCCTACATTCAACCATACTTTCTAGTTACATGCATATTGTTGTTATAGCGTCAATGAAATAATGATTTTTATTCAAGTGGTCGTTAATATCCACTTATTTTGAGATACACTGAGGAGGGCTGGTTAAGAACATAGATGCGTTATCAGAACTCAGTAACCTAAAATAATATAAATTATTTGACAGTATTTTCCCCACAAACATTATTGACATCATTTATTTTCTGAGAGTATTAAGAATAAAGCACACTTGACAGAGTAGCTTTGCATGTTGTTGCATATTGTTGTTCAAAAAGCCTACAGTACATGTTAGGTTACCCAGTGTCTAACCAGGAGGAGGATTGGCCATTCCTTTTATAACATTTGGAAGATGAACAAGATAAGTCATAGTGACACAAATGAGAGAACTGACTCTGACCATTTTAGTCACCCTAGCAGAGCTGGTTAGATTTGTTTTCAAATTATCTAGAGTGGTGACTTTAATGCAGGTTAGCGTTTTCGTCATGAATCTTGATCTGGAGGCAGCTCTGCAGTGTTCACTAGCTGGCACAGCCACAAACTGATTTTAAACAACCTTAACCACACTGCTAACACTAATGCCTAACCCTAAATTAAGACCAATAAGCAAATAGTTATTCCTGAATTAACACAATATAGCCAATTTTGACTTTGCAGCTGGCCTATCTAAGTGGAAATAGCTCAATTCTGCTTCCAGGACAAGACTCAGAAAATAAATGTCATCCTGTGACTGTAACTATGTTAGTGTTTTGCATGTACAAACACTTCCCACTTGCAAAGACACAAAAAAGAAACACCCACATCAAAGCACGCCTCCAAGACTCAAATCATTTTAGCTGTTAACAAACATGCTATTTGACATTCAAATCAAATCAAATCAAATTGCATTGGTCACATACACATATTTAGCAGATGTTATTGCGTATGTACCGAAATGCTTGTGTTCCTAGCTCCAACAGTGCAGTAGTCTCTAACAATTCACAATGCTCACAAATCTAAAAGTAAAAGATTGGAATAAAGAAATACAGTGGCAAGAAAAAGTATGTGAACCCTTTGGAATTACCTGGAATTCTGCATAAATTGGCCATACAATTTGATCTGATTGTCAAAGTCACAACAATAGACAAACACAGTCTGCTTAAACTAATAACACAAAAAAAGATACGTTTTCACGTCTTTACAGTGCAGGATAGAAAAAGTATGTGAAACCTTGCATTTAATAACTGGTTGACCTCAACCAAACGTTTTCTGTATTTGCGGATCAGACCGGCACAACGGTCAGGAGGAATTTTGAAGCATTCCTCTTTACAAAACAGTTTCAATTTAGTAATATTCTTGGGATGTCTAGTGTGAACCGCTCTCTTGAGGTCATGCCACAGCATCTCAATCGGGTTGAGGTCAGGACTCTGACTGGGCCACTCCAGAAAGCGTATTTTTCTTCTGTTGAAGCCATTCTGTTGTTGATTTACTTCTGTGTTTTGGGTTGTTGTCCTGTTGCATTCACCCTACTTTTGTTGAGCTTCAATTGGCAGACAGATAGCCTAAGATTCTCCTGCAAAATGTCTTGATAAACTTTTTCCCGTCGATGATAGCAAGCTGTCCAGGCCCTGAGGCAGAAAAGCAGCCCCAAACCATGATGCTCCCTCCACCATACTTTACAGTTGGGATCAGGTTTTTATGTTGATGTGTTGTGGTTTTTTTATCCACACATAGTGTTATATGTTCCTTCCAAACAACACAACTAAGTTTCATCTGTCCACAGAATATGTTGCCAGTAGTGTTGTGGAACATCCAGGTGCTCTTTTGCAAACTTCAGACGGGCAGCAACGTTTTTTTTTGGACAGCAGTGGCTTCTTCCGTGGTGTCGTCCCATGAACCCCATTCTTTTTTTGTGTTTTACTTATCGTAGACTCATCAACAGCGATGTTAGCATGTTCCAGAGATTTCTGTAAGTCTTTAGCTGACACTCCAGGATTCTTCTTAACCTCATTGAGCATTCTGCGCTGTGCTCTTGCAGTCATCTTTGCAGGGGAACCACTCCTAGGGAGAGTACCAACAGTGCTGAACTTTCTCCATTTATAGACAATTTGTCTTACCGTAGACTGATGAACATCAAGGCTTTTAGAGATACTTTGTAACCCTTTCCAGCTTTATGCAAGTCAACAATTCTTAGGAATAGGACCTAGTGGGACACCAGCCGACAACATCCGGTGAAATTGGAGGGCGCGCAATTCAAATAAATAATCGTAATATTAAACATTCATGAACATGCAAGTATCTTATATCATTTAAAAGCTTAACCTCTTGGGGCTAGGTGGGACGCTAGCGTGCCACCCGTGGTGCACTCCATCAACAGCAGGTGCATTTCAAGAGCGGCAAATTTGAATCCAAATAAATGTCAAAATTCAAATTTTTCAAAAATACAACTATGTTACACCATTTGAAAGATAAACATCTCCTTAATCTAACCACGTTTTACGATTTCAAAAAGGTTTTACGGCGAAAGCATAAATTTAGAGTATGTTAGGACAGTACATTTACAAGAGTTGTGTGTAATGTTTTGTCAAGTCAAAGACAGGGTCACCAAAACCATAAAACCAGCTAAAATTATGCACTAACCTTTTACAATCTCCATCAGATGACACTCCTAGGACATTATGTTAGACAATGCATGCATTTTTAGTTCTATCAAGTTCATATTTATATCGAAAAACAGCGTTTTACTATGGCATTGATGTTGAGGAAATCGTTTCCCTCCAATAACCGGCAGTCAAGTCAGCGTAACAAATTAAATAATTAAAATTAGAAAACATTGGTAAAATATTATATTGTCATTTAAAGAATTATAGATTTACATCTCTTGAACGCAATCAACTTGCCAGATTTAAAAATAACCTTACTGGGAAATCACACTTTGCAATAATCTGAGCACTGCGCCCAGAAAAATACGCGTTGCGATACAGACTAGACGTCATGTTGGGGAGATCTAAAATCGAAAATACTATGTAAATAATCCATTACCTTTGATTCTCTTCATCAGATGTCACTTCCAGGTATCACAGGTCCATAACGAATGTAGTTTTGTTAAAAAAAGCTCATCATTTATGTCCAAAAATCTCCGTCTCGTTAGCACATGATGTAAGCCAGCCGGACTTCTCGTCATGAACGAGGGGAAAAAATATATTTCCGTTCGTTCAAACATGTCAAACGTTGTATAGCATAAATCATTAGGGCCTTTTTTAACCAGAACATGAATAATATTCAAGGTGGACGAATGCATACTCTTTTATAACGTATTGGAACGAGGGTACCCAACATGAACTCGCGCGCAAGGTGTCTAATGGGCCATCATCGTTCCATGGCTCTTGTTCGGTCAGATCTCCCTCCAGAAGACTCAAAACACTTTGTAAAGGCTGGTGACATCTAGTGGAAGCAATAGGAAGTGCCAAAATATTCCTAAACCCCTGTGTTTTTCAATGGGATAGGTTTAAAGTCAATACAACACATCAGGTATCCACTTCCTGTCAGAAAATGTCTCAGGGTTTTGCCTGCCAAATGAGTTCTGTTATACTCACAGACACCATTCAAACAGTTTTGGAAACTTTAGAGTGTTTTCTATCCATATATAATAAGTATATGCATATTCTAGTTACTGGGTAGGATTAGTAACCAGATTAAATCGGGTACATTTTTTTTATCCAGACGTGCAAATGCTGCCCCCTAGACCCAACAGGTTAAATTATTGTTAATCTAACTGCGTTGTCCGATTTCAAATAGGCTTTACGGCGAAAGCATACCATGCGAGTGTCTGAGGATGGTGCCCCACAACATATTTTTCAACCAGCACAGGCTTCATAAAATCACAATTGCGATTAAATAAATCACTTACTTTTGAAGATCTGCCTCTGTTTGCAATCCCAAGGGTCCCAGCTACAATATGAATGGTCGTTTTGTGAGATAAAATACTTCAGTTTAATTGGCGCCATCGATTTCAGTAATCCACTTGTTCAACATGCAGACAAAGGAGCCCAAAAAGCTACTGCTAAACAAGTCAAACAACGTTTCTATTTAATCCTCAGGTACACTAAAATGTAAATAAACAATAATATACGGAAAGTAGTATGTTCAATTGGAAAGGAAAATTAGTAAGCCCTCTCCCTCGTGCACCGAAAGACTATTGTTCCGGTGCTCTTCTCACCAAAACTCCAAATACTTGTTCGTTTTTCAAAAAACAAGCCTGAAACCTTGAATAAAGACTGTTGACATCTAGTGGAAGCCATATAAATTGCAACCTGGGAGACAGATTTACACAGAAACAATAGGTTTCCATAATAAGAGCCTGGGACTTCAAAAAAAAATGTCTGGTTGGATTTTCTTCTGATATTTGCCTCTGTAAATAAATATATAAATGAGTTGCCATACCAGGCAGTGATACAGCCCGACAGGATGCTCTCAATTGTGCATCTGTAAAAATGTGTAAGGGTCTTAGGGGCCAAGCCAAAGTTCTTCAGCCTCCTAAGGTTGAAGAGGCACTGTTGCGCTTTCTTCACCACACTGTTTGTGTGGGTGGACCATTTGAGATTGTCGGTGATGTGTACGCCGAGGAATTTCAAGTTTTTCACCTTCTCCACTGTGGTCCGGTCGATGTGCATAGGGGCATGCTCCCTCTGCTGTTTCCTGAAGTTCACAATCAGCTCCTTCGTTTTGTTGACGTTGAGGGAAAGGTTATTTTCCTGGTAGGGCCCTCACCTCCCTATAGGTTGTCTCGTCATTGTTGGTACTCAGGCCTGCTACTGTGTCGTCTGCAAACTTGATGATTGAGTTGGAGGCCTCTGTTTCCCCGCAGTCATGGGTGAACAGGGAGTACAGGAGGGGGCTGATCAGACACCCTTGTGGGGCCCCTGGATCAGCGAAGTGGAGGTGTTGTTTCCTATCTTCACCTCCTGGGGGCAGCCCGTCAGGAAGTGCAGGACCCAGTTACACAGGGCGGGGTTCAGACCCAGGCCTGCGAGCTTAATGATGAGCTTTGAGGGTACTATGGTGTTGAAGGCTGAGCTATTGTCAATGAACAGCATTCTTACGTAGGTATTCCTCTTGTCCAGATGTGATATGGCAGTGTGCAGTGCGATGGCGATTGCATTGTCTGTGGATGCATTGGGGCGGTATGCAAATTGAAATGTGTATAGGGTGTCAGGTAAGGTAGAGGTGATATGATCCTTAACTAGCCTCTCAAAGCACTTCATGATGACAGAAGTGGGTGCTATGGGGCGATAGTCATTTTTAATTCAGTCACCTTCCTTTGGTACAGGAACAATTGTGGACTTCTTGAAGCAAGTGGGGACAGCACTGGGATAGGGAGAGATTGAATATGTCCGTATACACTCCAGTCAGCTGGTCTGTGCATCTGGGCTGGGCAGCCTTGAGAGAATTAACATGCTTAAATGTCTTACTCATGTTGGCCACGGAGAATGAGAGCCACAGTCCTTGGGAGCGGACCGTGTCGGTGGCACTGTGTTATCCTCAAAGCGGGTGAAGAAGGTGTTCAGCTTGTCCCGTAGCAAGATGTCGGTGTCCGCGACATGGCTGGTTGTCCCTTTGTAATCCATGATTGTCTGTAGACCCTGCCACATACGTCTTGTGTCTGAGCCATTGAATTGCGACTTTGTCTCTGTACTGACATTTTGCCTGTTGGTTGCTTTACGGAGGGAATAACTACACTGTTTGTATTCGACCATAATCCCAGTCACCTTGCCATGGTTAAATGCGGTGTTTCCCGCTTCAGTTTTGTGCGAATCATGCCATCTATTCACAGTTTCTGGGTTGGGTAGGTTTTAATAGTCTCAGAGGGAACAACATCCTCTATACACTTCCTGATGAACTCAGTCACCATGTCCGTGTATACGTAAAGGTTTTTCTCAGAGGCTACCCGGAACATAACCCAGTCCCCGTAATCAAAACCATCTTGAAGCATGGATTCTGATTGGTCAGACCAGCGTTGAATAGACCTTAGCATGGGTACTTCCTGTTTGAGTTTCTGCCTATAGAAAGGGATGAGCAAAATGGAGTTCTGATCTGATTTGCCGAAGGAAGGGCAGGGGAGGCCCTTGTAGGTCGAGGGTTTTAGCAGAGCGAGTTCTACAGTCAATGTGCTTTGTTAAAATCACCCGCTACAATAAATTCAACCTCAGGATATGTGGTTTCCAGTTTGCACAAAGTCAGGTGTAGTTCCTTGAGGGCTGTTGGGGTATTGCCTTGAGGGGGAATATACACGGCTGTGACTATAATTGACGAGAATTCTCTTGGTAGGTAATATGGTCGGCATTTGATTGTGAGGTGTTCTAGGTCGGGTGAACAAAAGGACTTGAGTTTTTGAACGTTATCAAATTTACACAATGAGTGGTTAACCTGTTGGGGATAGGGGGCAGTATTTACACGGCCGGATAAAAAACGTACCCGATTTAATCTGGTTACTACTCCTGCCCAGTAACTAGAATATGCATATAATTATTGGCTTTGGATAGAAAACACTCTAAAGTTTCTAAAACTGTTTGAATGGTGTCTGTGAGTATAACAGAACTCATATGGCAGGCCAAAACCTGAGAAGATTCCATACAGGAAGTGCCCTGTCTGACAATTCGTTCTCCTTCTAGGGCATCTCTATCAATAATACAGTATCTCTGCTGTAACGTTACATTTTCTAAGGCTTCCATTGGCTCTCAGAAGGCGCCAGAAAGTGGAATGACGTCTCTGTAGTTTCTGGGCGAAAAACAGCAGGAGTTTTGTGAGTGGTCAGGCAGGGAACAATGACACTGGAGTGCGCATCCACGAGAGGACTCCATGTTTTTCTTTCAGTCTATGAATGAATATAACGTCGCCCGGTTGGAATATTATCGCTATTTTACGAGAAAAATAGCATAAAAATGTATTTTAAACAGCGTTTGACATGCTTCTAAGTACGGTAATGAAATATTTAGAATTTTTTTGTCACGAAATGCACCCTTCGGATAGTGACCTCAACGCACGAACAAAACGGAGCTATTTCAATATAACTATGGATTATTTCTAACCAAAACAACATTTGTTGTTGAAGTAGAAGTCCTGGGAGTGCATTCTGACAAAGAACAGCAAAGGTAATCCAATTTTTCTTATAGTAAATCTGAGTTTGGTGAGGGCCAAACTTGGTGGGTGTCAAATTAGCTAGCCGTGATGGCAGAGCTATCTACTCAGAATATTGCAAAATGTACTTTCGCCGAAAAGCTATTTTAAAATCTGACACCGCGATTGCATAAAGGAGTTCTGTATCTATAATTCTTAAAATAATTGTTATGTATTTTGTGAACGTTAATCGTGAGTAATTAAGTAAATTAACCGGAAGTTTGTGGTGGGTATGCTAGTTCTGAACATCACATGCTAATGTAAAAAGCTGTTTTTTGATATAAATATGAACTTGATTGAACAAAACATGCATGTATTGTATAACATAATGTCCTAGGAGTGTCATCTGATGAAGATCATCAAAGGTTAGTGCTGCATTTAGCTGTGGTTTTGGTTTTTGTGACATATATGCATGCTTTGAAAATGGCTGTGTGATTATTTTTGGCAGGGTACTCTCCTGACATAATCTAATGTTTTGCTTTCGCTGTAAAGCCTTTTTGAAATCGTACAGTGTGGTTAGATTAACGAGATTCTTGTCTTTAAAATGGTGTAAAATAGTAATATGTTTGAGAAATTGAAGTTATAGCATTTATGAGGTATTTGTATTTCGCGCCACACGATTCCACTGGCTGTTGACTAGGTGGGACCTCCTCCCTATAGGCTGTCTCATTGTTGTCTGTGATCAGGCCTACCACTGTTGTGTCATCGTCAAACTTGATGGTGTTGGAGTCGTTAATGGCCGTGCAGTCGCAAGTGAACAGGGAGTACAGGAGGGGACTGAGCACACACCCCTGAGGGGCCCGTATTGAGGATCAGTGTGGCAGATGTATTATTTCCTACCTTTACCACCTGGGGCCGGCCCGTCAGGAAGTCCAGTTTCAGAGGGAGGTGTTTAGTCCCAGGGTCCTTAGCTTTTTGATGAGTTTTGTGGGCACTGTCCCGTCCCGGGGACGTTTTTGGGATGTTGTGAAAGGGTACCCTGGAGTTCTAGTTCCTGGATTGTCCGTGGGATGTCCCTGAGTATATTTAAGACGTTCTTGGGAAGTTGTCATGTTCCCCTTGAGGTTTTTTTGCCACGAGATGGTCCCAGGTGTCCCAAACCATTATAAAATCAATGGTATGGGCGTTCAGGTAAGTGTTACGCTGGTCAGCTAAAAATAGTTTTAAAATCTTTGACAGGATTACTTAGAACTGACTTTTCATCATGACCCCACCTGGCACTTGAACTTGGGGTATACTGATGTTTCTGCTTGCCACAAAATCTGTTGAATTTCAGAAGTCCCCCCTCTGCACATTCATTACCTATAATACATCTCTGCGCAGCAAAACAGTGCCAGCTCCAAAGTCATTTTAGTTATCAGTATAACGTATACCCGGAGAGTCAGGAAGCGGGTACAGAATGTGAGTTTAATAATAATAAACAAGAAAAAAGTACAAAACAGGAGAAGTGTACTGAACGTAACCAAAACCAAAAATGCCTGATGAGGGCTATATGAAGGGAGAGTAATCAGGGAGGTGATGATGTCCAGATGTGCTTAACGATTGGGAGCAGGTGTGCGCAATGATTGTTGCCAGCACCGGTGGCTAGTAGACCGGCGATGTCGAGCACCGGAGGGATGTGAAGCTGACCGTGGACCCTAGGGCGAGGAGCAGGCCGGTCTGGACAGCAGAGATGGAAATCCCGGATGATGTTGGGGTCCAGGATGTGGACGCAAGAGCGCTCCTCAGGACCGTACCCCACCCAGTCTACCAGGTACTGGAGCCAACCTCCACGACATCAGGAGTCCAGGAAGGGCTTAACAACATAGGCTCGATGTCAGCTCGATGTCCAGGGGAGGCGGAGGGGTGTTGCAGGGGACGGCGTCAGCCAGGGGACCAGTAACCACCGGCCTGAGGGAAACATGAAAGCAGGGTGAGACAGGCAGTTGGTGGAGAGTTCTAAACAATAGGTTACCTCATTGACCCTCCGGAGGACCTTGAAGGGGCCCAGAAACCGGGGGCTCAGCTTCCGGCAGGGCAGGCGGAGAGGGAGGTTCCTGGTGGAGAGCCAGATGCGATGGAACACGGGAGCCTCACTGCGGTGGCGGTCCACCAGATCCTTCTGACGGCAGGCTGGAGCCTCATGTGAGCAGAGTTCTACACCTCTGCTTGCCGGAACCACTCGTCAACTGCAGGGGCCGCGGTCTGGCTCAGAGTCCTCGGAGCCAAGGTCAGCTGATATCCCAGAACGCAATGGAAGGGAGTCTGTGCGTAATCCACCCAGGGAAATAACTGGGGCATCTGACCCTACCGGTCCTGGCAGTGATTCTTCAGCAACCTCCCCAGATCTTGGTTTGTCTTCTCCACCTGCCTGTTAGACTGAGGCCGGTACCTGGATGTGAGGCTGACCGTGGCCCCCAGCTTCTCCATAAAGGCTTTCCAGACCCGCTACGTGAATTGGGGACCATAGACGGAAATGATGTCCTCCGGAAGGTCATTGAATGCATAACGAACATGAGTTGACATAGTGGGTGACGTCCTGTGCCAAAGTGGTCCACCAGTATTTATCGGAGAGGGATTAGATGGTGCGGGGTCATGCCTGGGTGTCCAGCAGTGAGGAATGTGTGTACCCAGGTCAACAACCGATCTCTGACCCCTGTGGGGACATAGATGCGCTCTGGAGGGTAGGTGGCAGGAGCAGGTTCCTTCCAGAGCGTGACGGATGTCCATATCTACGTCCCAAAACACGGGGCCAACGGTACTGGAGGACCAATTGATGGGCTGGAGGACACTCACAGGACCCTCCACTGACGTGGAACCACAGGGTGTGGTAAAACAGGTCGTCTGGCATCCTGGTCCCCAGGCGGTGATTCTCATCTTTGACTAGGAGATGGTAGGGTTATGAAGTTGGAGCCACGGGGGCTGAGGATGACTGTGTATGGGTGGTGATGAAGTGAAGGCTTTCCTGGTGCTTGCATCCCACTGTGAGGGGTGCTGTGACATAATTGTAATTGTGCCAGATCCCAATGTTCACATATCCAGAGATTGGACAGGAAAAGGAGAGGGGGTATGAAGTTATGTTCAGGGAGGAGGCAACGGCCTGGTCGATAAAGTTCTCTAGGGACAGCCAGCAGTGAAATGGGAACCAGCAAGGGTTTGGCCGCAAACAATGCACCGGATACCACTGAAGCTGGTGCCTCTCCAGCGAACCCTACTGCCATAGGTTCAGGCTCTGCCTCAGGACAGCCAAAGGAGGGAGTTGAGTGGCAGGTCGACACCGGCGCACCCGAAGAAAGTTAAGATAAACGGCCATCGCGATGAGAGCGTCCAAGAATATGTTGTTGCAGAATAGAGTGCGCAGCGCATGTTCATTCCATCCGCTGGAGGCTACTACAGTCCGAAAGGTGAGGGTGTACTCCGCAGCGGTCTGAGCACCCTGCTGGAGTTGGCCGTTGCCCACGCCAACGCCTGTCCGGATTGCAGAGAAATTACTGTGGCAACCTTTGACCTCTCTGTGGTGGGGGCTCCCATCTGATAGGCGGAATAGAACTGGACGGATGGCTGGGTAGGCTGGGGGACTGGCTCACTGTGACGGCCCATGGTAGGAGGCCCTCCATCAGTGGTATGGAGAACCTCGCAGGTGGTGTCGAGCAAGTGGAGAACCTACTTCATGGTCGTACACAGTAGAGCCAGCCGGTCGTGGGGTTGGTGGAGTAGAGGACCCTGTTCCTCAACCGTCTGGAAGATGGTGTAATCTTCTGCTGCTTCCATAATATCTGAGGCAGTATTCTGTAACGTTTATGCAGGGAGTCAGAAAGCAGGTGCAGAAGCTGAGTTTAATAATAATAAACTTGAAGAAAATACAAAACAGGAGACTCATACTGAATGTAACAAAATCCAATCTTGACTGAGGCTGCTGAGGGCTATATGAAGGGAGAGAAATCAGGGTGGTGATGAAGTCCAGGTGTGCTTAACGATGGGGCGCAAGTGTGCGCAATGATGGTTGACAGGTGTACGCAATGTGTGTTGCCATCTTTAGGTGGGTTGCCAGGACCGGTGGTTGACAATCAGTTAATCTGACTATTCACTTATTATTGATTTCATTTTCTTATTTCAGCTATTTGAGTTTAGGTTTTCAGTATAGTTGTCTAATGTTGGTGGGGCATATTATTTGGTTTTAATCGTTCTCCAGAATCACTACAAGTATAATAGTTTTACTTGAGTGTATTTTTAACAGAGCTGAGATTTACTTTGAAGTGTAAAGTGTAGGAATAGAAGTGAAGTCAGTCATTGACAGACACGGTGGCATAGCAGGAATATCGGAATGCTATGCAGGAAGAGGTTGTGAGTTCGAATCCCAGGTGAGGACATATTTGAATAGTAATTACTGTATGAATGAAAATGCACAATGTAATCATTTACAGTATGTCAAATATGTTAGTTGAAAACAGATGGTATGGTAAAAGCACTGTGTAGGGGGTTTTCCCTAACATTGCAAAAGGCAAAGAGCTGTAAATGGATCAGTGGTTCACAAATCAGGGACTTGATGGGCTTGACAACAGTAGCAAGGGGTGATGTCTAATGAAACAAGGGTATGCATGCACTGGATATTTATATTTATTTTTTGGGGGGGAGAATGTTTCTTTTCTACCGTCAAGTGAAGTCCCCGGGAAAAACTGGGAACTAGACAAAAGATCCAGGGGACAATGACACAATGTCCCAAGAATGTCCTAAAAACGCAGTGGCGAACCGAGACTATTCAACCTAGGCCTTCAGAAGGAACAAAGATTTTTCAATAGCCAACATTGAATCAAACCAAAAAATCCAGAAAAGTAACAGACAACATAGCTTCACTTAATGAGCTAAAATTAATGAGCTAAAATTTGAAGGGGATGGCCAGCAGAGATAGGTGGGATGAGATGAGAGAAACTGAGGGTTGAAATCTGGAACTGAAGATGAGTGAGAGTGAAGTTTCTCTGTAAAATGACGATTAACTTCTTTGGGATAGGGGGCAGTATTTTCACGGCTGGATAAAAAATGTACCCGATTTAATCTGGTTACTACTCCTGCCCAGAAACTAGAATATGCATATAATTGTTTCATTTGGATAGAAAACACCCTAAAGCTTCTAAAACTGTTTGAATGGTGTCTGTGAGTATAACAGAACTCATATGGCAGGCCAAAACCTGAGAAGATTCCATACAGGAAGTGCCCTGTCTGACAATTTGTTGTTCTTCTGTTTATCTCTATCAAAATTACAGCATCTGTGCTGTAACGTGACATTTTCTAAGGCTTCAATTGGCTCTCTAAAGCCGCCAGAAAGTGGAATGGGGTGTCTGCTGTCTCTGGGCAAAGAACAGCAGCAGAATTTGTTAGTGGTCAGCCTGGGGACAGTGAGACTGTGATGCGCGTTCACGAGACTACTCCATTTTTTTCTTTCAGCCTTTGAATGAATACAACGTTCCCCGGTTGGAATATTATCGCTATTTTACGAGAAAAATTGCATAAAAATGGATTTTAAACAGCGTTTGACATGCTTCGAAGTACGGTAATGGAATATTTTGAATTCTTTTGTCACGAAATGCGCTCGCGCGTCACCCTTCGGATAGTGACCTGAACGCACGAACAAAACGGAGCTATTTGAATATAACTATGGATTATTTGGAACCAAAACAACATTTGTTGTTGAAGTAGAAGTCCTGGGAGTGCATTCTGACGAAGAACAGCAAAGGTAATCCAATTTTTCTAATAATAATTCTGAGTTTAGGTTGTCCCAAACTTGGTGGGTGTCAAATTAGCTAGCCGTGATGGCAGAGCTATGTACTCAGAATATTGCAAAATGTGCTTTCGCCGAAAAGCTATTTTAAAATCGGACATAGCGATTGCATAAAGGAGTTCTGTGTCTATAATTTAAAAAAATAATTGTTATGCATTTTGTCAATATTTATCGTGAGTAATTTAGTAAATTCACCAGAAGTTTTCGGTGGGTATGCTAGTTCTGAACATCACATGCTAATGTAAAAAGCAGTTTTTTTATATAAATATGAACTTGATTGAACAAAACATGCATGTATTGTATAACATAATGTCCTAGGAGTGTCATCTGATGAAGATCATCAAAGGTTAGTGCTGCATTTAGCTGTGTTTTGGGTATTTGTGATGCGTGCTAGTTGCTTGGAAATGGCTGTGTGGTTTTTTGTGTCTATGTACTCTCCTAACATAATCTAATGTTTTGCTTTCGCTGTAAAGCCTTTTGGAAATTGGACAACGTGGTTCGATTCAGGAGAAGTGTATCTATAAAATGGTGTAAAATAGTCCTATGTTTGAGAACTTTGAATTATGACATTTTGTGGTTTTAAATTTGGCGCTCTGATTTGTCACTGGCTGTTGAATAGTGTGGGACGATTTCGATCTTTTATATATATATAAAAGATTACAACATCATCCACCTTGAAGTTGATCACAATTGATGCTGATGCAGTTGTCGTCGCCACCGTCACACTATTAAAACACAGCTAGCGACTAGCTACTAGCATGTGAAGATTACTGCTTGCTATTGCCACTGATTCTTTACTCTTGCACACTCAGTAGTGACGTACCTAGAAAAGTCAGTTCTTTTTTTTGTACAGTACCACTCATTGCAAGTCAAAATGTGGTTGGTTCATTCCATTCTCACTCCACAATTTTGCTCTAATACAGTTGAATGGCAGGGAAAGGGGATACCTAGTTAGTTCACAACTGAATGCATTCAACCAAATTGTGTCTTTCGCATTTAACCCAACCCCTCTGAATCTACATCATCAGCGCCCAGGGAGCAGTTGTTGTCGGGGGTTAACGAGATTTTTGCACCTTACCAGCCCAAGGATTTCAATCAGCGACCTATCGGTTACTGACTCAACACTCTTAACCGCTAGGCTACCTGCCACCCAGCATCTGAAGGCCTAGGCAATGGCTGGCTGAACTAGATGGATTCTTCTACCCAGAGACCACCAAAGAAAAAAATCCTGATATTTTTTGCTTCAGTATTAACCCTACTCTTTCCAAAATGAATAAAACAACTGAAGAGATGCAATCAGAATATCATTAAATTATTGAAAAGATGAATTAGAATTTAAAACGAAATCTAAAAAGTCATCGGGGAAGCCCCCAGGATAAACCGGGAACTAAACAAAACCTCTAGGGGACTATGACACAACGTCCTGACCAACATTTTTGTGACGTTCCGGGGACTTCCTAATAACACATTTTTGTTTGCAGGGAACCAATCCAAACATCTGCCAGCAGAACATACATTTTCACCCCAATTCTGAATACTGTATAAAACCAGAATTGTTCTAAAACAGCCTAGGGAACACCATATTTAATTGGTGAATTATAAAGATCAGATACCTAATATTACATATAACATTCTCAGTGACAATACACAATGCAATGTTTTAAATCATCTTTGGGCTACAGAGAAACGATGCCAAAATGCCACATATTTCTATAGTCAATTATAGCAACTTAAAAAACACAACATTGTCACATAATCCATCGTGCTGTTGAAAGGAGGACCAAGGCGCAGCGGGAATATGGATGCTCATATTTTAATTTAAAAAAAGGGAGTAAAGCATCCACTGAAAAAACAATAAACAGTACTCACGATACGACAGTGTAGCAGGCTAAACCCCAAAAAAGCAGTGCTCACAACAATTCCCCACAAACACACCCAACTAATATAGGACTTCCAATCAAAGGCAACACCACACAGCTGCCTTCAATTGGAAGTCCACCCCAATTACCTCTACATAGAAACACCCAACCTAGACAGAACAAAGAACCCAACTTCTTCTGCCACGCCCTGACCAACACTTGTACACCTACTCCACCTGCTGGTCAGGACGTGACATTACCCCCCCCCCAAAGGTGCAGACCCTGAATGCACCTTCAAAAGAAAAACACAAAACACCCAAAACAACCCGAAAATTTCCCCCTAACTACAGGGAGGGAAGGGAGGGTGGCTGCCGTCAACGACGGCACTGTGCTACACCCCCCCTCCCCAACCCACCTATGTTGGAGGCGGCTCAGGTTCTGGCCGTTCCAGGCAGTCGGGGCAGTCCGGCGGCTCGGGGCAGCCTGGGGCAGTCCGGCCACTCTGACGACTGTTGACTGGCGGGCAGCTCTGACGACTGTTGACTGGCGGGCAGCTCTGACGACTGTTGACTGGCGGGCAGCTCTGACGACTGTTGACTGGCGGGCAGCTCTGACGACTGTTGACTGGCGAGGCTGGGTTTACGCACTTGGAGCCTGGTGCGTGGTGCTGGTACTGGCCGTACCAGATTGGGAACACGCACCTCAAGGCTAGTGCGTGTAACGGGAAACACCGGACCGTAGAGGCGCACTGGCAGTCTTAAGCGCAGGGTTGGCATCTCCGGTGCTGGCTCGATGCCTACTTTCCCCTGGCACGTGCGGGGTGCTGGTATTGAGCCTACTGGCCTAAAAATACCAGGCCTTACCATGACACCTACCCCAAAGCACGGGACCTGTCCAGTCTGTTTACTTTTAACAAGGGTACGGGGCGCTGGCCTGGGTCTCCAATCTTGCCCCGTCACACAGCCCTTGTGCCCCCCCCTAAAAAAATTATTGGGGGTGCCTCTCGGTCTCCCTTACCCGTCGTGTTCCCCAGTCCTCGCCAGAATTCTTCCGCTGCTTGGTCCTGTGTTGGTGGGGAATTCTGTAACATAATCCATCGTGCTGTTGAAAGGAGGACCAAGGCGCAGCGGGAATATGGATGCTCATATTTTAATTAAAAAAAAGGGAGTAAAGCATCCACTGAAAAAACAATAAACAAAACAATGAACAGTACTCACGATACGACAGTGTAGCAGGCTAAACCCCAAAAAAGCAGTGCTCACAACAATTCCCCACAAACACACAGACAAACACACCCAACTAATATAGGACTTCCAATCAAAGGCAACACCACACAGCTGCCTTCAATTGGAAGTCCACCCCAATTACCTCTACATAGAAACACCCAACCTAGACAGAACAAAGAAAACCCAACTTCTTCTGCCACGCCCTGACCAACACTTGTACACCTACTCCACCTGCTGGTCAGGACGTGACAAACATTCAATATTACAAAAATAGGTTAACCTGTTGGGGCTAGGGGGCAGTATTTTCACGGCTGGATAAAAAAACGTACCCGATTTAATCTGGTTACTAATCCTACCCAGTAACTAGAATATGCATATACTTATTATATATGGATAGAAAACACCCTAAAGTTTCTAAAACTGTTTGAATGGTGTCTGTGAGTATAACAGAACTCATTTGGCAGGCAAAACCCTGAGACATTTTCTGACAGGAAGTGGATACCTGATGTGTTGAATTACCTTTAAGCCTATGCCATTGAAACACACAGGGGTTGATTAATGTTTTGGCACTTCCTATTGCTTCCACTAGATGTCACCAGCCTTTACAAAGTGTTTTGAGTCTTTTACTGTGAGATCTGACCGAATTAGACTCTGGCGCGCGAGTTCATGTTGGGTACCCTCGTTCCAATACGGTATAAAAGAGAATGCATTCGTCCACCTTGAATATTATTCATGTTCTGGTTAAAAAAGGCCCTAATGATTTATGCTATACAACGTTTGACATGTTTGAACGAACGTAAATATATTTTTTCCCCTCGTTCATGAAGTGAAGTCCGGCGGGCTTAAATCATGTGCTAACAAGACGGAGATTTTTGGACATAAATGATGAGCTTTTTTGAACAAAACTACATTCGTTATGGACCTGTGATACCTGGAAGTGACATCTGATGAAGAGAATCAAAGGTAATGGATTATTTACATAGTATTTTCGATTTTAGATCTCCCCAACATGGCGGCTAGTCTGTATCGCAACGCGTATTTTTCTGGGCGCAGTGCTCAGATTATTGCAAAGTGTGATTTCCCAGTAAGGTTCTTTTTAAATCTGGCAAGTTGATTGCGTTCAAGAGATGTAAATCTATAATTCTTTAAATGACAATATAATATTTTACCAATGTTTTCTAATTTTAATTATTTAATTTGTGGTGCTGACTTGACTGCCGGTTATTGGAGGGAAACGATTTCCTCAACATCAATGCCATAGTAAAACGCTGTTTTTGGATATAAATATGAACTTGATAGAACTAAAAATGCATGCATTGTCTAACATAATGTCCTAGGAGTGTCATCTGATGGAGATTGTAAAAGGTTAGTGCATCATTTTAGCTGGTTTTATGGTTTTGGTGACCCTGTCTTTGAATTGACAAAACATTACACACAGCTATTGTCAATGTACTCTCCTAACATAATCTAACTTTATGCTTTCGCCGTAAAACCTTTTTGAAATCGTACAACGTGGTTAGATTAAGGAGATGTTTATCTTTCAAAGGGTGTAAGATAGTTGTATGTTTGAAAAATTTGAATTTTGACATTTATTTGGTTTCAAATTTGCCGCTCTTGAAATGCACCTGCTGTTGATGGAGTGCACCACGGGGGGGACGCTAGCGTCCCACCTAGCCCATAGAGGCTAGTTCCTTTTTACAAGCCTGCCTGGTTTTAATGATCCTAATGCCATACATAATAGGATTTAAAAAGGATTTAAAAGTATAGGAGGACAATGTGCAGTATCATGCCTTGTAGAATCACAAATAAACAGCCAAAGGAGAAGTTCAGCAATGAGGTGTGCAAGTGTCAAACACTTTCTGTTTTGTCTCTTTTGAACATATTTCAAAAATTCTTACCTATGATTATATGTTAGGAAATATAGTACATGCCAAAGACAGCACAGTTACAACAAGACCCCATATGATATTTTCGTGTAATATTTGAACAAGCAAGTGTCAGTGGAATTTTCTATCCCAATGATAATAATTAACAATCAATAAGCATTGACTAATCCCCAAGGTTTGTAAGACACTGGGTTAAGAATAATTAGGCAAGGACTCAGCTTTCTGCAAAAGGTCTGTACAGTTTATTCAGAGAACGTTCTGAAGTCCATTACACAAAGACATTAGTTTTATGCTAACTCTCCACTTACGCACTGTTGTATCCCTCCCTGGAGTTCTCACCACTGTTAATCACTACCCAGTGCTGTCTGTTCCTTTCCCCCGAGATTAGAGAAACCTTGAGGGTCACTCCCTTTCTTCTCTAAGTTACTCAAAGTTCCTCAGCTGTTGGGTCAATCACAGTCCAGTTGTTGTTTTCTTAGGCTCACTAATACACATACACACACATTTAATTTTTGTTCCGGGCCTCTACTAGACCTTATGGGCCTTTCGATTAGTACTTTAATTATTCATTATACATGCTACATAACTACTAATTACTAATTGGTTACGTGACAGGGTTGGATTCTTTAATCATTTACCTTTGAACATATTATTCCCTTATCAGCAAGCTTGACTACCAACTAGTTCACAATACACTCTGTCTATAACATTACCGCAAACTCAGGGAAATAGGGATGACATCCACTGAAAATGAATACAACCAGGACAGCAGAAGTAAGCCACTAATTATTTTAGTTTTTGTAATATTGTTATACAGTAGAGCAGTGCTTCCCAAACCTTTTCACTCGGGCCCCCCTCATCACTGGGAAACATGTCTTATGTGTCTTCATGTGATATCTGAACCATCAAATGGGCAAAGCATCAATACAGGACTAAGATCGAATCGTACGACACCGGCTCCGACACTCGTTGGATGTGGCAGGGCTTGCAAACTATTACAGACTACAAAGGGAAGCACAGCCGAGACCTGCCCAGTGACATAAGCCTACCAGAAGAGCTAAATTCCTTCTATGCTCGCTTCGAGGCAATTAACACTGAAACATGCATGAGAGCATCAGCTGTTCTGGACGACTGTGTGATCACGCTCTCCGCAGCCGATAAGAATAAGACCTTTAAACATGTCAACATTCACAAGGACGCAGGGCCAGACAGATTACCAGGACGTGTACTCTGAGCATGTGCTGACCAACTGGAAAGTGTCTTCATTGATTTTTTTCAACCTCTCCCTGTCTGAGTTTGTAATACCAACATGTTTCCCTCAGACCACCATAGTCCCTGTGCTCAAGAACACTAAGGCAAGGATTCCATATCTGTTATTTCATAGAATTGATGTCTTCACTATTATTCTATTTCAGCAAACTTAACATGTGTAAATATTTGTTGTTGAACATAATGAGATTCAACAACTGAGACATAAACTGAACAAGTTCCACAGACATGTGACTAACAGAAATTGAATAATGTGTCCCTGAACAAAGGGGGGGCTCAAAATCTAAATTAACAGTTAGTATCTGATGTGGCCACTAGCTGCATTAAGTACTGCAGTGCATCTCCACCTCATGCACTGCACCAGATTTGCCAGTTCTTGCTGTGAGATGTTGGCACCTGCAAGTTGGGTGAACGGTTGGGTCACAGCAAGAAGTTGGGTCAACTACTTCAAGGTCTCAGAGCGAGTGACGTCACCGATTGAAACGCTATTAGCGCGCACTCCGCTAACTAGCTTGCTATTTCACACCGGTTACACCCGACTTGAATTTTTTTTTAAATATACACATTGCGAGATATTTGGCAAAATAGACAGACATGCCTATATTTCCACCATAGGAAACAATGGGAAGACCGCAGAGTTCCAATATTATTTTTGTTGTTTACATTTTGTTGTTTACATTTTAACTATAAAACAATGTGAGCAGGTCTCATTGCCAACAATAGCGAAGCAGGCATTGTGACGTTGAACAATAAGTTTGGAATTGAATGTTCGGAAGGCCGAGTTGATGCCACAGTGCTCAGTAGTTCTAATAGGAGCTGGCAGGGTGAAAAATGCACTAAAATAAGGCCTGTTTTTTCGTGATTAATTCAAAACGACAGCAAGCCGCTGGGAAATATGGTCATATTATGAAACTGGGCTCCACGGCGGATGCAATGAACTAGTTTTTATCAGAAAAGAACGTTGTTAAAATGTTTGTGTCCAGCCTACTATCTACACGGATTTCAGAGCACCCTCGTCTGAGTGTACCAGAGCGCAGAATAATTACTTTATGAGCGCTCAACACCCATTGAATATGGCCGGTGTCAGTAAATGGTCAGAGTGGTCTCATTTGTGTCTGGAAGTAGCTAGCCAAAGTTAGCTTGGGTGCTTGACTTATGTTGTATGGCCAGAACGCTCAAATCAACCCAACTCCTCGCCCGAACATCCAGTGTGCGCTCAGAGAGCGCAACGGTCTGAATTTACAAACTGACAATATTTCTCTGAATGGAAACACCATACTATTAATCAAATTAATTAAGCCAAATTTCTTAAAATCAATCCCATATACTATGTTATTACAATAAAGGTTTTAAATTCTCTGGTAATGCCAATACTGAACACTATCAAATGCTTCTCAAAGATGCCCTCTGGTGGTCAAACTAGCAATAACTTGCAGTAGCTGATGAAATGGCTGAGAATTAAATGACGTGCCACAGAATGCTGCAGCAGCAGGCAGGGTGTGCCGCAGTATGACACAACTTTTAAAGGAGGAACCACTGTACGTACTAATATGACCCCAGCTATGGAAAGGGGAGACTCTCATGAACTCGATGGTGTTCTCTGTTTTGCTCAGTGTCATGGGACTCGTCTGAAGGTAACCCATACAAAGAGTGGAAGTATGGAGGTAGTTTTGTGCTAAGGGGATAAATATGTGTCCAAAAAACACAAACATTTCCTTAGCTATCTTATATCTCCTAGATATATGCCTGACACTTCAAAACCTTATTTGTTGTGATTTATTTTTGGATTGTCTTTTGGGACATTTATGAATGTGTTATTAATTGCGTTTCGATGGGCTGTAGTAATAAAGGCCAAATTCAAAATGTGTATCAAATAATTTGTCAATATTTATTTTTCATATACCTAAAGATCCTACACCTGTAGTACACAGGCCTGACTAATATTAGGCTTAGGGATGACTGAAACACAATACCCTTATGCCTGCAACTTGACAGATGGCCACTTGTTTTAGTCTTGCTGGAAATTGCAATCATTATAAAGACAACTCATTTGGGATTTCAGTGTTTTGAAATGCACTCTATTTATATGGGAATTTCTTCAAGGGAAGGTAAAACATTATATGTAATATTGTGTGTTTGAGATATAACATAAAAGTGTATACCACATAGAAACGCAGAGACATTGGGATGTTAAGTAACGACTTAGATGCCTGTTCATTATCCTCATGCCTTAGGGTATATAGAAGTTGGTCAGTTGAGCAGGAAAACATGTTTAATGTATTTGTTTGGCCCTGAGTCTTCAGAAAACAGGTCATTAGTCCACTGTATCTCTCAATTCCCTTGAAAACCTTATAGCAACACCTACCTGTGAGATCAGAAAGACTGAAACAACAACAAAGTTAGGCCTTGGTTACCGTCTCTTGTCTCTTGTTAAGCCAATTGAAGGGTTAGTCCCAGGGAGGTTTACAGTGGCATTAGGCTTAATGGCCTCCCTTCAGACTGGTCTGATGTGAATGATGCAACAATATTGAACTGGGCCTAACAAGAAGTTGGCTGCACCAGAAAGATACTACATACACATATTGTTGATCATACTATGTTGGCCTGTGACCTGAGAGTGAAAATTATGATAAGGTCAAGAATATGTAAAATGGTGTTAGCTTCTCAAGCTTGATCTATCTGCTAGGAGAATAGAAAATACAGACCATTGCAACCAATGTGTTGAACCTTGGGTTGAACTGTGTGTCATTAAAAATCTGTCACAACTACTCAATAGGGAAATTGGCATGCTCAGATATCTTGTATGTTAACATTTACACCTCAACTATAAAGATTATTAGAATCTATTCTTACACAATCATTGCAGTTTGCCTAAATGTAACCAAATCTAGACAAACTGAAGTGATGACAACATGCGTCCCACATGTAGTAACTTTTAAAAATTTGAGCTGTTCCACAGCAGATTTGATATTGAGTCATAGCACACCAAATTGGGGTGAATCTATCTGTATTTTTGTATCTATTTCACCTGCTGTAAATTCAATCAACTATGGAGATAGAACACAAAAGATTGTCATTGCAATACAGAACAAGATATTTGTATATTTTGGAGGATACATTTGTTTTATTTTACAGTGGGAGAAAATTTTTTTTTTAAATATATCTTTTTTTATTAAATGTAAAACGTGTATTTTGATACATCTATAGGTGATATAATGTTCTACACTTAAACTTGAGAAAACTAAAGTGCATCAACCATTCAGGACAACTGAAAGCTAGGAAAAGGTTCAGCAATTTTTTCAGTGTAGTGTTTTCAAGATTAAGCATTCATGGATCAATTCAATTTAATTAACCTATACTGTATTATTGACATTTTTATTTAACCTTTATTTAACTAGGCAAGTCAGTTAATAATAAATTCTTCCTGCCTTGTTCAGGGGCAGAATGACAGATTTTTACCTGGTCAGCTCAGGGATTTGATCTTGCAACCTTTCGGTTACTAGTCCAGTGTGCTAACCACTAAGCTACAGTGGGGCAAAAAAGTATTTAGTCAGCCACCAATTGTGCAAGTTCTCCCACTTAAAAAGATGAGAGAGGCCTGTAATTTTCATCATAGGTACACTTCAACTATGACAGACAAAATTAGAAGAAAAAAATCCAGACAATCACATTGTAGGATTTTTACTGAATTTATTTGCAAATTATGGTGAAAAATAAGTATTTGGTCACCTACAAACAAGCAAGATTTCTGGCTCTCACAGACCTGTAACTTCAACTTTAAGAGGCTCCTCTGTCCTCCACTCGTTACCTGTATTAATGGCACCTGTTTGAACTTGTTATCAGTATAAAAGACACCTGTCCACAACCTCAAACAGTCACACTCCAAACTTCACTATGGCCAAGACCAAAGAGCTGTCAAAGGACACCAGAAACAAAATTGTAGACCTGCACCAGGCTGAGAAGACTGAATCTGCAATAGGTAAGCAGCTTGGTTTGAAGAAATCAACTGTGGGAGCAATTATTAGGAAATGGAAGACATACAAGACCACTGATAATCTCCCTCGATCTGGGGCTCCACGCAAGATCTCACCCCGTGGGGTCAAAATGATCACAAGATCGGTGAGCAAAAATCCCAGAACCACACGGGGGGACCTAGTGAATGACCTGCAGAGCGCTGGGACCAAAGTAACAAAGCCTACCATCAGTAACACACTACGCCGCCAGGGACTCAAATCCTGCAGTGCCAGACGTGTCCCTCTGCTTAAGCCAGTACATGTCCAGGCCCGTCTGAAGTTTACTAGAGAGCATTTGGATGATCCAGAAGAGGATTGGGAGAATGTCATATGGTCAGATGAAACCAAAATATAACTTTTTGGTAAAAACTCAACTCGTCGTGTTTGGAGGACAAAGAATGCTGAGTTGCATCCAAAGAACACCATACCTACTGTGAAGCATGGGGGTGGAAACATCATGCTTTGGGGTTGTTTTTCTGCAAAGGGACCAGGACGACTGATCCGTGTAAAGGAAAGAATGAATGGGGCCATGTATCGTGAGATTTTGAGTGAAAACCTCCTTCCATCAGCAAGGGCATTGAAGATGAAACGTGGCTGGGTCTTTCAGCATGACAATGATCCCAAACACACCGCCCGGGCAACGAAGGAGTGGCTTCGTAAGAAGCATTTCAAGGTCCTGGAGTGGCCTAGCCAGTCTCCAGATCTCAACCCCATAGAAAATCTTTGGAGGGAGTTGAAAGTCCGTGTTGCCCAGCGACAGCCCCAAAACATCACTGCTCTAGAGGAGATCTGCATGGAGGAATGGGCCAAAATACCAGCAACAGTGTGTGAAAACCTTGTGAAGACTTACAGAAAACGTTTGACCTGTGTCATTGCCAACAAAGGGTATATAACAAAGAATTGAGATAAACTTTTGTTATTGGCCAAATACTTATTTTCCACCATAATTTGCAAATAAATTCATTAAAAATCCTACAATGTGATTTTCTGGATTTTTATTTCTCATTTTGTCTGTCATAGTTGAAGTGTACCTATGATGAAAATTACAGGCCTCTCTCATCTTTTTAAGTGGGATAACTTGCACAATTGGTGGCTGACTAAATACTTTTTTGCCCCACTGTACCTGCTGAGATTACCTGCTGCAGTAGCTATTTTTCACATGGTCAAATAAAATCACAGAATTGTTAATCTTGTCAATCACCTCCCCAGGCATGTCAGTAATCTCCATCAACCAAGCATTTTCCTTAATTTTGGCACTAACCTAACCACCCACGGTAGGCTGAGAGTCACACCATGACAATTGAATTCTTCGTGTCATTGGAGTTCAAGAGAACATACTGCTGAATACTGGGTTTTTTCTTCTTACAGCTCCTTAAGGATAGGGGGCAGTATTGACAATTTCGGAAAAAATATGTGCCCATATTAAACTGCCTCCTACTCAAACTCAGAAGCTAGGATATGCATATTATTAGTAGATTTGGATTGAAAAGTTTCTAAAACCGTTTGAATGGTGTCTGTGAGTATAACAGAACTCATATGGCAAGCAAAAACCTGAGAGAAATCCTACCAGGAAGTGGAAATCTGGATGCATGGGCTCTCTTCAAGTCGTTTCCTATTGAATACACAGTGACGTAGTAATAATTGTGCACTTCCTACGGCTTCCACTAGATGTCGACAGTCTTTACAAAGTTGTTTGAAGCTTCTACGATGAACAGAGCCCGAATGACAAGGTGGGGAAGTTGTTGAGGCAGGGGGTGACATCACTTCTTGGAGCACGTTCATGAGGATGGATCCCTCCCATTCCAAAACCTTTTTCAAGACACAGGAACCGTCCGGTTGAAATATTATAATCTTCACATTCTGAAGGCCCTAAAGATTGATGTTTTACAACGTTTGACATGTTTGAACGAACGTAAATACAACTTTTTTTTAATTTTTCATCGCGACATCGTCCACGCGCTTTCTACACTTGGAGTAGCATACCGGATGCATGAACAACAAGGAGTTATTTGGACATAAATTATGGACTTTATCGAACAAAACAACATTTGTTGTGGACCTGGGATTCCTGGAAGTGCCTTCTGATGAAGATGATCAAAGGTAAGGGAATATTTCTAATGCAATGTATGATTTTAGATGACTCCAAGATGGCGGCTATCTGTATAGCCTAGTGTATTTTTCTGAGCTCAGTACTCAGATTTTTGCAGATCTTTCATAGCGTTTGTATAAAGGAGATGTTCATCTATAATTCTTTGAATGACAGTTTAATTTTGTATCAATGTTTATGACAAGTATTTTTGTAAATTGTGGCGCTGAAAATATTTTCTGAACGTCACGCGCCAATGTAAAATGCTGTTTTTATATATAAATATGAACTTTATCGAACAAAAAATGCATGTATTGTGTAACATGACGTCCTAGGAGTGTCATCTGATGAAGATCGTCAAAGGTTAGTGCTGCATTTGGCTGTGTTTTGGGTATTTGTGATGCATGCTAGTTGCTAGGAAAATGGCTGTGGGGTTGTTTTTGTCGATGTACTCTCCTAACATAATGTAATGTTTTGCTTTCGCTGTAAAGCCTTTTTGAAATTGGACAACGTTGTTCGATTCAGGAGAAGTGCATCTATAAAATGGTGTAAAATAGTCCTATGTTTGAGAAACAGAAAAAAAATGATTTGGTTTTGAATATGGCGCTCTCGTTGCACCATGAGAAGAGGATGGCTGCATCAAAGCTCCCAAACAAAAGGTTGGTAAAGTATGTTACACTAAGATAGGACAAAGATTTTTGGTACACATCATCTTTAACCTGTTAGGGCTAGGGGGCAGTATTGACACAGCCGGATAAAAAACGTACCCGATTTAATCTGGTTACTACTCCTGCCCAGTAACTAGAATATGCATATAATAATTGTCTTTGGATAGAAAACACTCTAAAGTTTCTAAAACTGTTTGAATGGTGTCTGTGAGTATAACAGAACTCAAATGGCAGGCCAAAACCTGAGAAGATTCCATGCAGGAAGTGGCCTGTCTGACAAGGTGTGTTTTATCTTGGCTCTTTTTATTGAAGACTGAGGATCTTTGCAATAACGTGACACTTCCTACGGCTCCCATAGGCTCTCAGAGCCCGGGAAAAAGCTGAAGGATATCGAGGCAGGCTCTGGCTGAAACACTTTATCGCTTTTGGCAAGAGGCCGCTCAGAGTACTATGGGCTTAGGCGCGTGCCCGAGTCGACCGAATGCTTTCTTTTCTTTTGTCTGTTTACCTAAACGCAGATTCCCGGTCGGAATATTATCGCTTTTTTTATGAGAAAAATGGCATAAAAATTGATTTTAAACAGCGGTTGACATGCTTCGAAGTACGGTAATGGAATATTTAGAAATCTTTTGTCACGAATTGCGCCATGCTCGTAACCCTTATTTAACCTTTCGGATAGTGTCTTGAACGCACGAACAAAACGCCGCTGTTTGGATATAACGATGGATTATTTTGGACCAAACCAACATTTGTTATTGAAGTATAAGTCCTGGGAGTGCATTCTGACGAAGACAGCAAAGGTAATAACATTTTTCTTATAGTAAATCTGACTTTGATGAGTGCTAAACTTGCTGGGTGTCTAAATAGCTAGCCCTGTGATGCCGGGCTATCTACTGAGAATATTGCAAAATGTGCTTTCACCGAAAAGCTATTTTAAAATCGGACATATCGAGTGCATAGAGGAGTTCTGTATCTATAATTCTTAAAATAATTGTTATGCTTTTTGTGAACGTTTATCGTGAGTAATTTAGTAAATTCACCGACAGTGTTCGGTCGGAATGCTAGTCACATGCTAGTCACATGCTAATGTAAAAAGCTGGTTTTTGATATAAATATGAACTTGATTGAACAAAACATGCATGTATTGTATAACATAATGTCCTAGGGTTGTCATCTGATGAAGATCATCAAAGGTTAGTGCTACATTTAGCTGTGGTTTGGGTTTATGTGACATTATATGCTAGCTTGAAAAATGGGTGTCTGATTATTTCTGGCTGGGTACTCTGCTGACATAATCTGATGTTTTGCTTTCGTTGTAAAGCCTTTTTGAAATCGGACAGTGTGGTTAGATTAACGAGAGTCTTATCTTTAAAATGGTGTAAAATAGTCATATGTTTGAAAAATTGAAGGTTTTGCATTTCTAAGGTATTTGAATAACGCGCCACGGGATTACACTGGCTGTTGAGTAGGTGGGACGCACCTAGCCCATAGAGGTTAAGGTGTCTAGTATTGATATATGTGTTTGCAATTACTCAACTTTGTTCAGTGTGGTCATAGGATGAGTAAACATGTTGACGGCAACAATAGTGATCGGCAGGATAACACAGTGCATCTAGTGTTACGGCTCGTTAGTGATTGCAGCTGGTGTGATTGGAGCCACCTGGGCTCAGGGTATTTAACCAACTGCTCCACTAACCTCTCTCTGGTCTGGCTGGTCTGGCTCCTCGCTGAGCTTCTGGCTCGCTGGGCTTGCTCTCTCTTTCTCCCTGCTCCTCCAGGTATGATCCGGTTTTGTTTGTTCCTTTGTAGCTGTATTTAGTTTCCACTCAGTCATGTTTACACATACATATTCACGCATCCATGCACCTTACATTATGACATTTCCACACCTCATTCCTTTTTCTTTGTTTATAGTTAATAGTTTTGTTTTATAATAAAGAACGTTTTGAATTGGCCTATACCAGTTGTCGATGTCCTCGCATTTTTGCCACAGGCTATGAGCCGGTATACACATACCTATACACATACATAGTTCTTGTTCTACCTAACTTTCTACTCTGTTCTTTCTTTTAGTTTCACTTTGAGTTCTGGATATGTTGGATCTATGTGACTGCTCAGACGAGGCGTGCAACATTGCAGTTATCCCTCAGAGATTATGATAGCGATGGGTCAGACATGGACTATGAGGGGGAGACAGGCCATTTGCCAGCCAGGCTGTTGAATGTATATGCTGAACCTATGCAAACGGATCATGACAGGAACAATGTTATCAGTGATGATGACCTACTCCTCACCACCCCACACTCTCCTCCCTGAGACTGGGTTGGGTCATGGACCCAGTGTCGTTCTTGGTGTTGCAGAGCAATCTCAGGTGCCTCAAGGTTGCAAGTTCCTTCATGACAACCTCTTCACTTCGCTTACACTCCTCGATGAAATGACAAAAAGAGGATAGGGGAGCTCTGGAACGATGAGGCAAAATTGTCTGTTTGATGTCCAAGCCACAGAAGGACTTCATGAAGTTAACCCGGGGAACCTCTGAGGTTCTGACCCAAGGAGACAAGTTGCTGATCCATTAGAAAGACAATGACATTGTCACAGTGGCAACAAACATGGAGGAGAAATACAGTGAGACCTCTGTCAAGAGATGGAACAAGGAGTGACGTGCCTTTTGACAAAGTCCCACAAGCAAAATGCATCAACCGATACAATGAGCACATGGGTGGTGTTGAACTTCACAACCTACAAGTTTCAAGATACCATATCTCCATCAGGTCTAAGAAGTGGTGGTGAACCGTCTTTGCATGGTCTCTCAACAATGCACTCGCAAACAGCCATTTATTTTACAGAGATGTTATGGGAGGGACCATCAACCTGCTCACCTTCTCATGGATAGTGGCACAGTCTCTTATGCAAAAGTTTGGCACGAAACCACTGAGCCATGGAAGGAGATCTCTACTGGCTGCTACTGTTTAAGATCAGGCAAGATATGACAAAGCTTCTTACTGGCCAATCAACACGATGCATCAGTTCCATAGATGTCGTCATTGTGACGAACGCACTACCTACACATGTGAGAAATGCAAAGCGCCACTGCACATTAAGTGCTTCAAGATATACCACGGACAGAAGAAAAGGAGATAAGAGCAAATGAAAAAGGCTGAAAAAGCCAATAAAAGAAAAATAGAAAAGTCACTAAAGGGTGAGGAGAAGCAGTACAACGGACTCTAGCAAGAAAAGAAAAGTTGACAAAAAAGGGAAAAAGACAATCAAAATGACTGAAATGTTTTTGGAAAAGAGGATCAATTGATTCAAGACATACTGTGGTCTGACTGATCGTAGTTTAAAATAGTGATGCACAAACTAATCGTGCACTTGGTTCTGAAGCCTACCGCTATAATAAATATATATATATATATATATATATATATATATGTATGTGTGTGTATATATGTATGTGTATAATATATATAATTTTTTTTGTTTGTTCAGTGTAGGCCTCTACTTGAATGCATGTTCTACAGGCTACCTCTATCCTAAATGTTACCTTTATGTTCAATGTGAATGAATGACACGACTACTATACAGTTATTAGGGAATGTTGCACTAAAATGTCACAATGTTACAATGAATATTGCCCTAAAGTTCAACTGTTACAATAAAGTTACAATATTAATGTTTCAATACATGTTGCACTAAAGTAACAATGTTACAATGTATGTTACAATGTATGTTACAATAAAGTAACAATGTTGAAATACGTTGATGGTTGTTGTTTTTTTGTTTTTGCTCTCGGTATTCATATCGGTGTTGTAGAAGGGTTTTTGATATGTAAAATAGTCACACTAGAATGTGATGGGGCATTTTGGTAGCAATGCTGGGGACTGCCAGTGACAGTTTTAAATGTGTTAATAACTGGGCTGGGATATATAAGAATTTTCATGACTGCATAGGAGAATCATGTTAATTCAGTATACACCATAAAACACACTTTTTCACCTACTTTTCCATGAAAATTTTTAAAAAAAAGATTGATTATTTTAAAGGCTTACTAATGACACAAGATTTGGATATTTTCATGTCTGGGAATTTTTTTTGGATTAAATGGTGTAAATCCTGTATTTATTTTTATATACTTTTATCGGTACTATTAGGAAATTAGAGAACTCAACACAATTCGCATAATTTATACTAGCTGGATATAGCGACAGTGGACAACTAAAGTACTTGTATTTCATTATAAAACTGTGTTATACGTCTCCACAGTTTTTGCGAACACAGTGCTTATTGTGGTTATTTGCATGGAGAGACGCCTTCCTACATGAATCCATGTATCTGTTTCTGTGCAGTTTGTTTGTAAATGACTTATATGGTAGCACTGGTTTGTTCCCTACACTCATGACTCATTTGGTTTCAGATGACCATACAGTTTCCACTGTGTGATGTTACCTACAGATATTTTGCATGAACACATATGGAACTATTGAATTCAGCAATTTAGCAGCCGATGTCCTATGACAGGTACCTTGCTATATGTTATCCACCACAGTATAACAACATCATGACACACAACAGGGTGTGTATTTTAATTTGTGTAATATGGTTGTACTCTTTTGCTAAAAGCATAAAAACACTGTCTTTAATCATTCATTTGCAATTGTGTGGGAACGTTATCTTCTATGGGCTAGGTGGGACGGTTGCGTCCCACCCTAGTCAACAGCCAGTGGAATCGCGTGGCGCGAAATACAAATACCTAAAAAATGCTATAACTTACATTTCTCAAACATATAACTATTTTTCACCATTTTAAAGACAAGACTCTCGTTAAACTAACCACATTGTCCGATTTCAAAAAGGCTTTACAGCGAAAGCAAAACATTAGATTATGTCAGGAGAGTACCCTGCCAAAAATAATCACACAGCCATTTTCAAAGCAAGCATATATGTCACAAAAACCAAAACCACAGCTAAATGCAGCACTAACCTTTGATGATCTTCATCAGATGACACTCCTAGGACATTATGTTATACAATACATGCATGTTGCTGTATGCTGTATTTTCATGCAATACATGCACAGATGCTGTATTTTCGATAGAGATGCAACAGAAGGACAACAAATTGTCAGACAGGGCACTTCCTGTATGGAATCTTCTCAGGTTTTGGCCTGCCATATGAGTTCTGTTATACTCACAGACACCATTCAAACAGTTTTAGAAACTTTAGAGTGTTTTCTATCCAAATCTACTAATTATATGCATATTCTCGTTTCTGGGCAAGAGTAGTAACCAGTTTACATCGGGTACGTTTTTTATCCGGCCGTGAAAATACTGCCCCCTAGCCCCAACAGGTTATAGACAAAGTGTATTGTGACAAGTACCTGGTAGTAAAACTTGCCTGTTGAACTTCAGACATGACAGTTAATAAGATCTATGGACTATGTGGTATTGTTTGACTGTTATCCCTGTTGAGGAACCCTTCCCGCTCTGATCCCGGTACCGGGATTTATTGACAAGATACCATGGCGGGAAATTCAAAACTGCAAGAATCTAATAATTTCAATTTCTCAAACAATCAACTATTTTTCACCATTTGAAAGATAAACATCTCCTAAATCCAACCACATTGTCCGATTTCAAAGAGGCTATACGGCGAAAGCATAAAGTTAGGTTATGTTAGGAGAGTACATTGAAAATAGCTGTGTGTAATGTTTTGTCAATTCAAAGTCAGGCGTCACCAAAAGCAGAAAACCAGCTAAAATTATGCACTAACCTTTGACAATCTTCATCAGATGACACTCCTAGGACATTATGTTATACAATACATGCATTTTTTGTTCCATCAAGTTCATATTTATATCCAAAAACAGCATTTTACAGTGGCGGTGAAATTCCGCATTTTTTTCCCTCAAATGCTTCCGGTGAATCAGCGTTACAATTTACTAAATTACTATTCGAAAACATTGGTAAATTATAATATTGTCATTCCAAGAATTATAGATTAACATCTCGTAAATGCTACTGCATTGCCAGATTTCAAAATAACTTTACTGGGAAATCACACTTTGCAATAAACGGGGTGCTAAGCTAAGAACAATAGGCTAGGATATACAGGTTAGCACCATCTTGTAACCATCTAACATCAATAATAATATTGTAAATAATCCCTTACCTTTGATTATCTTCATCAGAAGCCACTTCCAGGAATCCCAGGTCCACAACAAATGTGGTTTCTTTCGACAAAGTTCATAATTTATGTCCAAATAACTCCAAGTTATTCCATGTTGTTAGTGTTCAGTAGGCTCCTCAAAAGTAGGGCGGGGGGGGGATGGGAAGTCACGACGAAAAGTAAAAAAAAATCTATTTACGTTCGTTCAAACATGTCAAACGTTGTTTAGCATCAATCTTTAGGGCCATTTTTAACGTGAAACATCAGTAATATTTCAACCCGACCTCTCCTGTGTCTTGAAAAACGTTTTGAAAAATGTCTCGCCTCACATGAACTCACATGAACGCGCAGGTGCGCGCAATAATGAAGTGACGACATCCCAGGGCCGTCAACTTCTCTTCCTTGTCATCCAGTCTCTGTTCATCATAGACGCTTCAAACAACTTTATAAAGATCGTTGACATCTAGTGGAAGCCGTAGGAAGTGCGAAATGAATCCTTTGTCACTGTGTGATCTATTAACAATGACTCGAAAATAGTACAGCCACAAAATTCTAATTTCCTGGTTGTATTTTTCTCAGGTTTTTGCCTGCCATATGAGTTTTGTTATACTTACAGACACCATTCAAACAGTTTTAGAAAATTCAGAGTGTTTTCTATCCAAATCTGTTAATAATATGCATATCCTAGCTTCTGAGTTGGTGTAGGAGGCAGTTAAAAATGGGCACATATTTCTTTCAAAATTCTCAATACTGCCCCCTAGCCTCAACAGGTTTTAATTACTATGTGTTCATCGAGACCTGACAAAAAGCTTTCAGCACCTGGATTCCTGATCTGGCCTTGCTGCTCAACTTCACTTTGTGTTGTTTCTTAAATCTGGTCCAGAGTAGATTTGATAGGCCTATGAAAAATGTTTGAACTGTACACACTATTTTATCAGTGTACTATCTGATGTGCCAGCCACTTTTAAATCCTATTGTGTTTGGAGTTAGGATGGCTAAAATCAGACAGGCTTATAAAAACATACTACCTGTAGGTCTGTACCCTAAAACATAAGCTAAACATTAGTGTGACTTGTCCTGATTGTTAGATTTTTGGGATGTTTACTTGTGTGTTTTGTTACTTAAAGGTGCAATAGTGAATGGGGGTGAGGATGGTGAAAATCAGACATAAAACATTTGCTGATTTTTATAATATTGTCATTGACCTTTTATTCACTTTCTGATCTCTATTGACTATCTGTCCCTCAAAGAATTTACTTTAACATTCACTTCCTTGTCTACAACGCCCTGAATGGAATCGGACCCGCCTACCTGTTAGACCTACTCTCCCCCATGAACCTCCATGCACCCTAAATTTAAGCCTCGCCAAGCTGCTCCATGCCAGCAGGACCTGTATTAACACAATGGTGGAACGTTTCTTTTGCCTTTGGAATTCCCTTCCTGACAATCTCAGGGCTGCTCAGACTGTTGGGGCCTTTAAAGCAGGCCTTAAGACTCATCTCTATAAACCTTCCCTTCCTCCTAGACTTTGATTGTTGCTTTCATGATTTGGTTATATATGTTTTGTTGTCACGATTTACCAGGAGCAGTAGAGAGGCATAGTCAATTGCAGGAGACAGAGGTCCGGTAGTGCGATAGCGTTTAATAACAACCCGAAAACAACACAAGAAGCCGAAAGGCACAGGGTGCACACAATACCCAAAGAGGGAACACGTTCCCAAAACAAATGACGCACGGGGCGCAGCCCGGCCAATACTAGAATAGGGAGCAGCGCTTACTAACGTCTGTCCTGAATAGACATAAAACAATTCATACGAAATCCTGAACTGAAAAGACACACTAAATACCCCCCCCCCCCCCCCCCCACTAATGACAGACAAGGAACAGGTGCGGATCAGACAGACAAAACCAAAAGACACAGAAACATGGATCGGTGGCAGCTAGTAGGCCGGTGACGACGACCGCCGAGCACCGCCCGACCGAGGAGGGGCGCCACCTTCTGTGTATCCTGTGACATTTGTACTCTCTTTTTTTGTACATTTTTTATTTTATGGACTTTGAGATTACAATTTTATAATGAAAAGCACTTTACAAATGTAATAAATTCTTATTTAAATAAAAAAAACAGAAGTTGATAAATTTGAATTCCTTACTTATTAACCTGTTATGGCTAGGGGGCAGTATTTTCACAGCCGGATAAAAAACGTACCCGATTTAATCTGATTATTACTCCTGCCCAGAAACTAGAATATGCATATAATTATTAGCTTTGGATAGAAAACACTCCAAAGTTTCTAAAACTGTTTGAATGGTGTCTGTGAGTATAACAGAACTCATTTGGCAGGCCAAAACCTGAGAAGATTCCATGCAGGAAGTGCCCTGTCTGACAATTTCTTGCCCTTCTTGATTATCTCTATCCATTACAGAGGATCTCTGCTGTTACGTGACACTTCCTATGGCTCCCATGGGCTCTCAGAAGGCGGCAAAAAGCTGAATCGTGGCTTTGCAGGCTCTGGCTGAAAAAGTAGCGCGTTTGGGTAGTGGCTGGTTACAGTACTGTGAGACTCAGGCTCGTGCCCGCGTCGACCGAATGCTTTGTTTTCTTTTGTCTAAACGCAGATTCCCGGTCGGAATATTATCGCTTTTTTATGAGAAAAATGGCATAAAAATTGATTTTAAACAGCGGTTGACATGCTTCGAAGTACGGTAATGGAATATTTAAAAATCTTTTGTCACGAATTGCGCCATGCTCGTCACCCTTATTTACACTTCGGATAGTGTCTTGAACGCACGAACAAAACGCCGCTGTTTGGATATAACTATGGATTATTTTGAACCAAACCAACATTTGTTATTGATGTAGCAGTCCTGGGAGTGCATTCTGACGAAGAACACCAAAGGTAATCAAACTTTTGTAATAGTAAATCGGAGTTTGGTCAGGGCTAAACTTGGTCAGTGTCTAAATGGCTAGCCGTGATGGCTGGGCTATCTACTGAGAATATTGCAAAATGTGCTTTCACCGAAAAGCTATTTTAAAATCGGACATATCGAGTGCATAGAGGAGTTCTGTATCTATAATTCTTAAAATAATTGTTATGTTTTTTGTGAATGTTTATCGTGAGTAATTTAGTAAATTCACCGGATGTTTGCGGGGGGTATGCTAGTTCTGAACGTCACATGCTAATGTAAAAAAGCTGGTTTTTGATATAAATATGAACTTGATTGAACAAAACATGCATGCATTGTATAACATAATGTCCTAGGGTTGTCATCTGATGAAGATCATCAAAGGTTAGTGCTGCATTTAGCTGTGGTTTTGTTTTTTGTGACATTATATGCTAGCTTGAAAAATGGGTGTCTGATTATTTCTGGCTGGGTACTCTGCTGACATAATCTAATGTTTTGCTTTCGCTGTAAAGCCTTTTTGAAATCTGACAGTGTGGTTAGATTAACGAGAGTCTTGTCTTTAAAATGCTGTAAAATAGTCATATGTTTGAAAAATTGAAGTTTTCGGATTTTAGAGGAGTTTGTATTTCGCGCCACGCCCATCATTGGATATTGGAGCAGGTGTTCCGCTAGCGGAACGTCTAGATGTAAGAGGTTAAATTGACATTTTTGCCAGAGGCTGCTGTATCTAAGTATGTAACAAATCTAGAAATGCTAAACTGTCTGGATCGATAAACTAGATGTAAATGTGTAAAAGGTAAGCCTACCTTATAGCCCAACTGGCACCCTTACATAGCTCGCTAATGGAAAATAAGCCCTGTAGGGTACATACAAGCTTGGGGATTGTTTGACATTTTGAGAGAGAAATCTAAGGAAATACAGATCTCAAACTATATTCGGTCTTAGATCTGGATGCATGTCATGTTTTCTGAGGGACAGCTGTTCTATGTGACATGATATCTGTGTGCCAGCTATCTAACAGATTACCTGCTTTGGTATTCCTCAGAAATGTTGAGTCATACCAGAAAGGCAACTACCTGGGACACAAGAGGAACCTGTTGCCTGATTTGGATATCTTACTCTGTTATTATGGTTCACCAACTACTTCTCTGATAGAGTTCAGTGTGTCAAATCGGAGGGCCTGTTGTCCGGACCTCTGGCAGTCTCTATGGGGGTGCCACAGGGTTCAATTCTTGGGCCAACCCTTTTCTCTGTATACATCAATGATGTCGCTCTTGCTGCTGGTGAGTCTCTGATCCACCTCTACGCAGACGACACCATTCTGTATACTTCTGGCCCTTCTTTGGACACTGTGTTAACTACCCTCCAGACGAGCTTCAATGCCATACAACTCTCCTTCCGTGGCCTCCAACTGCTCCTAAATACAAGTAAAACTAAATGCATGCTCTTCAACCGATCGCTGCCTGCACCTGCCCGCCTGTCCAGCATCACTACTCTGGACGGTTCTGACTTAGAATATGTGGACAATTACAAATACCTAGGTGTCTGGTGTTAGACTGTAAACTCTCCTTCCAGAATCACATCAAACAACTCCAATCCAAAGTTAAATCTAGAATTGGCTTCCTATTTCGCAACAAAGCATCCTTCACTCATGCTGCCAAACATACCCTCGTAAAACTGACCATCCTACCGATCCTCGACTTCGGCGATGTCATTTACAAAATAGCCTCCAATACCCTACTCAACAAACTGGATGCAGTCTATCACAGTGCCATCCGGTTTGTCACCAAAGCCCCATATACTACCCACCACTGCGACCTGTACGCTCTCATTGGCTGGCCCTCGCTTCATAATCGTCGCCAAACCCACTGTCTCCAGGTCATCTACAAGACCCTGCTAGGTAAAGTTCCCCCTTATCTCCGCTCACTGGTCACCATAGCAGCACCCACCTGTAGCACGCGCTCCAGCTGGTATATCTCTCTGGTCACCCCCAAAGCCAATTCCTCCTTTGGCCGTCTCTCCTTCCAGTTCTCTGCTGCCAATGACTGGAACGAACTACAAAAATCTCTGAAAATGGAAACACTTATCTCCCTCACTAGCTTTAAGCACCAGCTGTCAGAGCAGCTCACAGATCACTGCACCTGTAAATAGCCCATCTATAATTTAGCCCAAACAACTACCTCTTCCCCTACTGTATTTATTTATTTATTTAGCTCCTTTGCACCCCATTATTTCTATTTCTACTTTGCACTTTCTTCTACTACAAATCTACCATTCCAGTGTTTTACTTGCTATATTGTATTTACTTTGCCACCATGGCCTTTTTGCCTTTACCTCCCTTATCTCACCTCATTTGCTCACATTGTATATAGACTTATTTTCTATTGTATAATTGACTGTATGTTTGTTTTACTCCAGGTGTAACTCTGTGTTGTTGTATGTTGTCGAACTGCTATGCTTTATCTTGGCCAGGTCGCAATTGTAAATGAGAACTTGTACTCAACTTGCCTACCTGGTTAAATAAAGGTTAAATAAAATAAATAAATACAAATTATTGAGAAATCGGAGTACCAGATACACATTTACATTTTAGTAATTTAAGCGACTTACAGTTAGTGTATTCATCTTAAAATAGCTAGATGGGACATCCACATACCCATCTTGTTTTTACAGGGTCACTGTCAGATATGTTTGACACACAGAATAAAATAATACAGTAAGGGTAATGATGATGTATTGTATGTTTAACACACATTGGTCATGTACTCCATCCATCCTGTAAAAAGCTGTAAAACGTTGTGTAGTGTTGTCAATGAAAAAAATTTGAAACACCAGTATTTTTTTTTACTCCATGCATACCTTACCATGGGGAAAGCAGAAGCCAATAACAAGAGCATAATAAACATGTTTATTAGAGTCATTAGGTATCAGGTCATTAATCCACTCTATCACCTCGTTCCCTGGGAACCAATTAATGCAGCTTTTAACCGGTCTTCTTGAATGCATACCAAATGGTACCCTATTCCCTATAGTGACCAGAGCCCTCTGGTCAAAGTTGGTGCACTATATAGGGAATAGTGCCATTTGGGACGCAGATCCTTCTGTCAAGCGTACTGTAGGCCTAGGATAGCCCAGAGTGACAATAAGGGTCATAAATGTTTTATTCATTTAACCTTTATTTAACTAGGCAAGTCAGTTAAGAAAAATTTCCTATTTACTCTGTTGGCCTAGTTGCAACCTCCCCCACCCCCCGGTTTTACATGTAATCAATTTACTACTTTTCCTTTGAATGTAGGAAGTAATATTTTATTCAACTCAGTCAGGCTTTCAACTTGCTCTTGAAAGTTATAATAGTCGAATGCACAAGGTGCAATTTCGATATTGGGTAATGCATCAGCAGTTTACCTCGTCATGTCAGTGATTGCAGACCTTAGAGAGCTATTTAACTGTAACTTGTCAGAAATGTCCAGATCAACTAGCTCATGTCAGCTAACGTTTTTCAGATAGGTTTTTTAGCCCATTGATTTTGTTGTAATGTTTGGGTCACTCAGATATTACATGAACACTTGAACGTGCCGTCCTTGGCCAGCTCTCCTGCTATCTCTCTCAGAATGACCTTCTTGATCCTAATCAGTCAGGTTTCAAGACTGGGCATTCAACTGAGACTGCTCTTCTCTGTGTCACGGAGGCTCTCCGCACTGCTAAAGCTAACTCTCTCTCCTCTGCTCTCATCCTTCTAGACCTATCTGCTGCCTTTGATACTGTGAACCATCAGATCCTCCTCTCCACCCTCTCCGAGTTGGGCATCTCCGGCGCGGCCCACGCTTGGATTGCGTCCTACCTGACAGGTCGCTCCTACCAGGTGGCGTGGCGAGAATCTGTCTCCGCACCATGCGCTCTCACCACTGGTGTCCCCCAGGGCTCTGTTCTAGGCCCTCTCCTATTCTCGCTATACACCAAGTCACTTGGCTCTGTCATATCCTCACATGGTCTCTCCTATCATTGCTATGCAGACGACACACAATTAATCTTCTCCTTTCCCCCTTCTGATAACCAGGCGGCGAATCGCATCTCTGCATGTCTGTCAGACATATCAGTGTGGATGACGGATCACCAGCTCAAGCTGAACCTCGGCAAGACGGAGCCGATCTTCCTCCCGGGGAAGGACTGCCCGTTCCATGATCTCGCCATCACGGTTGACAACTCCCTTGTGTCCTCCTCCCAGAGTGCTAAGAACCTTGGCGTGATCCTGGACAACACCCTGTCGTTCTCCACTAACATCAAGGCGGTGACCCGATCCTGTAGGTTCATGCTCTACAACATTCGCAGAGTACGACCCTGCCTCACACAGGAAGCGGCGCAGGTCCTAATCCAGGCACTTGTCATCTCCCATCTGGATTACTGCAACTCGCTGTTGGCTGGGCTCCCTGCCTGTGCCATTAAACCCCTACAACTCATCCAGAACGCCGCAGCCCGTCTGGTGTTCAACCTTCCCAAGTTCTCTCACGTCACCCTGCTCCTCCGCTCTCTCCACTGGCTTCCAGTTGAAGCTCGCATCCGCTACAAGACCATGGTGATTGCCTACGGAGCTGTGAAGGGAACGGCACCTCCATACCTTCAGGCTCTGATCAGGCCCTACACCCAAACAAGGGCACTGCGTTCATCCACCACTGGCCTGCTGGCCCCCCTACCTCTGAGGAAGCACAGTTCCCGCTCAGCCCAGTCAAAACTGTTCGCTGCTCTGGCACCCCAATGGTGGAACAAGCTCCCTCACGACGCCAGGACAGCGGAGTCAATCACCACCTTCCGGAGACACCTGAAACCCCACCTCTTTAAGGAATACCTAGGATAGGATAAAGTAATCCTTCTAACCCCCCCTTAAAAGATTTAGATGCACTATTGTAAAGTTGTTGTTCCACTGGATATCATAAGGTGAATGCACCATTTTGTAAGTCGCTCTGGATAAGAGCGTCTGCTAAATGACTTAAATGTAAATGTAATGAACACACATAGGACATGTTCCCAAATGATGAAGGGAGGCCCGAGTTAAAATGTTTGTGAACCACCGCTCTACTGTGTAACAATTATTATGAAACCTAAAATAATTAGTGGCTTAATTCTGCTGTCCTGGTTCTATTACTTTTTCATCAACACCATCCCTATCTCCCTGAGTTTGCAACTGTCATTTTGTGGTAATGTTATATGATGATATATAATAAGAAGAATTTGTTCTTAACTGACTTGCCTAGTTAAATAAAGGTTAAATAAAAAAATTAAATAAAAAATATAGACAGTGTAATGTGACAACTACTTGGTAGTCAAGCTTGCTTGTTGAAATATTACACCAAATATAATATGGGATTTTGTTGTAACTGTGCTTTCTCTGGGTTGTACTATGTTTCCTAACGTATACTCATATGTAAGAATTCTAGATATATGTTTAAAGTCTTCAAAAGTGACTAAACAGAAAGTGTTTAACACTTGTACACCACATATAGCCTCTTTGCTGAACTCCTCCTTTGACTGTTTATTTGTGATTCTACAAGGCAGACATAATACTGCACATTGTCCACCTATACTTCACACTATTATTTGTTTATTTTCTAATATGTCCACCACTTTTCAATTATGTTATGTATATCTTCATTAGGATCATTAAAACCAGGCAGGCTCAAAAAAAGGTACTAGGCCTTAACCCTTAACTTGATTGTTTATTTTTTAAATATTAAATTAAGTGTGTTTTGTGTTTTTTAAGTTGCTATAATTGACCATACAAATATGTGGCATTTTGGCATAGTTTCTCAGTAGCCTAAAGATTATTCATTGCATGTGTATCATGTACTGTCACTGAGAGAATGTTTTATGTAATATTAGGTATCTGATCTTTATAATTCACCAATTAAATTTGGTGTGCCCCAAGGCTCTGTTTTTACAACCATACTGGTTTTATGCGGTATTCAGAATTGGGGTGACAAAGGTCGCTGATTCGAATCTCCTGGGAAAATCTGCTTTTCAGCCATGGAGCAAGGCAGTTAACCCCCGACAACAACTGCTCCTCGGGCGCTGAGGACGTAGATTCACAGGGGTTGGGTTAAATGCGGAAAACACAATTTGGTTGAATGCATTCAGTTGTGCAACTGACTTGGTATTCCCTTTCGCTGCCATGCAACTGTATTAGAGCAGAATTATAGAGTGAGAGTGGCATGAACCAATCACATTTTGACTTGCAATGGGTGGAACCGTAAAAAAAAGTGTCTAGGCACGTCACTATTGAGAGAGCAACAGCATAGAATCAGTGGCAATAGCAAGCAGTAATCTTCCCACGCTAGTAGCTAGCGTGTGTTTTAATTTAATAGTGTGTACAATCACGACGACAGCTGCAGCAGCAGCAGGTGTTAACAAGTTTAAGGCGGATGATATTGCAAAAAATATTTATATATTTGTTTTGTATTTTAAAGTACAATCCATTCTCAACATTTACGTTATATATTAGTCATCTAGCAGATGCACACATCCAGAGCGACTTACAGGAAAAACCGTCCCATCCATTGGATGTAACAACCTTTTTTTTGTATTTTTGTATTTTTTGAACTGTAATTTTTCCCCTCATTCAGCAACTTCAATCTCTCTAATCTCCAGTTCCAGATTCCAACCCTCGGTTTCCCTCATCCCATCCCATCTGTCTCTGCTGGCCATCCCCTTCGGATTTCAACGCATTAAGTGATGCTATGTTGTCTGTTATTTTTCTCGATTTTTTGGCTTGATACAACATAGGCTATGTTGCCTCTGAATGCCTAGGTTAAATAGTAATGGTTCGCCACTGTGTTTTTTTTACATTCTTGGGACATTGTGTCATGGTCCCCTTGATCTTTTGTCTAGCTCCTGGTCTGTCCCAGGGACATCACTTGATGGTAGGAAAGCAACATTCTCCACCCCCGCCCCTCCCCCCAATCTACCCAGGCCATGCGCACCCTAATTTCATTACACATCACCCCTTGCTACTGTTACCAAGCCCATCAAGTCCCTGATTTGTGAACCACTGATCCATTCACAGGTCTTTGTCTTTTGGCAATGTATTGTTTGCAGGGACACTACGTCCTAATGACTATTAAAATTAAAGTCCTTGGAACATCCTAAGAAAGTCCTGATATGGTCCTCAGTGACGTCCTAGTAACTTAGCGGGAACTAGACAAAGGTTCCCCAGTGAACATTCCCTTGGGACCATCTCGTGACGTCCTGAAGACTAGTAAAATGAAGTCCTGACAACGTCCTAAAAAATTCCATCATGTGACCCCCTTGACCATTATGAAACGTCTCTTTCTGATCATTGGATGTCTCATGGATAACATCCGACACAAATAGGAACCTTTTCATAATGTTCCCTAATGGACATCAAAATACACTGAACAAACATATAAACACAACATGTAAAGTGTTGGTCCTATGTTTCATGAGTGTAAATAAAAGATCCCAGTAATTTTGCATATGTAAAAAGTTTGATGCACAAATATTACTAAGTAATTTAAGAGTTTATTCGGAAGATAACAGCTCTATAAACGTTCTTCCGTGGTGCCCCGACTTTCTAGTTAATTACATTTACATGATTAGCTTAACCAGGTAATATTAATTACAGAGAAATCATTTTATAAGTTAGCATGTCATATCACTTAATCCGGCATAGCCAAAGACACGACATATTGGAGCCCCTGTGCGAGGAATCTAAAATAGGATGAAGCTTTTATTTTGATTCAGCATATATAAAATTGAAAAGCAGATTACATAATATACCAAGTTGATTATATACATTATGGGAATTGTAGATCGGAATTATTGGTGCGTGTGTGCTCTGGAGAATCGCCTCCGTGTTGTGCTCTGACTTAGTCAGTGGGTAGCATAAGCTATACAGTTCTGTAGGACTGATAAAGCTATCTGAGAAATAGCGTTTCAGACGCGTGTTGGCTAGGTCATTATTAATTTCTCGAGCGAGGACAAAGAGCCAGCCGATTGAAATTTAGGAGAGATTAGCTTGACCAGCGATAAGTATCTCTCTGTCTCTCGCGTTTCGATGCGAGTAGACCACGGTGCGTTTCGTTGTTTCCCGCGAGTTCCGGTTAAAACATCGTCAAATATCGCCGAAAAGGGTTGAACATAATACGTTATAAGTAAAACCTTTCCCTTGCCAAGGGAATCCTATGTTGAGCATTTTTCAGGCATAAAGTAGCATTAGCTTGCTCGAGATGCTAAGCTAACAAAATGGAAAACAGCCATTTTGTTTGTGCCACATTGTAATTCATCCGTCTTGAGTTGGATTTCAGCGTGTGCCAGCAGGGACCTTCCTTCAAATAATTAGTCAGGTGACACTCAAGTCGTTACTCGTGATATCCAGACGGATATCGATGTCTTATTCAATTGAACTAATAAGTGAAATTGCCAGATTTACATTCTCAAGTTTAAATAATATCCAAATTTATGAGTTTTCTAAATGAGACTTTGTAATCTTTTTTCCACATTAACCTAGATGATAAACCTCTCAGGTTAATTAAAGTTTAAATCCCATATAGCCTATACAGGTTTGATTTATCATTAAAATTGATCAATCAGTAAAATTTGGTTTTTGCAAAACCCATTCAGTAATCCAGTACTGACAGAAGTCCCGCCCCAGCGGGAATCCCATGTGGCTTCAGCCCAAGGAAGAAGTGTACCATAGTGGGGAGTGTTCCCAACATTTGATCTACTGTTTACACTTATGATATCCAATCAATGGAGATTGTATGGATTATCATCTCATTCAATTTAATAAGTTAAATTGTTGAACATACCTTAATGTTCTTGCAATCAAATGAGACACTTTTAAACTTCCCATATTAACCTGGATGAAGCAACCTCAGGTTAATTCAAGTTTAATACCCAGATAGCCTACCCAGGTAGGATTAATCATTGGCATTGATTAATTAATTCAATTTGCTTTTGCAAATTCATTCACGTCCAATTTCCACATTACTGGTACAGTACTGATGGTTCATCAACATCTATAAATAGATTAAACTTGTCTTTGCAGCTTCCAATGAATTCCAAACCCAAACATTGAAAAAAAAATAGGAACATTTTTCCTCAAAATTTTTCTAATAATGTGCAAGCTACCAAAGGAGGTGGTCACCACTCCTCCGCTAATTAGTGAACCTCCACCCATAAAAGGATTGATCTCTGACCTCAGCAGTGATACCAACCCTAATTATGCCATTAGAAAAACAACAGCCGAAATTGCGAACGCTCTCCAAAATCAACCATAAAATACAGGCTTTGTGACTGTTCTCTCCACTTTAGCACCTATGTATCGCCATCAAAGGTTGGCATCGGTCCAATACCACAGTGCACAGCTGAAGCACGTGCAAGACATGGCTAACATGAGGGCACAGGTGGAGAGAACTGAGCAACTATTGACAAAAGCAGGAAATGAAAACATTCTGCTAGTCAAGGAACTGCGTTTGAAATCGGAACAATTAAAAGTAATTGCAAATACTTATGACGATGAACGAGCACAAACTCTCCAACAAAATCGTCATCTGCAGGAACAACTCGATTTAGCCAAAACTAAATGCGATGTAGTCCACGCCAAACTAGATAAATCTGTCGAGTTACCTACAAACAGGAACGCGCAATTTGATAACATGCAGGCAGTTTTGTTTAACGTTACTCAAGGTAACAATGTTCTACTCCAAATTCTGCAGACCAAAGACGATCAGTTGATGAACACAATGACAAAGTTGGATGACAAATCAGCAGAACTTATTGAAGTCGCTGACCAAATGAATGATGAGAGAACTCAGGTGATGAGGATGGAAATATTGATTTCTAAGCAAGCAAAGGAAATCTCATCACTGAATCTCTCGCTCCGTACTCGAGACCTCTATCTGCAAACCATGACAGATAAGTTTGAGACCGAAAGGAGCAGGTGTGACACTCACGTGTCCAAAATTGGTACTCTAAGCGCTCAAGTGGACTCTGCAATGCAGCAGAAGACCACCCTTAGGTACCATCTGGAGGAAGTCCAGAATGGTCACGCTCTACAGCATGACTACCCATCCAAGCAACCGGAGTCCGGTACTCAAAGGAGTGAAGACGATAGGTTTCAGACATTGCCTCCATCATGTGTCCCTCAGTCTTCTCCTCTTGGCCATTCGGCACTGAGTAATATGGAGCCTCTTGGCCAACAAAGCCAAAGCTTGGCTTCTCCTCTTGGCCTGTTGGCCCCAATTTCTCCACAGGATGAAGCCAACCCTCTCCGCCCGCTTGGCGCGGAATACCTTGACAAACTCGTCAAGAATTTCCCCACCTTTGACCCCGTTCCAGGTCAGCCAAACGATACTGAGACGTTCCTAGCTGACATAGAGGACGCGTTGGGTGGCTACCCGAATGCTACGGGTTCTGACAGGGTTTACCTGTTGAAGCGAACGTCGAATAGACACGTGACGAGGTTCATTCGCCTACAACAGCAACACGTGCTAAATGACTACGCTAAACTTGCCACAGCTTTGATATTAGAATTCAGTGGTTCTGCGACTCGCAAACACGATAGCTCACTGGCTAACACGGTCAAACAAGCTCGGAACGAACACCCACAAGCTTTCTATCATAGGCTTCGTTCAGCTTACTTTGGCCTACTTACGGAAACAGGAATGGAAGAGCTGTTACCATTCAAACAAATGTTTCTGTCGAACATGTATCCCACCTTCATTACCTACTTGGGCCCTGCAGCCCACGTTGGCTTGCCTATCTTACAACTCAGAGAGCTTGCAAGCACAGCTTTTGAGGCATCAAAAGTTCACAACGCTAAGAGCCCTGACCACTCGGTTTTGAAGTTTAACCAGGAGCACTCACTCCAGTTAGAGGGTGCATTATCAGGTATTGGAGCGTCGAGAGATGACGCACAACAACAGTTTCTACCACGAAACCATGATTCCAATAACCTCCGCGGTCGAAATAACTGTAAAGTACGTAGCCATCAACATGACTACCGCTACAAACGACCCGTTCGCTACGTTCCTGCACCCAACCCACAAAAAGTGTCAGAGCACAAGGGTAACAAAGGGTTGAATGACGATCAAAACGTAGACCAATGTTCTCCAGAAGTCCCACTACGGGAAGAACTTAAGCGAGAACAATTTGAGAAAAGGGTAAAAGATAAGTCACAAGGACTAGACGGGGAATTACCGGACACCAGGTCCGCAGGAATTAACACCCATAGCAAGGACGTTAAAGTTCAAATTTCTCCCGCTCTCATTCAAGACCCTATCCAGGGCCCGCTTGATCAAGAAACAAGCCCCCGGGCTCTGTCTATAGACTCTGATACAAAAGTTGCGAAGAAAAAGGTCAAACGCTTCGTTAAAGCCAAGCCCACTCAAAATCGGAAAAGTCAATCTGCTTCCATCTTGAACAGACATGGCACATCACGTCGTTGCGAACGACCACTCCACTTTGTGGGGAATATGTCCACTAACCACGAATCTAAACGGCCATACCTGGAAACAGTCCTGGAGGACTGCTTAGCTTGTCATGCGCTAATTGATTCGGGTGCGACAATATCACTCATCTCTCAAACATTGTTTGATGATCTCAAAAGGGCTTTGAAGCCAACTAAACGTTGGTTAAAAGTGGAACGATGCGACACTACACTTCGAGGGGTCACTCAGACTACCTCGCCTCTCACATTGAGAGTCATGCTGAAACTACACTTCCAGGACGTATCGCTCGTTCACCCTGTGTATGTTACCAGCCTCGAAACTGTAACCCTGCTACTTGGAGCAGACTTGATGGATCGGTTACTCCCATTGATGGATTGGAAAACCAACCAGGTATGGTCACAGGCCACAGTGCCTTCTCCACTGACCACACTGTCTTCCCCTAACGCTAGCTGCAATGCAGTCATTCACGAGGGGTGTCTGTCGAAAGCACCCCTTTGGGAAAAGACGTTTAGAAACCTCTTGGTGCAGAATCCGATCCAAGGAGATATTACGATATCTCGACACATTCCATCAGCCAATCTAATTGACCATTCTTTTCATGATTTCGAGCCAGCTGTCTCTGTGAATGAGCAACTTCCCTCCTTCTTGCAGTCGTGCAATACGGTAGTTGAGATGAACTTCTCTTGCCCTTCGGACACTTCCGCAAGCACTGCGGCCGTCTCAGCAAGAAAAACATTGATGTGCAGAGTACACTCTGCTTCCGATGATACACCTTCTGCTTTGTTGGGGACTGTCACCCCTTACAATGACACTAATGGCGTCAGTCCAGCAACTGACCCGATGACTCCCACTGGTGAAACACTTTGCGATATCACAGACCGATATCCTCGTCTCAGTTTGCAGGTACTGAAAAGGTTGCCACACGAGGACGCGGTGGTGACTGACAGACCTCAACAGCCACTGAGGGTGTTGAAGCACAAACACCAGGAGATTTGGTTGAAAGGTTACAGCCATTCTCATAATAACGCGGCCACGGACAACTCGTACATAGGGTCCGACCTTTTCGTTTGCGCCTCGGACACCAACACCACCCGCTGGTGGGGGGGTCCCGAGACACAAAGGGGGGGAATAGTATCCCAGACCCATGATGAGCCTCATCGAGGCCGGTGGGGGGGTCGAGACTACGGACAACACCGTACGAGGCCGCCAGAGCATAAATCAAATCTAGTTGTAAACTCCCCTATGAGAACAGTGAGGAGCAGACAGGCCCCTAGACGGGGATTATCTTAGAACACGTCTAAGATAGTACTGAGGTGTACCACACTGGTCGTAAAGGAAGTCCAATGGACTTGTCCAACTCCAAAACAAATGGAAACAATAATCATTCCTTGCCCTGTGTAGGTTCAACTACAATACAACTAGTAATATGCTCCAATCATGTGTTCCGGATAATATTTCAGAATAAATCGGTAGGACAACTGGACCCCTTGAATACCAGTACCAATACCGCAGTCAGTCCAGCAACACTCAGTAAGAGGATTAGTAACCTCACAAGTTAAATTGCTATTGATAATAGCGACATAGGAGTCACTCAGAGTGCAACACGGGGAAGGGAATCTCCATCGCACTCTTCCAATGGTTAACACATGCCACTAATAAATAGAACCCTCCGTCCAGGAGAAAATTATTAGAAGTCATGAACCATGATCACACCACGTACGACTGGTCTAATACTTAGAGTACTTCCGTCGTGAGGTTAGCTCCTCCGGGGATAACATAGCTATGAAATTGACTTCATACCTACTGCCACTACAATAGTGGAAGACACAGTGACTTGTAGAAAACTACTACAGACTCCCTTGACACCAATTCTGACTGACCTCTAGGCATTGACCTGAAAATTACCTGACTACGTCCGACTCATTCTGAACAAGTTGCAATCTGCCAGGATACTTGGTTTTCTTCCCTTGACATGCGCGATTGTGTAAGCATAAACGCACATGCACAACGGAACATCCAATTAGGATTTATGCTAGGATCACTTAAGGGTCCAAGCAAAATACCAGCCTTAGTAAAGTTGAACATTTACTTCTAGGCCTTTGACTCTACAGCACTCACCAGTTTTCTAACCAGAAGTCCATAGGTCATCCTGTAGACTGCCCAAAACTAGTGCCTTACAGCTGTAGACTTATCATATAGTTGTCAACTTAGGATAGTACCCTAAGCGCCACCCCGCAAATTAGGAAATCCCTAAATATGTCATTAGACAATGCCATGATAGGGTCATTTTGCAAAGACCATGGACGTAGATAGAATACAGTCCAATTAGATGATTAAGGTGGCATAACTATATTTTGTTTTGTTTATGCTTTCATTCATTTTGTTTCATTTTCTTCGGCACATAGAAAGTGATAGAGCCATAAACAACTCCCCCATACAACCATCAGTTAGTGCCACAACGCCGCTCATTTGGGAGGAAATGTAATGATATATTTCATGAGTGTGTGTGCGTTGTTAACATCTGCCTAAGTTACTGCCCAGATATTCTAGTCTGGACGACCAGACGACGGGTCCGGAACGGCGATCCCAATCCGGACATCCGCTGCCGAGTCATGGAACGGACATCTTCATTTGCAGAGACCCTACCCGGGTCGACCACCAGAGGGGGGACTGCAATAGCAACCACCAACTGGACATCTACTGCCCAGCCTTGGAGCGGACTTCTTCATTTGCAGACACCCTACCCAGGTCGACCGCCAGATGGGGACCACAACGATGATCCACAACCAGGACAACCCACGTTCATTTTTATGATTGGTTTACAACATGCAGTTTAATCGCAAGATTGAACCCAACATGGGGGGACTGTCATGACGTTGGCCTGTGGGTAAGGTTTATGACCCCCCCCCCATAAATACCTTTCCCCCTTCCCCTCTCTTACTGACCCTACTGAAGGACTGCTGTCCTGTTAAATATAGAGAGTCTGGGAACATCAAACAAATGTGGAAAGGTACCACATATTTTGTTAATAAAACCAGTTGGAAATATGCTTGGGAACTTAATGAGTATGTATGTCAGTTCGGTTGTCATCTGAGACATTATGACTAATGACAGGACGACATAAACTGTATGTGAGAAAGTATACACCCCCTAGTTATCAGAGTCACATGGAATTGTTATGCAATTGAAATGTTTGATATTGAAAATGTTTGTTAGGAGATGAAATGTAATTTTAGCTTCCGAATGAGAGATTTGGGTTTTCATAAGGAAAGTGCCCTGCTCGATCAGTGGCCCAACCCTGTGAAGAGACCAAGGGGTTATAAACGATGAAACACCTCCCTCCCCCTCTCCACTATATAATCCTTTGACGAAAAGATAACCAGGTAGTTCCAGTACGGGAGGCCTGCAGCCTCTACGTTAGAAGGACACACATGTCAACTAAGCCAACCTCGGCGTGAGCTATGGTATGAACTGGTATGAACTTTGAGCTTATTCACTACAGAAGTGCTACTTCCTAGCCGTTGAGTTAGCAGCGGCTGCTGTAACGTGGGCTAGGAAAGGACGGACGACGGATCCAGTCTAACAGACGGACGAAGATACCACCACGTATCCAATTGACCACCAGAGACATTCTTCCGAGTAACAGGAAGATCTGTTGGCCAACCGGCCAGCATCTACGACCAATCTACCGAAGCGCAGCTCAGAGTAAATATTTATTGCATTTTCCTTTTCCAAATGGGCGGTAATTTAGAATGCATAAGATAATGTATTTACGATAGCATAGCTGCTGTTTCTCTGTTCCTAAATCTTCCCGCTCTTTCATTCAAGCCCAACCCCCTTTCCTTTGTGTAACCAGCCGTCATATCTGTTCCGTCTACCGGGACGTTTTCTGTATGACGACATTGTATTCTGTGTATTTGTAATTCTGTGTGATTAGTTAGGTATTTAGTAAATAAATAATTAAACCCAATTTTGTATTGCTGATTCAACTTGTTAGCCAGGGTTCGTGAAGATAGCCAAGAACTTACAACTTTCATTATGAGACTGAAAATAAGACAAGGGTTAATATTGACTGCTATCGAGGTAAAATATTACTAAGTATTTTAAGAGTTTATTCGGAAGATAACAGCTCTATAAACGTTCTTCCGTGGTGCCCCGACTTTCTAGTTAATTACATTTACATGATTAGCTTAACCAGTTAATATTAATTACAGAGAAATCATTTTATAAGTTAGCATGTCATATCACTTAATCCGGCATAGCCAAAGACACGACAGTCTGCATACTTACCAGACATGTCACCCATTGAGCATGTTTGGGATAATCTGGATTGACATGTGCGACAGCGTGTTCCACTTCCCGCCAACATCCAGCAACTTTGCACAGCCATTGAAGAGTAGTGGGAAAACATTCCACATTACACAATCAACAGCCTGATCAACTCTATGCGAAGGAGATGTGTCATGCTGGATGAGGCAAATGGAAGTCACACCAAATACTGACTGGTTTTCTGATCCACACCCCTACCTTTTTTTAAGGTACTGTATCTGTGACCAACAGATGCATATCTGTATTCCCAGTCATGTGAAATCCATAGATTATGGCCCAATGAATTTATTTCAATTGACTGATTTCCTCATATGAACTGTAACCAGGTGAAATCTTTTAAATTGTTGCATGTTATGTTTACATTTTTGTTCAGTATACCTCAAATCAAATCAAATCAAATTGTATTAGTCACATGCGCCGAATACAACAGGTGTAGACCTTACTTACTTACGAGCCCTTAACCAACAGTGCAGTTTCAAAAAAATATGGACAAGGAAAAGAGATAAAAGTAACAAGTAATTAAAGAGCAGCAGTAATAAATAGCAATATATACAGATGGATGACGGTACAGAGTCAATGTGCGGGGTCACTGGTTAGTTGAGCTAGTATGTACATGTAGGTAGAGTTATTAAAGTGACTATGCATAGATGACAGAGAGTGGCAGTGGTGTGGAGGGGGGGGCAATGTAAATAGTCTGGGTAGCCATTTGACTAGATGTTCAGGAGTCTTATGGCTTGGGGGTAGAAGCTATTTAGAAGCCTCTTGGACATAGTCTTGGCGCTCCGGTACCGCTTGCCGTGCGATAGCAGAGAGAAAAGTCTATGACTAGGGTGGCTGGAGTCTTCGACAATTTTTAGGGCCTTCCTCTGACACCGCCTTGTATAGATGTCCTGGATGGCAGGAAGCTTGGCCCCAGTGATGTACTGGGCCGTTTGCACTACCCTTTGTAGTGCCTTGCGGTCGGAGGCCGACTGATGCAACCAGTCAGGATGCTCTCGATGGTGCAGCTGAGGATCTGAGGACCCATGCCAAATCTTTTCAGTCTCCTGAGGGGGAATATTTTTTGTCGTGCCCGCTTCACGACTGTCTTGGTGTGCTTGGACCATGTTTGTTTGTTGGTGATGTGGACACCAAGGAACTTGAAGCTCTCAACCTGCTCCACTGCAGCCCCGTCGATGAGAATGGGGTGTGCTCAGTCCTCTTTTTCCTGTAGTCTACAATCATCTCCTTTGTTTTGATCACGTTGAGGGAGAGGTTATTGTCCTAGCACCACACTGCCAGGTCTCTGACCTCCTCCCTAAAGGCTGTCTTGTTGTTTTCTGTGATCAGGCCTACCACCGTTGTGTCATCGGCAAATTTAATGATGGTGTTGGAGTCGTGCCTGGCCGTGCAGTCATGAGTGAACAGGGAGTACAGGAGGGGGCTGATCACGCACCCCTGAGGGGCCCCTGTGTTGAGGATCAGCGTGGCGGATGTGTTGTTACCTACCCTTACCACCTGGGGGCGGCCCGTCAGAAAGTCCAGGATCCAGTTGCAGAGGGAGGTGTTTAGTCCCAGGGTCCTGAGCTTATTGATGAGCTTTGAGGGCACTATGGTGTTGAACGCTTAGCTGTAGTCAATGAATAGCATTCTCACATAGGTGGGAAAGGGAAGTGTGGATTGCAATAGAGATTGCATCATCTGTGGATCTGTTGGGGCGGTATGCAAATTGGAGTGGGTCTAGGGTTTCTGGGATAATGATGTTGATGTGAGCCATGACCGGCCTTTCAAAGCACTTCATGGCTACAAATGTGAGTGCTACAGGTCAGTAGTCATTTAGGCAGGTTACCTTAGTGTTCTTGGGCACAGGCACTATGGTGGTCTGCTTAAAACATGTTGGTATTACAGACTCGGACAGGGAGAGGTTGAAAATGTCAGTTGGTCAGCGCATGCTCGCAGTACACATACTGGTAATCCGTCTGGACCTGCGGCCTTGTAAATGTTGACCTGTCTAAAGGTCTTACTCACATCGGCTACGGAGAGCGTGATCACACGGTCTTCCGGTACAGCTGGTGCTCTCATGCATGTTTCAGTGTTATTTGCCTCGAAGCGAGCACAGAAGTAGTTTAGCTCATCTGGTAGACTCGTGTCACTGGGCTGCTCTCGGTTGTGCTTCCCTTTGTAGTCTGTAATGATTTGCAAGCCCTGCCACATAAGACGAGCATCAGCCGGTGTAGTATGACTCGATCTTAGTCCTGCATTGACGCTTTGCCTGTTTGATGGTTCGTCGGAGGGCATAGCAGGATTTCTTGTAAGCTTTCGGGTTAGAGTCCTGCTCCTTGAAAGTGGCAGCTCTAGCCTTTAGCTCAGTGCGGATGCTGCCTGTAATCCATGGCTCTGGTTGGGGTATGTACGTACGGTCACTGTGGGGACAATGTTTTTTATTTTTTTATTTCACCTTTATTTATTATTTATTTCACCTTTAATGTTATCGATGCACTTATTGATGAAGCCAATGACAGATGTGGTGTACTCCTCAATGCCATTGGAGGAGACCCGGAACATATTCCAGTCTGTGCTAGCAAAACAGTCCTGTAGCTTAGCATCTGCTTCATCTGACCACTTTTTTATTGATCTAGTCACTGGTGCTAGCAGGAATCAGGAGGATGGAATTATGGTCAGATTTGCCAAATGGAGAGCGAGGGAGAGCTTTGTATGCATCTCTGTGGATGAAGTATAGGTGGTCCAAAGTTATTTTCCCTCTCGATACACATTTAACATGCTGATAGAAATTTGGTAAAACTGATTTAAGTTTCCATGCATTAAAGTCCCCGGCTACTAGGAGAGCCTTCTCTGGGTGAGCATTTTCTTGTTTGCTTATGGTGGAATACAGCTCATTCAATGCTATCTTTATGCCAGCCTCTGACTGTGGTGGTAGGTAAACGGCTACAAAGAATACAGATGAAAACTCTCTCGGTAGGTAGTGTGGTCTGCAGCTTATCATGAGAAACTCAACCTCAGGCGAGCAATAGCTCGAGACTTCCTATAGGTCATGCTCCAGCAGTCTACCAAGCACCTTGCGCACCAGGGACACATGCGCGGAGCGAGTGGCGGAATATATCAGAATGTCATCGATATAGACAATCATGCCCTGCCCGTGCAGGTCCCTGAGAATTTTGTCAACAAAGGATTGAAAGATGGCTGGAGCATTTTTCAACCCATACGGCATGACGAGGTACTCATAATGGCCTGATGTGGTACTAAAGGCGGTTTTCCACTCGTCTCCCTTCTTGATACGCACCAGATTATACGCACTCCTGAGATCCAGTTTTGTGAAGAACTGTGCTCCGTGAAATGATTCCACCGCCGTAGCGATGAGAGGTAGTGGGTAACTAAACCCCACCGTGATAGCGTTTAGACCTCTGTAATCAATGCACGGACGCAGACCTCCCTCCTTTTTCTTGACAAAAAAGAAACTCGAGGAAGCGGGTGAGATGGAGGGCCGAATGTACCCCTGTCCCAGGGATTCCGTGACATATGTCTCCATAGCCGCCGTCTCCTCCTGTGACAAGGGGTACACGTGACTCCTGGGAAGCGCAGCGTTAACCTGGAGATCTATCGCACAATCCCCTTGTCGATGAGGTGGTAATTTAGTCGCCCTCTTTTTAAAAAAAGCGATCGCCAAATCGGCGTATTCAGGGGGAATGTGCACGGTGGACACCTGGTCTGGACTTTCCACCGACGTGGCACCTATGGAAACTCCTAGACACCTCCCTGAACACTCCTCCGACCACCCCTGGAGAACCCCCTGTTTCCACGAAATACAGGGATTGTGACCAGCCAGCCAGGGGACCCTCAGCACCACCGGAAACGCAGGCGAATCAATAAGGAAAAAACTCATGCGTTCCTTATGATTCCCCTGCGTTATCATGTCCAGTGGCACCGTAGACTCCCTGACTAGCCCTGACCCTAATGGTCGGCACGGGGAAAGGGGAATCTATCGGCACCCGCGGAATGCCCAGCTTAATGGCAAGTCCACGGTCCATAAAGTTCCCAGCTGCGCCTGAATCAACTAGCGCCCTATGATGGGAAGAGGGAAAAAAAATTGTAAACAAAACAGGTAAAAACACGTGACCAACAGGGGGTTCTGGGTGAATCTGGTGCTGACTCACCTGAGGTGACCGAGAAGTGTTCTGCCTGCCCTCTCGACTCCCAGACTGGCTCCTCCAGCATCGGTCGGCCGTGTGTCCTCTCCGACCACAGCTGGTGCAGGAGGAGCCAACTCCTCCTGTGCTCCTTGGCACGGCCCCCACCTACCTCCATAGGGGTAGGGGCGGGGGTGCACAGGGGTGGAACGGGCAGGACCCTCTCCGAACGCCCGCGGGCAGCCAGCAAATTGTCCAGACGTATGGACATGTCTATCAGCACGTCCAGGGACAGAGCTGTGTCCCGACAGGCCAGCTCCCTGCGGACGTCCGCCCGGAGACTGCAGCGGTAGTGGTCTATGAGGGCCCTGTCGTTCCACCCCGCCCCAGCAGCCAAGGTCCTGAACTCCAGCGCGAAGTCCTGAGCACTCCTCGTCTCCTGCCTGAGGTGGAACAGCCGTTCACCCGCCGCTCTTCCTTCCGGAGGGTGGTCGAACACGGCCCGAAAGCGGCGGGTGAACTCTGGGTAGTGGTCCCTCGCCGAGTCTGGACCATTCCAGACCGCATTAGCCCACTCCAGAGCTCGGCCCGTCAGGCAGGAAACGAGGGCACTCACGCTCTCCTCTCCTGTGGGAGCAGGTCTGACGGTGGCCAGGTACAGCTCAAGCTGGAGCAAAAACCCCTGGCACCCAGCCGCCGCCCCATCGTACTCCCTTGGGAGCGCCAAACGAAGCGCACCAGAGCCAGACGTCGTGGGAGGCGACGATGGCTGTATCGGGGGAGGTGGAGGTGGAGAGAGGATACCACTTCTCTCCCATCGGTCCATCCTCTCCATCATCTGGTCCATTGCCGATCCGATGCGGTGTAGGACCGTCGTGTGGTGGAGCACGCGTTCCTCCATCGAGGGCAGAGGAGTGCCCGCTGCTCCCGCTGATTCCATGGCTTTTCAGACGGTGCGGGATTCTGTAAGGGCTTTGGTAGTCGCGTTTGCAGGAATGAGGCGCAGGAAGCAACGAACACAGGGAGTGGTGTTTTTAATAACACTTGAAGGAAAAAAACAAAGTTCCCAAGCACAGGGGAATAAATACAATCAGCGACAATGTCAAGCCGACACGAACAAGACAGTCGACATACAACAATCAATCCCGCACAACAAGGAGCGGGCCAGCTAAACTAAATAGCCCCTCTAATGGCTAATTGACCACAGGTGTCCAAAATCGAAAAAGGGGAAAAGCAAAAGGGAATCGGTGGCAGCTAATAGGCCGGTGACGACGACCGCCGAGCGCCACCCGAGCAGGAGGGGGCGCCACCGTCGGTGGGAATCGTGACACCGTCCTCTGGGCCTCTCTTTCTCCGCCTCCTCTTCACGCAGATCATGGGGCTCGGGGCCTGTTCCCGAGGGAGCCATATATCCTCCGCCTCGGGCTCGTCAGAGTCGTGAAAGATGAAAAAGGATTCTGCTAGTCCGTGGTGAGTAATCGCAGTCCTGATGTCTAGAAGTTATTTTTGGTCATAAGAGACAGTAGCGGCAACATTATGTACAAAATTAGTAAAAAAATAAGTTACACACAATGCAGCTATACCAACAAAAAACACAATCGGTTGGGGGCACGTAAAACATCTGCCTTCTGCTCCAGCGCCATCTTACCTAACGTTATACTGCAACCAAACGCCCTCTTATGGTCCCGAGGTTAATGTCATGTTTTAATGTTCCTACAATGTTCTCAGAACATCAGTGGGATAATGTCTCGCTGAAACCCTTAAAGCAGCATTTCCCAAACTTCAACCTGGGGACACCAAGGGGTGCACGTTTTCTTTTTTGCCCTAGCACTACACAGCTGATTCAAATAATCAAATAATCATCGAGCTTTGATTATTTGAATAAGCTATGTAGTGCTAGGGCAAAAAAACGCTTGTGCACCCCTTGGGGTCCCCAGTACAGAGTTTGGTAAACGCTGCCTGAAATGGACCTAATGGGAACATTGCCTAATGTCCTCAGGACATCCCCTGTTTGCTGGGTTAATACATAAATAGAGTAAATAGAATCAATTGTGTTGCTTGTCATAAACTCAATATAGATCCTTCTCTATGGAGTGGTTACATGTTGACACTGAAACTACAATCCCATGTGAGCTTACACTATGATATATTTAGAGGCCAGAAGGACAAGTTATTAGAGCAGTATCCCTCTCTCAAGCAAGAAGACATTTCATGGACACAGCTTTCTGAGCCTACACAGAATCAAATGATTCACTCTTGAATTCATTCACATCCATACACACTCAAGCCTTGGAAGGACTAAGAATTTTTGCATTGACCAGAGGAAGAAAATTAACAAAAGCTATGGAGAACTCAACCCAAGTCAAGTTCTTTTATCTCTTTGGCTTACAAGAGACATTTAACAACAAATCGGTCTATTTTATCTTGTCTCTTATCACATACCTTCTCATCATCACTGTGAATCTGACTCTGATCATAACAATCATTCAGGAGAAAGGTCTCCATGAGCCCATGTATATCTTTCTGTGTAGTCTATGTGTCAATGGATTGTATGGAACCACTGGTTTCTACCCCAAGTTGTTACTGGACGTTCAGTCAGATGTTCAGGTGATATCTTATGGTGGATGTTTGACTCAAGCCTATGTAATATACACATCTATCATGTGTGAAATTTCTACTCTTACAGTGATGTCTTACGACAGGTATGTGGCCATATGCAGACCACTACTATACCATACCATTGTGACATCTTTAACTGTTAGAAAGTTACTCTTATTTTCTTGGTGTTATCCTTTATTTGCAGGACTGATTGCAGTTAGTTTAACCGCCAGACTTTCTTTGTGTGGATCTCGCATTGATAAAATCTTCTGTGACAATCCGTCTATACTGAAACATGCATGTTTACCCATAACCATCAATCAGAATTTGAACAAATGTTTGATAGTGGTTCATGTTTTACAGATATTTTTCATTGTATTTTCTTACAGTCAGATTGTAAGGACTTGTGTAAAGTCAGCTAAGGGAAGGATTAAGTTCACACAGACATGTGTGGCACATTTAATAACAATATTTTTGTTCATCACAGTGACCCTGTTTGACAATTTGCAAGGGTGGAATAATGTAAATATTACACTAAATATGCGTAATGCAATGGCCATACAATTCCTTGTTATACCACCTGTCTTTAACCCTGTCATATATGGACTTAACCTCCAGCAGATTCGAAGGGCAGTTTTTAGAAACTGTAATGCACATAAAATCATTGATATGAGATGTTAGTTACATGATCCTACAGAACAGGGAGACTTCCTGATATCAGAAGCAAGGATAAAATGGGCCTTGGTCAACCAAGAGTAGTCTTTTCTTTCGACCAATCGATATGTCTAAATTTTTAAACATGTATTTCTCCATACAGCCATATTTCTCACATTCTATGTGCCTATTTATCTTACCATTTCTACCAACCTGCGTGCCAGTTATGATTTTCATCGGCACATATTCGTGGAACAGTCTTTTTATCTCAAAATCATTGTCTGTGGTTAATCTACATTCTACAATCATGGATATGAAATGATAATTACATGATCTTACACAACAGGGAGACTTCCTCATATCAGATATCAACAAAAATAAAGGTAAAATCTGCCAAAACACAAGCGGCACAACTTTGGTTTTAGAAGTGTAGGGGGGTGGGACATAACCTGGCAGGGGGTCTGGGGGTCCTCCCTAAATTTTCTGGGGCATCTAATGCTAATTTCCTGCATTTCTACTAGTGCTGTACACAACAACAAAAACATCTTGCTCGACCAAGAGTAGTCTTTTCTTTTGACCAATCAATTTCATAGGCACATATTCGTGGAACAGTTTCATTTAATTTATAATAGTCTTTATATCTAAAAAGCATTGTCTGTGGTTAATCTACAGTCTACAAAATGAATCTAAATGAAAATGATACAAATCTAAAAGGAAATTTTAGTGCCACTGCCAACTATGTAAAAATAGCCCACATAAAGCCAACACATAAAAACAATGCATCCTGCAGGCAGGAAATATACTGATACAAATAAATATCCTATAAATCACATTGGCTACTCATGGCCTGTCTGCAACAAACTCAAAACACTGTATCAACTATCAACTGGGTCAGTTATTTTATGACGTTTCCACTGGATCAAAGCATTACATTTGTCCCTTTCTTGCTGAGTGGTTATCAAAAGAGAGAGAGCTGGAAATATTGTTCAAATACTTTGTGGAACTTTTGTCTTTGTTAACGGATTGTAATAACAGACTTGTTTACTTGCTGTTTGAGGTGTAGAAAAATTACTTTGAGAAGCTCCACAGCTCAATAGTGGTGGTGAGATAAGACATTCAGAAATAGTAGGGATATATATAATGGGCACATTTATAGGCCTACATTTACACGCAGGCCAGGTAGACTAGTCGTACTTCTATATGCGTAATCAGGTGCGAGTCCTTACTTAATAAAAACATTGATAGGAGAGTTTCAAACAAAAAACTATGAACAAAATGATAAAACTCATAAATGGAATGAAATAAACAAAAACGTATTTCTCTCAATATAGCATAGGTTATGAGTTCTGCAAAACAAATATCCACTCCGACATTGAGATGGTAAGTTACCGTAACCAAATAAACATTGCAGATTAGAAATATTGTGAAGTAATGGTAAATGTAGGCTCATACTGGTGATATTTGTAATGGGGTATTGATAGAGGTGGCAAATGCACACAATGAAGTTATGCAACAATGAATATGGAGGAAGAGAGCCACAATCCCCATATTCTTGAACGGTGGCCTCCCCGCAGCCTCTCAATGGATTAATCCACGGAGACATGCGCAAATCAGATAGGTGTCTCGTGTGCCATAAAAAAATCTAGATTTTGTGACTGACTAAAAAAAATGTTTCATTACAGACCCCATTTGTCATACCCAGACCTTATCAACATTGTGCAGTATACTCTTAATCTTGTAATAAATCAAATCTAGTGATACATCATTTGGCATTTCTGCCATCCACTGTGACATTGTGGGAGGATGACCAACATTCCAATTTATGTCAATTCATTTCTTAGCTGCTATACATGCTATGGTTACACAGTTTCTTCTTTTAACAGCCTCCAGTATCAACATTTCCAAGCAAACAAAAACAGGGAAAGTGAGAATCTGTAGACATGCTGAGACAAAAGAACACAGTCTTTGCCGGAATGTAGCCAGCTCAGATGAGGCATGACAAAGAATTGCCTTGGTGTACATTCATACATTATATTATCCAAGAATAGAGTCAATGGTACAATAATTGAAATGACCATTATTCCCAAATCTCAGACTATAGCCTATCCATCCACTCAAGATGGATCTTTGTATCTATTCACTGATTGTTATAATATACTGCAAAATTCACCTGCGCTCTAAAGACTGGCCTTCCCTCGCTGTCTGATCCTGCTAAGACATGATGAGCATAGTGTTGTGTACTGACTGTGCACCATGACAGTAAAGCTTTTAGAGCTGTTTATACCATGTCCGTGTGAAAAGTAGGGAACTATATAGGAAAACTGACAGATCAATAATGTTACATTGCTATACTGACACTAATAAAAACTCACATTGCGCTCTCAAAAAACATCAGAATATCGGTCTTCCATCCATTGGCTGCTGGTTCCATTACATACACAAATCCAAAAATAATATTTTTTTTAGGTTATTAAGTTGTGATCGATGCATTATGTGCTTATAACCAGGCCTCCATAGTGTATCTCTCAAAATAAGTGTCACGTCCTGACCATAGAAAGCTGTTATTTTCTATGGTAGAGTAGGTCAGGGCGTGCCAGAGGGGTTTTTCTAGTTTCGATTTTCCATGTTGTTTTGTAATTCTATGTTGGGCTTTGTTTGGGATGATCTCCAATTAGAGGCAGCTGGTCATCGTTGTCTCTAATTGGAGATCATACTTAAGTAGGTGTTTAGCCCACCTGGGTTTGTGGGAGAACGTTTTTGAGTAAGTGTATGTTGTAACTCTTCGTCACGGTTTGTTGTTTTGTTCATTCAGTTTATTTGTATGTATTGCATAGTTTCACAGTTTAATAAAGAAAATGTGGAATGATACACACTCTGCACTTTGGTCCGCTCCTTCATCCTACGACAACCGTGACAATAAGTGGATATTCACAACCACCTTGGAAGAAAATTCATTGTTGCATTGATGCAATAAGAATAATATGCATGTAACTAGAAAGTATGGTTGAATGTAGGCTACATATTTAGAGTGAAATAATGTGCATAAACAAGATACAAGAAATACCAAACAGAAATATCACATTCTGAATTTCTATTTAATTTAATCACTACATTTTTAGAAATCCTAGTTTAACATTATATATTCATATTCTGACAAGTCGAAATAATGTATTTTTAAAGTGTTATGGTGGTATGAATGATTGTTTTAGAAATGGAACAAAGTAGGCTATGTATAGCTTCAGGCAGTAAATCAAATGATTTACACTTGTCATTGGACAAACCTTGCATCTTGAGTTGGATTGACATATTGACTAGCCAACCATTGATTGCAGGTTTGTTTGCCCTTCCCTCTCTGATGCAGTGGTAGTGTTATGATTTTTTTTCTACTAGCATAACAGGATGGAAAATAGCCTACTATGTATAGCCTACTATACATTGTTGCGGTATCAGGTTCAACGGAAGTGCAAAATTCAAAACAGACACCTCAAATGAGATTTTAACTATTTTATTTCAGTGCCAGGGGTAGATATGTCTGTTTTGCAACAATTGAATAGCACATACAAGTGTAAGTAAAAATAAAAAGGTTTGCCAGTTCTCTGCGTTCTGGCCTTGAATGGATCCTCTAACAAAGATTTAATTCTACAATCGTGGCCAAAAGTTTTGAGAATTACACAAATATTAGTTTCCACAAAGTTTGCTGCTTCAGTGTCTTTAGATTTTTTTTGTCAGATGTTACTATGGAATACTGAAATATAATTACAAGCATTTCATAAGTGTCAAAGGCCTTTATTGACAATTACATGAAGTTGATGCAAAGAGTCAATATTTGCAGTGTTGACCCTTCTTTTTCAAGACCTCTGCAATCGGCCCTGGCATGCTATCAATTAACTTCTGGGCCACATCCTGACTGATGGCAGCCCATTCTTGCATAATCAGTGCTTGGAGTTTGTCAGAATTTGTGGGTTTTGTTTGTCCAACCACCTCTTGAGGATTGACCACAAGTTCTCAATGGGATTAAGGTCTAGGGAGTTCCTGGCCATGGACCTAAAATATCTATGTTTTGTTCCACGAGCCACTTAGTTATCACTTTTGCCTCATGGCAAGGTGCTCCACCATAATGGAAAAGGCATTGCTTGTCACCAAACTGTTCCTGGATGGTTGGGAGAAGTTGCTCTCAGAGGATGTGTTGATACCATTCTTTATTTGTGTCTGTGTTCTTAGACAAAATTGTGAGTGAGCCCACTCCCTTGGCTGAGAAGCAACACCACACATGGATGGTCTCAGGATGCTTTACTGTTGGCATGACACAGGACTGATGGTAGAGCGCAACTTGTCTTCTCCGGTCAAGCTTTTTTCCGGATGCCCCAAACAATCGGAAAGGGGATTCATCAGAGAAAATTACTTTACCCCAGTCCTCAGCAGTCCAATCCCAGTACCTTTTGCAGAATATCAGTCTGTCCCTGATGTTTTTCCTGGAGAGAAGTGGCTTCTTTGCTGCCCTTCTTGACACCAGGCCATCCTCCAAGTCTTCGCCTCACTGTGCGTGCAGATGCACTCACACCTGCCTGCTGCCATTCCTGAGCAAGTTCTGTACTGGTGGTGCCCCGATCCCGCAGCTGAATCAACTTTAGGAGACGGTCCTGGCGCTTGCTGGACTTTGTTGGGCGCCCTGAAGCCTTCTTCACAACAATTGAACCGCTCTCCTTGAAGTTCGTGATGATCCGATAAATGGTTGATTTAGGTGCAATCTTACTGGCAGCAATATCCTTGCCTGTGAAGCCCTTTTTGTGCTAAGCAATGATGACGGCACGTGTTTCCTTGCAGGAAACCAAGTTTGACAGAGGAAGAACAATGATTCCAAGCACCACCCTCCTTTTGAAGCTTCCAATATGTTATTCAAACTCAATCCGCATGACAGAGTGTTCTCCAGCCTTGTCCTCGTCAACACTCACACCTGTGTTAATGAGAGAATCACTGGTCCTTTTGTGGCAGGGCTGAAATGCAGTGGAAATGTTTTTTTGAAATTCAGTTCATTTGCATGGCAAAGAGGGACTTTGCAATGAATTGCAATTCATCTGATCACTCTTCATAACATTCTGGAGTGTATGCAAATTGCCATCATACAAACTGAGGCAGCAGACTTTGTGAAAATTAATATTTGTGTCATTCTCAAAACCTTTGGCCACGTCTGTATATGTAAAATGCTCACCTACAATAAAAGTTCACTAAGTTTGCAAGTGTAACTTTGTGGGGGACAGTGCGGCTTTGAGAAAATAAGTTCAACCACAAAGTTATTTGTAAATGTCAAATAGCAGGTTAGTTAACAGCCAAAGAGATGTGTGTATTGGAGTCGTGCTTTGATGTGGGTGTTTCTTGTGTGTGTCTTTGCAAGTGGGGGCTAGGGGGCAGTATTGAGAATTTTGAAAAAAATATGTGCCCATTTTTAACTGCCTCCTACACCAACTCAGAAGCTAGGATATGCATATTATTACCAGATTTGGATAGAAAACACTCAGAATTTTCTAAAACTGTTTGAATGGTGTCTGTAAGTATAACAAAACTCATATGGCAGGCAAAAACCTGAGAAAAACAAGAGTTTTGTGGCTGTACTATTTTTTCGAGTCATTGTTAATAGATCACACAGTGAGAAAGGATTCATTTCGCACTTCCTACGGCTTCCACTAGATGTCAACGATCTTTATAAAGTTGTTTGAAGCGTCTATGATGAACAGAGACCGGATGACAAGGAAGAGAAGTTGACCTCCCTGGGATGTCGTCACTTCATTATTGCCCGCACCTGCGCATTCATGTGAGTTCATGTGAGGCGAAACATTTTTCAAAAACGTTTTCAAGACACAGGAGAGGTCGTTACTGATGTTTCACGTTAAAAATGAGCCTAAAGATTGATGCTAAACAACGTTTGACATGTTTGAACGAACGTAAATAGATTATTTTGAACTTTGTTGAAAGAAACCACATTTGTTGTGGACCTGGGATTCCTGGAAGTGCCAATGGATGAAGATAATCAAAGGTAAGGGATTATTGACAATAGTATTATTGATATTAGATGGTGCTAACCTGTATAGCCTAGCCTATTGTTCTTAGCACAGCACCCCGTTTATTGCAAAGTGTGATTTCCCAGTAAAGTTATTTTGAAATCTGGCAATGCAGTAGCATTTACGAAATGTTAAACTATAATTATTTGAATGACAATATTATAATTTACCAATGTTTTCATAGTAATTTTGTAAATTGTAACGTTGATTCACCGGAAGCATTTGAGGGGGAAAAAAAAATCAGAATTTCACCGCTACTGTAAAATGCTGTTTTTGGATATAAATATGAACTTGATGGAACAAAAAATGCATGTATTGTATAACATAATGTCCTAGGAGTGTCATCTGAGGAAGATTGTCAAAGGTTAGTGCATAATTTTAGCTGGTTATCTGCTTTTGGTGACGCCTGTCTTTGAATTGACAAAACATTACACACAGCTATTTTCAATGTACTCTCCTAACATAACCTAACTTTATGCTTTCGCCGTAAAGCCTCTTTGAAATCGGACAATGTGATTGGATTTAGGAGATGTTTATCTTTCAAATGGTGAAAAATAGTTGATTGTTTGAGAAATTGAAATTATTAGATTCTTCTTGCAGTTTTGAATTTCCCGCCATGGTCTCTTGACAATAAATCCCGGTACCGGGATAAGATCCCCAAGAGGTTGAGATGTGTGTATTGGAGTCGTGCTTTGATTTGTGTGTGTCTTTGCAAGTGGGAAGCGTCTGTACATCCAAAACAGTAACACAGTTATAAGCTGTGTTCGAATACTCATACTAACCGCACTACCTGTACTATTTGTGACCCCCCCCATTCTGGGAAAAATATGATTCGTCCCCCCCAATATATCACTGAAACATAACTATGTAATTTAAATAATATTAATAATACCCAATGAAAGCAATTGTGCTGATTATAGACACTTAATAGCGCGTTTTTAAGTTTCAAAAGATTGCGACCCCCCCCCCACCCTTTGCCTCAATGGTTTGATCCACTGCCAGTTCCTTAGTTGGCAAGGTAACAGAGGGGTCGTGTCTACTGTCTGAAAGGCACTCAATGCACGTAACTGACGTGAGGTTAATCCAGTCAATCGCGCACACACTAGCTGAATATGCAGAGCTAGCGCGCAAATATTAACTATTAAGCTAGCTAGTACCTATTCCATTTATGTGGTGTCGTCAAAGATGGAATCTTTGCTATCGTCAATTTATTCCAAGCTCAGCATGCAGATGATGTAAGTTAGTACTTCAAAGTCCCTGTGATAAGGTTAGTGATAAACTGAAGTCCAAACTGAACAGAACTACACTCTCTTCTACCATTGTCTTAAATATATTTAATGGTCTCGTTGCAAAAGCTAAATTGTCGCAAGGGAACATTTATTTATTTATTTTATTTCACCTTTATTTAACCCGGGTAGCAAAGATTATAGCAAACACCACCGAAACTGAATTGGTGCTCGCTAGCTTTGTAAATTCAGCTATTGTTGGAAGCCAGCCAATATGAAACAAACTATTAAAATTACAAAAGGTTGCAGCATATGTTGTGTAAATGGTGAACTCATACCGCTGTCAGCTCTTGTCATTTTAATCCGTTTCAAATTTGCTAGCTACCTTTTAGATCGAAGCCCAAATAGAATGATAGATGATAGAAGCCCATCTCCTACTGTAAATAACCTACACACTGTGTGTGTGTGTAGCCAGCCAGCCAGGTAGAAAAATGGCAGAAAAATAAAAGACGGACATCAGAGTATTTTTCAATACACCAAAACGCATAGTAAGAACCCTAGTAGCCTAATATCTCAAAGACTAGTTGATAAAATGTTCATAAGAAAGAAATGAAATTCTAATGGAAATGTTTCACAATGATGTCATTAGGCAGAGCAGGCAACAGATGGCACACAGACAGCAGAGTTGGGGACAGATATGCAGGGACAGACTGGCAGAGACAGGGAGTCTCAGGTAAGTTTGTTGAGTCTTTGTTTGGCAACATTATGAAAGGTTCTCAATTTTTTTGACTTGTAAAATAGGAACATAATTGGAAAATGCCATGGATACCCCCACTCTTAACTTAAACTGGTGACTGAACTAAGATTTGTTAAAGGCAATGGTATTGCTGTTGTGAATAGTTGTGTAGTTTGGGGTACCGGTAGTTAGGAGTACGACAAACACCTTATTTCTTTGGTTCCTCAATATACATTTACCATATTACAACGTAGGCTATGTGTTACAGCATTACTTTTGGTGTCCCCCTCAGGAATTGCTCTTGAGAAAATTTCATGTAATTGTCCCCTCCAAAGTTGATATCAGATTTTTGCCCCTGCTGTGACTTATCTCGTTCATCTTCCAAATGTTATAACAGGAATGGCCAATCCTCTTCCTGGTGAGACACTGGGTAACCTAACATGTACTGTAGGCTTTTTGAACAACAATATGCAACAGCATGCAAAGCTACTCTGTCAAGTGTGCTTTATTCTTTATACTCAGAAAATACATTTTCAATGATGCTTGTGGGGACAATACTCTATAATAATATTCTGACAATTAGAAATGATGTATGGTTACTGTCTTATTGGTAATATATAGCTTCAGGCAGTAACAGAAACAGAGCAACTCCCAAATATGAGGGACTAACCTCCAAATAGGTGGAGTTAAATGATTTACACTTGTGATTGGACAAACCTTGTATCTTTAGTTGGATTGACATATTGACTAGCCAACCATTGATTGTAGCTTTGCTGGCCCTTCCCTCTGTGATGAAGTAGTGTTAGTGTTCTAATTTTTTCGATTAGGCTAAGAGGATGAACACTAGCTTCTATCAGAGCTTCATTTTGCATTATCGCGGTCAACGGAAGTGCAACGTTTGTTGAACTAGTTTTAACTATTTGATTTCAGTGCCAGGGTAGCTATGTTTGTTTTACAACAATATATGTTTTGCAACAAAGGTATCACATAAAAGTGAAATAAAAAGTTTTCAAGTTATCTGCATTGAATTTCTTGTTAAAGTATTCAGCCATCGCTGGGGGAATTAGCCTTGAATTGATCGATCCTCCAACAAAGACTTCATTCTTTATGTAAAATTCTCACCTGCCATGCATGACTACCATGTTCACCATGTTTGAAAGTGTAAATTTGTCTTGTGGAGGCAGTGTGGCTTTGAGAAAATATGTTTATTGTGAATGTCAAATAGCATGTTAGTTGACAGCCAATGAGATGTGTGTGTTGAAGGAATGCTTTGATGTGGGTGTGTCTTGTGTGTGTGTTTGCAAGTGGGAAGTGTTTGTACCTGCAAAACAGTAATGGTTGTAGTCACTAAGCTGTCTAGATAACTTGAAAACTAGTCTAACCAGCTTGGCTACTGCGACTAAAATGGTCCGAGTGAGAGGTTCTCTCATTTGTGTCACCCTGACCTAACGTATCAGGCGTAAAAAAAAAAAACATCTGTGTGTCGTTTCTTTGTTTCTGGTACTGATGAGAGAAAAAACACTGTTGGGATGTTGTCTTCTGCACTGTTCAACCAATCCGGTAAATGTGGAGGATGAGTTAAGATGGCTGGAACACAGGCTCTTTCAATTTCCTTAAAAAACTGGATGCATCCACTTTTTTCCACCCGCAGAGGGTGGTGCCTCTCAGACTTATCTGCTTAGCTTCCAAATGTTTAAACAGGAAAGGCCAATCCTTCTCTTGGTGAGCCATTGGATAGCCTACCTTATACACTTTTGTTCCAGCCCTGCTCGAACACACCTGATCCTACTAATTATCTGCTCATCTTGACTTTGATTAGCTGAATCAGGTGTGTTAGAGCAGGTCTGTAACAAAAGACTACCTAGGCTACCCAGTAGCCCTACAGGAGGATATTTTGATTTGCTGATGATAAAATAATATATTAAAACTTTCTAAGGTTCATTATAATAATAAAAGCAAAACATATTGATGATGGTCTTACAGGAGTGTAAAACAATGTTCTGCCCTTATTTCTACATTGTGAATACAGTACAATTACAGTACAACCATCACAACTACTCAGAGGCCTGGAAAGAGGTAGAAGTGCTTTGTTAGAGTTGCTCTGTCTTTGGTAGGTGTCTTCAAAGCGACCCATGACCTGTATGGAACAAAATACAAACACGTTGTGGCTCAAAGTAAATCAAAGCTGATACATTTTTCCAGGCAGCAGAATGCAATGAGGAAAGAGCATTGATAACTGTTCGGTTCCCAGATACTTGCCTTCTTGAACAATTCTCATATGATCATCACGTTTTGTCATGGTCAAAACATATTGACGCAACAGTAGCTAAGATGGGGAGAGGTCTGTCTGTAATAAAGTACTACTCTGCTTTCTTGACATCGCTGTCAACAAAACAAGTTTTACAGGCCCTAGTTTTGTTGCACCCGGACTACTACCCAGTCATAGGGTCAAGTGCCACAAAGAGGGACATAGGCAAATTACATTTGGCCCAGAACAGAGCAGTATGGCTGGCCCTTGAATGTACATGGAGCGCTAACATCAATGACATGCATGTCAATCTCTCCTGGCTCAAAGTAGAGGAGAGATTGACAGCATCACTATATTGTCTTTGTAAGAGGTATTGACATGTTGAAAGCACCATGCTATCTTGCGCTCAGACACTGATGCATACCCCACAAGACATGCCACCAGGGGTCTCTTCACAGTCCAAAAGTCCAGAACAGACTCAGGGAAACACACTGTAGTACATAGTCATGACTACATGGAACTCTACTTTTTCATTATTTCAAAACGTTTCTGCTTTAATTTCCAACATTTTGGTAGGCTATTTGTTACCCAACTTGTCTATAATTAGATACATGCAGCTTCTCTTCTGCCATATCTTTCCCTTGACGACTAAGTAAAGCTTTCTCTGTCAACTCTGGTTCCTTCGCAGAGCCAAGACATTTAGGGACTGGGGAGAAAATGCAATAACAAAAATAAAACTGGAAAGACTTTCTGTGCAACATTTTAAAATGACATCATTTTGACCTGTTATAAGGAAATAGAAAGCTATGAAAATGACCCAACATGTTACTGGTTGAAATACTATCAGCTTTATGATGCTGATAAAGATAGCACCTCTATACAGACAGTATCTAACTGCGAATTCGCATTCTCTCAAGATGCTGAAAGACATCAATTATATTTCTCCACTCCTGTTCCCGAGTCCAAATTTGGCCTACATTTGGTGTATAATTATACTGCAAGGAATGCTTCATTCTGCAGGAGTTAATATTAAGGCCATGTGAGAGGTTCTATACCTACAGTCTGTGTCCAGATTTCAGTTTCCTTTTAACCCATCTGAACAGTAGGCTACAGTTCTCTTGACGTGCCATAGGCCTATTTGAAGTCCTGTCCTGTGACTTTTCTAATTGTATCATCCTCTTTTACCACTTTACCACATTTTCCCCAAACTACTTTTCTGGACCTCCCTTCGCTTTATTTTTAACTCTTCATTCAATAAGAGAAAGCTGCAAAACTCTGACATTCTCCTTTTTTTGGCTCCATGGATCGACATGAACTTTCTCTGCCCGTTCCCAAAAGCATTTAGTGACTGGCATGTAGGCTATTTGGCACACCTACAGTTTGGCCCTAAAGCTTAGGTTTACACACTAATGCGATATAGCCTAAAATAATGAAACAAAAACCTCAAAGTAGCTTATAGATATATATAAATTGTGGAAGAATTATACTTTTTTATGTTTTAAGGTAGGCTATTGTTTTCTCTTTGTTCAACCCAAATTCAAGCCTGATGCTACCTGAGCCAGATGAGCCATACATTTAACATATCCTTTATTAAAAGACATTTAATTAGCCTGAGCCCAAGCCAAAATAAGGCCAAATGATTGTGCCATTATACAATACATATATGATATAGGCTACTGCACATTACGGACGACAGCAAAATAAAAAAGCCCATAGATGTAGCTAGATATATGCTCTCTTGGGTAAATAAATGAAACTAGTTCCAGTAGGGCAGTGGTTCCCAAACTTGTTATAGTCCCATACCCCTTCAAACACCAGGGTCAGTGTGATATGTAAATGTTGTTTTTTGCGATCATTGTAAGCCTGCCACACACACACACTATACAATACATTCATTAAACATGAGAATGAGTGTGAGTTTTTGTCACAAATTTTGCTCTTTATTTATCCATCTTACATATAAAACCTTATTCACAATTTTTTATGAACAAATAACTCACCACAGGTTAATGAGAAGGGTGTGCTGGAAAGGATACACGTAACTCTGCAATGTTGGGTTGTAGTGGAGAGACCCTCAGTCTTAAATCATTTTCCACATGCAGTCTGGGCCTGTATTTAGTTTACATGCTAGTGAGGGCCGAGAATCCATTCTCACATAGGTACGTGGTTGCAAAGGGCATCAATGTCTTAACAGCGTGATTTGCAAAGGCAGGATACTCTGAGCGGAGCCCAAACCAGAAGTCTGGCAGTGGCTTCTGATTAAATTACATTTTCACAGAACTGCTTGTTGCAATTTCTATGAGGCTGGAGGCAGGGCATGAAAGGGATAACGAATCCAGTTGTTGTGTCGTCCGTTTCGGGAAAGTACCTGCGTAATTGCGTACCCAGCTCACTCAGGTGCTTTACTATACCAAATTTGACATTTTCCGTAAGCTTGAGCTCATTTTCCCAGAAATATCATCATACAAGACCTGTGTTGTCCTTGTTAATGCAGACAGAGAAGAGCACCAACTTCTTAACCTGTTATGGCTAATAGTAATAGCATTTTTAAGGTATTTGAATATCGCGCCACGGGATTAGACTGGCTGTTGCGTAGGTGGGACGATTTGGTGCCACCTACCCTAGAGAGGTTAAAAATGCTATTACTTCAATTTCTCAAACATATGACTATTTTACACCATTTTAAAGACAAGACTCTAGTTAATCTAACCACACTGTCCGATTTCAAAAAGGCTTTACAACGAAAGCAAAACATTAGATTATGTCAGCAGAGTACCCAGCCAGAAATAATCAGACACCCATTTTTCAAGCTAGCATATAATGTCACCAAAACCACAGCTAAATGCAGCACTAACCTTTGATGATCTTCATCAGATGACACTCCTAGGACATTATGTTATACAATACATGCATCACATTTTGACACCCACCAAGTTTGGTACTCACCAAACTCAGATTTACTATAAGAAAAATTTGATTACCTTTGCTGTTCTTCATCAGAATGCACTCCCAGGACTTCTACTTCAATAACAAATGTTGGTTTGGTTCCAAATAATCCATAGTTATATCCAAATAGCGGCGTTTTGTTCGTGCGTTCAAGACACTATCCGAAGAGTAACACGCCCGGCGCGTTTCGTGAGAGATGCAACAGAAGGACAACAAATTGTCAGACAGGGCACTTCCTGTATGGAATCTTCTCAGGTTTTGGCCTGCCATATGAGTTCTGTTATACTCACAGACACCATTCAAACAGTTTTAGAAAGTTTAGAGTGTTTTCCATCCAAATCTACTAATTATATGCATATTCTCGTTTCTGGGAAAGAGTACTAACCAGTTTAAATCGGGTACATTTTTTATCCGGCCGTGAAAATACTGCCCCCTAGCCCCAACAGGTTATGAAGTTGGTGCTCTTCTCTGGCTGCATTAACCTCTTACATCTAGACGTTCCGCTAGCGGAACACCTGCTCCAATATCCAATGATAGGCGTGGCGCGAATGACAAATTCCTCAAAAATCCAAAAACGTCAATTTTTCAAACATTTGACTATTTTACACCATTTTAAAGACAAGTCTCTCCTTTATCTAACCACACTGTCCGATTTCAAAAAGGTTTTACAGCATACGCAAAACATTAGATTATGTCAGCAGAGTACCCAGCCAGAAATAATCAGACACCCATTTTTCAAGCTAGCATATAATGTCACAAAAAACAAAACCACAGCTAAATGCAGCACTAACCTTTGATGATCTTCATCAGATGACACGCCTAGGACATTATGTTATACAATACATGCATGTTTTGTTCAATCAAGTTCATATTTATATCAAAAAACAGCTTTTTACATTAGCATGTGACGTTCAGAACTAGCATTCCCACCGAACACTTCCGGTGAATTTTCTAAATTACTCACGATAAACGTTCACAAAAAACATAACAATTATTTTAAGAATTATTGATACAGAACTCCTTTATGCAATCGAGGTGTCCGATTTTAAAATAGCTTTTCGGTGAAAGCACATTTTGCAAAATTCTGAGTAGATAGCTCGCCATCACAGGCTGGCTAATTTGACACCCACCAAGTTTGGCCCTCACCAAACTCAGATTTACTATAAGAAAAATTAAATTATCTTTGCTGTTCTTCGTCAGAATGCACTCCCAGGACTTCTACTTCAACAACAAATGTTGTTTTGGTTCCAAATAATCCATAGTTATATCCAAATAGCTCCGTTTTGTTCGTGCGTTCAAGTCACTATCCGAAGGGTGATGCGCCGGCGCATTTCGTGACAAAAATTTTCTAAATATTCCATTACCGTACTTCGAAGCATGTCAAACTCTGTTTAATAACCTCTTACATCTAGACGTTCCGCTAGCGGAACACCTGCTCCAATATCCAATGATAGGCGTGGCGCGAATTACAAATTCCTCAAAAATACAAAAACTTCAATTTTTCAAACATATGACTATTTCACAGCATTTTAAAGACAAGACTCACCTTTATCTAACCACACTGTCCGATTTCAAAAAGGCTTTACAGTGAAAGCAAAACATTAGATTATGTCAGCAGAGTACCCAGCCAGAAATAATCAGACACCCATTTTTCAAGCTAGCATATAATGTCACAAAAACCCAGAAGACAGCTAAATGCAGCACTAACCTTTGATCTTCATCAGATGACACACCTAGGACATTATGTTATACAATACATGCATGTCTTGTTCAATCAAGTTCTTAAATTCAATCTGGAGTGCCAGAGTAAGCTCGTAAATTCAGAGCATTGTCAGATTGTCCGTTTGCAAATTCAGAGCGTTTCGCTCTCGGGGGGCACATACTGAGCATTCTGACCTTACAACGGCAGTCAAGCACCCAAGCTAGCGTTGGCTATCTTGCTAGCTACTTCCAGACATAAATGAGTCCACTCTGACCATTTTACCCGCCCTAGCAAAGCTGGTTAGGCAGTTTTCATGTTATCCAGAGGGTTGGTGACTGTAACTGTGCTGCTGGCAACAATTTAATTACGATTTTTATGCTGACGTTTTACTGACACCGACCAAATTGAAGTGGTGTTAGGCGCTCGTAAATTCATTATTCTGCGCTCTGGTATAGTCAGACGAGAATGCTCTGAAATCTGAGTAGATAGCCAGAGCGAATTTACGAAAGCACCCGGATGTCCATTGAGCATGCACAACAACGATACCATTTAGCTAAGCTAAGAATGACAGGAATAATGAAGTCAATAAACATTGGGTATTAGTTAGCCTATTGTTAGGTGCCTCCTAAGAAGAGGTAGGTGCAGGAGTCAGGAGCAGGAGAGCAAGGAATTTCCAGTAGCACAATCGTTTATTGAACATCCCAAAACAAGACAACAACAGGTGGGGAAACACACCCAACGAAGTCACCACACACAGGGAAATAAATGCAACACACAGAGGAGAAACCTCTACTCCTAAATACACTACAAATGGTACAACACGACCGTGAAGGGAAAAAAAACCCTGTGGCACAAATACGCACCCCTAGCAGAGCAACAACAGCAAATAATCCCGCACAAAGAATAGCAGGCAGCGGAGGTTAATAAACCCACCGAAATTAACTAATAGGACACAGGTGTAACCAAAACAGACACACAAACAAAAAGGAAAAATAGATCGGTGGCAGCTAGTAGGCCGGCGACGACGACCGCCGAGCACCGGCCGAACAGGGAGAGAAGCCATCTTCGGTGGAAGTCGTGACAGTACCCCCCGACGCACGGCTCCAGCAGCGCGCCGACGCTGGCCTCGAGGACGACCCATAGATGGGTCCAAGACATCCTCCACCGGCACCCAGCATCTCTCCTCCGGACCGTACCCCTCCCAATGCACGAGGTACTGCAGGCCCCTCACCCGACACCTGGAATCCAGTATGGATTGCACTGCATATGCCGGGGCCCCCTCGATGTCCAGGGGGGGCGGAGGGACCTCCCGTACCTCAGCTTCTTGAAGCGGACCAGCTACCACCGGCCTGAGGGGAGACACATGAAACGAGGGGTTAATACGGTAATAAGGGGGGAGCTGTAATCTATAACACACCTTGTTTATTCTCCTCAGGACTTTAAATGGCCCCACAAACTGCGGACCCAGCTTCCGGCAGGGCAGGCGGAGGGGCAGGTTTCGGGTCGAGAGCCAGACCCGGTCCCCTGGTGCGAATCCCGGGGCCTCACTGCGGTGGCGTTCAGCACTCGCCTTCTGCCGCCCTTCGGCCCGTTTCAGGTACCCGTGGACGGCCTCGAGCACTTCACCCATTCCTTCACCACCGGAGCCTCGGTCTGGCTCTGATGCCACGGTACCAGGACCGGCTGATACCCCAACACGCACTGGAAGGGTGAAAGGTTAGTTAAGGAGTGGCGGAGGGAGTTCTGGGCCATCTCTGCCCATGGAACGTACCTCGCACACTCCCCTGGCCGGTCCTGGCAATACGACCACAGAAACCTACCCACATCCTGGTTTACTCTCGGGGTGAAAACCCGAGGTCAGGCTGACCGAGACGCTCCATAAATGCCTTCCAAACCCAGGACGTGAACTGGGGACCCCGATCAGAAACTATGTCCTCAGGCACCCCATTGTGTAAACAGGGCCTCTGTCTGTAGGGCCATAGGGAGACCGGGCAAAGGGAGGAGACGACAGGACTTAGAAAACCGATCCACAACAACCAAGATTGTGGTGTTGCCCTGGGACGGAGGAAGATTGGTCAGGAAGTCCACTGACAGGTGTGACCAAGGCCGCTGTGGAACGGGGAGGGGTTGTAACTTCCCTCTGGGCAGGTGCCTAGGAGCCTTGCTCTGAGCGCACACCGAACAGGAGGAGACATAAACCCTCACGTCCTTAGCTAAAGTGGCCCACCAGTACTTCCCCCTAAAGCATCGCACCGTCCTATCGATACCTGGATGACCAGAGGAGGGTAACGTGTGAGCCCACCGAATCAACCTGTCGCGAACACCAAGCGGGACGTACTTCCGTCCAGCTGGACACTGAGGTGGAGTAGGCTCTGACTGAGATGCCCGCTCGATGTCCGCGTCCACCTCCCACACCACCGGTGCCACCAGACACGAGGCCGGAAGTATGGGGGTGGGATCGATGAACCGCTCCTCTGTATCATACAGACGGGACAGTGCGTCTGCCTTAGCGTTCTGGGAACCTGGTCTATACAAGATCGTAAATCTGAATCGGGTAAAAAACATAGCCCACCTTGCCTGGCGAGGGTTCAGTCTCCTCGCCACCCGGATGTACTCCAGATTACGGTGGTCAGTCCAGATGAGGAAAGGGTGTTGAGCCCCCTCAAGCCAATGTCTCCACACCTTCAGAGCTTTTACGACAGCCAGTAAATCCCGGTCCCCCACGTCATAGTTACGCTCCGTCGAGCTGAGCTTCCTCGAAAAGAAAGCTTCGGTGGCGCGCCCGAGCGCTGTGAGAGCACGGCTCCAATCCCAGCCTCAGATGCCTCCACCTCCACCACGAATGCTAAAGAGGGATCCGGATGAGCCAACACGGGAGCCGAGGTAAACAGATTCTTCAAGCGACAAAACGCTCTGTCCGCCTCAGCCGACCACCGCAGATGCACCGGTCCCCCCTTCAGCAGTGAGGTAATGGGAGCAGCCACCTCCCCAAAACCCCGGATAAACCTCCGGTAGTAATTGGCAAATCCTAAAAACCGCTGCACCTCCTTTACCTTAGTGGGAGTCAGCCAATTACGCACGGCAGCAATGCGGTCACACTCCATCACCAACCCTGATGTGGAAATGCGATACCCCAGGAAGGAGACGGCCTGTTGGGAGGACACGCATTTCTCAGCCTTGACGTGCAGGTCATGCTCCAACAGTCTACAAAGGATTGGAAGACGGCTGGAGCATTCTTCAACCCATACGGCATGACTAGGTACTCATAATGGCCGGATGTGGTACTAAATGCTGTCTTCCACTCATCTCCCTCCCGGATACGCACCAAGTTATACGCCCTCCTGAGATCCAGTTTTGTGAAGAAGCGTGCTCCGTGAAATTACTCAATCACCGTGGCGATGAGAGGTAGCGGTTAACTGTACCCCACCGTAATGGAATTTTGACCTCTATAGTCAATGCACGGACACAGACCTCCCTCCTTCTTCTTCACAAAAAAGAAACTCGAGGAGTCGGGTGACGTGGAGGGCCGAATGTACCCCTGCCTCAGAGATTCAGAGACATATGTTTCCATAGCCACCGTCTCCTCCTGTGACAGGGGATACACGTTACTCCGGGGCAGTGCGGCGTTTACCAGGAGGTTTATCGCACAATCCCCTCATCGATGGGTTGGTAATTGGGTCGTCCTCTTTTTACAGAAAGTGATAGCCAAATCGGCATATTCGGGAGGAAAGCGCACGGTGGAGATTTGGTCTGGACTCTCCACCGTCGTTGCACCGATGGAAACTCCCACACACCTACCTGAGCACTCCTCTGACCACCCCTTTAGAGCCCTCTGTTAACCCGAAATAGTGGGGTTGTGAAAGGCCAACCAGGGAATCCCCAGCACCACTGGAAATGCAGGAGAATCAATGAGGAAGAGACTAATTCTCTCCTCATGACCCCCCTGCGTAACCATGTCCAGTGGAGCCGTGGCCTCCCTGACCACCCCTGACCCTAATGGTCGACTATCTAGGGAGTGCACGGAGAAGAGTTTGTCCATCTGAACCAGGGGAATCCTTAACCTATGTGCGAAACCGCAGTCCATAAAATTCACCGCTGTGCCTGAATCTACTAGCGCCTTATGCTGGGAATGGGGGCAAAACTCAGGGAAAGAAATCAACACATACATGTGACCAACAAGTGTCTCTGGGTGAGCCTGGTGCTGACTCACCTGGGGTGTCCGAACAGTGCTCGGCCTGCCGTCTATACTCCCAGACGAGCCCCTCCAGCACCGGTCGGCAGTGTGCCCTCTCCAACCACACCTAGTGCAGCAAGGAGCTCATCCTCCAATCACCCTTGCTGCAGCGGCCCCTAACTCCATGGGTGTTGGAGCGGAGGCGCTGGGGGGTGAAACAAACAGGACCCGATCTGGACGCCCGCCCGTAGCCAGCAATTTGTCCAACCTTATGGACATGTCCTCTAGCTGGTCCAGGGTGAGGGTTGTGTCTCTGCATGCTAGCTCCCTGTGGACGTCCTCATCTAAACTGCACCGATAGTGGTCAATCAGGGCCCTGTTGTTCCACCCCGCGCCAGTGGCCAAGGTCCTGAACTCCAGAGCGAAGTCCTGTGTGCTCCTTGTCTCCTGTCGTAAATGGAGCAGACGTTCACCCACCGCTCGATCCTCAGGTGGATGGTCGAACACGGCCCGGAAGCGGCGGGTGAAGTCTGGGTAGTGGTCTCTCGCCGAGTCTGGTCCATCCCAGAACGCGTTGGCCCACTCCAGAGCTTTGCCTGACAGGCATGAGACGAGGGCGTTCATGCTCTCACCTCCCGAAGGAGCCGGGTGAATGGTTGCCAGGTAAAGATCCAGCTGGAGCAGGAACCCCTTGCACCAGGCAGCCGTCCCATCGTACTCCCTCAGGAGCGCGAGCCGAATACCGCTGGGGCCAGACGACGTCGGAGAAGGTGGTGGTGCTGGTTGGAGTGTGGCTGGTGGAGGGGTAGGGAGGCCATCACTTGATCCATGGCGGTCCCCAGCTTGTGGAGGACTGTGGTATGGAAGTGGAGAAACGTCAGCTCCTGCTGACTCCATGATAGTTTTTTGGGATTCTCTTAGGTGCCTCCTAAGAAGAGGTAGGTGCAGGAGTCAGGAGCAGGAGAGCAAGGAATTTCCAGTAGCACAATCGTTTATTGAACGTCCCAAAACACGACAACAACAGGTGGGGAAACACACCCAACGAAGTCGCCACACACAGGGAAATAAACGTAACACATGGAGGAGAAACCTCTACTCCTACAAACGGTACAACACGACCGTGAGGAAAAAAACACTGTGGCGCAAACACGCACCCCTAGCAGAGCAACAACAGCAAATAATCCCGCACAAAGAATAGCAGGCAGCGGAATAGCAGGCAACCCACCAAAATTAACTAATAGGACACAGGTGTAACCAAAACAGACAGACACAAACGAAAAGGAAAAATGGATCGGTGGCAGCTAGTAGGCCGGCGACAACGACCGCCGAGCACCGCCTGAACAGGGAGAGGAGCCACACCTATAGTTAATATACTGGCAAGTTTGATGTATAAGTAGCCAACAAAATTTAGGGAGCTAGCCTCTTGGGGCTAGGGGGCAGTATTTTCACGGCCGGATGAACAACGTACCCAATTTGAACAGGTTACTAATCTGGCCCAGAAACTAGAATATGCATATTATTAGTAGATTTGGAATAGAAAACACTCTGAAGTTTCTAAAACTGTTTGAATGGTGTCTGTGAGTATAAAATAACTCATATGGCAGGCAAAAACCTGAGACAATTCCAAGCAGGAAGTGGAAAGTCTGGTTGTAGTTTTTTCAAGTGATTGCCTTGACTGTATACAGTGAGTTAGGGTTCATTTTGCACTTCCTAAAGCTTCCACTAGATGTCAGCAGTCTTTAGAATGGTGTTTGAGGATCCTATGGTGAATTTGATGGGAATTACAGCCCTAGGAAGTAGGTGTCCCATTATAGGGCATGGGCTCAGTCACGCGCAATGACTTGGGAGCGAGCTGAGTTCATATTCACTGCTAAAGAGAACATATAGGTCCGGTTGGAATTTTATTCAAGATATATGATAAAAACAACATAAAGATTGATTCTATACATCATTTGACATGTTTCTACAAACTGTAGTATAACTTTTTTGACTTTTCATCTGGACTAAGTAAGCATGCACGTTGTGAATTTGGATAGTGAACCTAACACGCAAACAAAATGGATTATTTGGACATATAAATGAACTTTATCGAACATTTATTGTGGCGCTGGGGTTCCTGGGAGTGCCTTCTGATGAAGATAATCAAAGGTAAGTGAATATTTATAATGTAATTTGTAAGTTTTATTGACTCCAAGATGGCGGGTTTCTGTTTGCTAGTTGTTAGTGTCATCTGGGCTGTACTCAGATTATTGCAAATTGTGCTTTCACTGTGAACCTTTTTTGAAATCTGACAATGCGATTACATTTAGGAGAAGTGTATCTATAATTCTGTGCATAACACTTCTATATTGATCAAACATTTTGATGAGTATTTCTGTAATATGTGTGCTCATTGTGCTGATTCACCGGGGAGGTTTGGAGGGAAAACATTTCTCAACATTACGCGCCAATGTAAAATGCTGTTTTTGGATATAAATATGAACTTTATTGAGCAAAACATACATGTATTGTGTAACATAATGTCCTAGGAGTGTCATCTGATGAAGATCGTCAAAGGTTAGTGCATCATTTAGCTGTGTTTTGGGTTTTTGTGATGCATCTAGTTGCTTGGAAAATGGCTGTGTGATTTATTTTTGTCAAATGTACTCTCCTAACATAATCTAATTTTATGCTTTCGCCATAAAGCCTTTTTGAAATCGGACAATGTGGTTGGATTTACGAGAAGTGTATCTTTAAAATGGTGTAAAATAGTTGATTGTTTGAGAAAATGGAATTATGAGATTTTAGCTGTTTTGAATTTGGCGCTCTGATTTTTCCACTGGCTTTTGTTAACCTGTTGGGGGTAGGGGGCAGTATTTACATGGCCGGATAAAAAACGTACCCGATTTAATCTGGTTATTACTACTGCCCAGAAACTAGAATATGCATATAATTATTGGCTTTGGATAGAAAACACCCTAAAGTTTCTAAAACTGTTTGAATGGTGTCTGTGAGTATAACAGAACTCATATGGCAGGCAAAAACCTGAGAAGATTCCTTACAGGAAGTGCCCTCTCTGACAAGATCTTGTTCTTCTTGTCTCTGTTTATTGAAGACTGAGGATCTTTGCTGTAACATGACACTTCCTACGGCTCCCATAGGCTCTCAGAGCCCGGGAAAAAGCTGAATGATATCGAGGCAGCCCCAGGCTGAAACACATTTGCGCTTTTGACAAGTGGCCGATCAGAGGACAATGGGCTTAGGCGCGTGCACGAGTCGACCCCATGCTTTATTATCTTTCGTCTTTTTACCTAAACGCAGATTCCCGGTCGGAATATTATCACTTTTTTATGAGAAAAATGGCATAAAAATTGATTTTAAACAGCGGTTGATATGCTTCGAAGTACGGTAATGGAATATTTAGAATTTTTTTGTCACGAAATGCGTCGTGCTCGTGACCCTTCTTTACCATTCGGATAGTGTCTTGAACGCACGAACAAAACGCCGCTATTTGGATATAACTATGGATTATTTTGAACCAAACCAACATTTGTTATTGAAGTAGAAGTCCTGGGAGTGCATTCTGACGAAGAACACCAAAGGTAATAACATTTTTCTTATAGTAAATCTGACTTTGGTGAGTGCTAAACTTGCTGGGTGTCTAAATAGCTAGCCCTGTGATGCCGGGCTATCTACTGAGAATATTGCAAAATGTGTTTTCACCGAAAAGCTATTTTAAAATCGGACATATCGAGTGCATAGAGGAGTTGTGTATCTATAATTCTTTAAAAAATTGTTATGCTTTTTGTGAACGTTTATCGTGAGTAATTTAGTAAATTTTTTTGTAAATTCACCGGAAGTTTGCGGGGGGTATGCTAGTTCTGAACGTCACATGCTAATGTAAAAAGCTGGTTTTTGATATAAATATGAACTTGATTGAACAAAACATGCATGTATTGTATAACATAATGTCCTAGGTGTGTCATCTGATGAAGATCATCAAAGGTTAGTGCTGCATTTAGCTGTGGTTTGGGTTTATGTGACATTATATGCTAGCTTGAAAAATGGGTGTCTGATTATTTCTGGCTGGGTACTCTGCTGACATAATCTAATGTTTTGCTTTCGTTGTAAAGCCTTTTTGAAATCGGACAGTGAGGTTAGATTAACGAGAGTCTTGTCTTTAAAATGGTGTAAAATAGTCATATGTTTGAGAAATTGAAGTAATAACATTTCTAAGGTATTTGAATATCGCGCCACGGGATTACACTGGCTGTTGAGTAGGTGGGACGCAAGCGTCCCACTGGCCCAGAGAGGTTAACTAACCTGCTATTTGACATTCACAAAACTTTGTGGTTGAACTTATTTTCTCAATTCCACACTGCCCCCCACAATATTACACTTGCAAACTTAGTGAACTTGCAATGTAGGTGAGCATTTTACATATAGAGTCGGGGACAAAGGTTTTGAGAATGACACAAATATACATTTTCACAAAGTCTGCTGCCTCAGTTTGTATGATGGCAATTTGCATATACTCCAGAATGTTATGAAGAGTGATCAGATGAATTGCAATTCATTGCAAAGTCCTTCTTTGCCATGCAAATGAACTGAATCCCCCAAAAACATTTCCACTGCATTTCAGCCCTGCCACAAAAGGACCAGTGATTCTCTCATTAACACAGGTGTGAGTGTTGACGAGGACAAGGCTGGAGATCACTCTGTCATGCTGATTGAGTTCGAATAACAGACTGTAAGCTTCAAAAGGAGGGTGATGCTTGGAATCATTGTTCTTCCTCTGTCAAACATGGTTACCTGCAAGGAAACACATGCCGTCATCATTGCTTTGCACAAAAAGGGCTTCACTGGCAAGGATATTGCTGCCAGTAAGATTGCACCTAAATCAACCATTTATCGGATCATCAAGAACTTCAAGGAGAGCGGTTCAATTGTTGTGAAGAAGGCTTCAGGGCGCCCAAGAAAGTCCAGCAAGTGCCAGGACCGTCTCCTAAAGTTGATTCAGCTGCGGGATCGGGGCACCACCAGTACAGAACTTGCTCAGGAATGGCAGCAGGCAGGTGTGAGTGCATCTGCACGCACAGTGAGGCGAAGACTTTTGGAGGATGGCCTGGTGTCAAGATGGGCAGCAAAGAAGCCACTTCTCTCCAGGAAAAACATCAGAGACAGACTGATGTTCTGCAAAAGGTACTGGGATTGGACTGCTGAGGCCTGGGGTAAAGTCATTTTCTCTGATGAATCCCCTTTCCGATTGTTTGGGGCATCCGGAAAAAAACTTGATGGGAGAAGACAAGGTGAGCGCTACCATCAGTCCTGTGTCATGCCAACAGTAAAGCATCCTGAGACCATTCATGTGTGGGGTTGCTTCTCAGCCAAGGGAGTGGGCTCACTCACAATTTTTCCTAAGAACACAGCCATGAATAAAGAATGGTACCAACACATCCTCTGAGAGCAACTTCTCCCAACCATTTAGGAACAGTTTGGTGACGAGCAATGCCTTTTCCAGCATGATGGAGCACCTTGCAGTAAGGCAAAAGTGATAACTAAGTGGCTCGTGGAACAAAACATCGATATTTTGGGTCCATGGCCAGGAACTCCCCAGACATTAATCCCATTGAGAATTTGTGTTCAGTCCTCAAGAGGCGGGTGGACAAACAAAACCCACAAATTCTGACAAACTCCAAGCATTGATTGTGCCAGGGCGGATTGCAGAGGTCTTGAAAAAGAAGGGTCAACACGGCAAATATTGACTCTTTGCATCAACTTCATGTAATTGTCAATAAAGGCCTTTGACACTTATGAAATGCTTGTAATTATACTTCAGTATTCCATAGTAACATATGACAAAAAAAATTTAAGACACTGAAGCAGCAAACTTTGTGGAAACTAATATTTGTGTCATTCTCAAAACTTTTGGCCACAACTGTAGAATTAAATCTTTGTTAGAGTATCCATTCAAGGCTAGATCCCCCAGTGGTGGTTGAATACAGGTGAATTACTACAAAATATGTAACTTTAGCAAGAAACTCAATGCAGAGAACTGGCAAATCTTATTATTTTACTTGCACTTGTATGTGCTACGCGATTGTTGCAAAACAGACATCTACCCCTGGCACTGAAATAAAATAGTTAAAATCTAATTTGAGGTGTCTGTTATTGAATTTTGCACTTCCGTTGAACCTGATACTGCAACAATGTATAGTAGGCTATACATAGTAGGCTATTTTCCATCCTGTTATGCTAGTAGAACAAATCATAACACTACCACTGCATCAGAGAGGGAAGGGCAAACAAACCTGCAATCAATGGTTGGCTAGTCAATATCTCAATTCAACTCAAGATGCAAGGTTTGTCCAATAACAAGTGTAAATCATTTGATTTACTGCCTGAAGCTATACATAGCCTACTTTGTGCCATTTCTAAAACAATCATTCATACCACCATAACACTTTAAAAAGACATTATTTCGACTTGTCAGAATATGAATATATAATGTTAAACTAGGATTTCTAAAAATGTAGTGATTAAATTAAATAGAAATTCAGAATGTGATATTTCTGTTTGGTATTTCTTGTATCTTGTTTATGCACACTATATCACTCGAAATGTGTAGCCTACATTAAACCATACTTTCTACATGCCTATTATTCTTATTGCATCAATGCAACAATGAATTTTCTTCCAAAGTGGTTGTGAATATCCACTTATTTTGAGAGATACACTAAGGATGTCACAAGCGTCGCTGTAGGTAGACCAAAACGCAGCGGGTATATTAATCATCTTCTTATTTATTAAAGAAAAAAACACTAGAACAAAACAAACGACGAAAACAGCCCAGTAAGGTGCACAGACTATACGAGGAACAACCACCCACAAACACAAGAAAAACTAACCCACTTAAATATGGCCTCCAATTAGAGGCAACGACATCCAGCTGCCTCTAATTGGAGATCGTTCCAAAACCCCCAACATAGAAATAGAAAAACTAGATAAACACATAGAAATAGAAAATATAGAACAAACCAAAAACCTCGAAACACACAAACCAAACACCCCCTGCCACGCCCTGACCAAACTACAATAACAAATAACCCCTTTTACTGGTCAGGACGTGAGAGTACCCTCCCCAAATGGTGCAGACCCCGAATACACCTAAACACAAAAACCCCACAAAAATAACCCCAAAGTTGAAGGGAGGGTGGCCACCGTCAACGACTGCTCCCGTGCTACACCCCCCCCCCCCAATCCTCCAACCACGGAGGTGGCTCTGGCTCCGGCCTTAGTCCCCATTTTAACCTGCCCACACCCGCCGAAGGCTAATGACTGTAGACCATTGCTGAAGGATCTGGGCTGAGGTGCGTCGCTGGAGACCTCGGGCTGAGGTGCGTCGCTGGAGACCTCGGGCTGAGGTGCGTCACTGGAGACCTCGGGCTGAGGTGCGTCGCTGGAGACCTCGGGCTGAGGAGCGTCGCTGGAGACCTCGGGCTGAGGAGCGTCGCTGGAGACCTCGGGCTGAGGAGCGTCGCTGGAGACCTCGGGCTGAGGAGCGTCGCTGGAGACCTCGGGCTGAGGAGCGTCGCTGGAGACCTCGGGCTGAGGAGCGTCGCTGGAGACCTCGGGCTGAGGAGCGTCGCTGGAGACCTCGGGCTGAGGAGCGTCGCTGGAGACCTCGGGCTGAGGGCCGTCTCTGGCGGTTCCGGGCTGTGGGCCGTCTCTGGCGGCTCCGGGCTGTGGGCCGTCTCTGGCGGCTCCGGGCTGTGGGCCGTCTCTGGCGGCTCCGGGCTGTGGGCCGTCTCTGGCGGTTCCGGGCTGTGGGCCGTCTCTGGCGGTTCCGGGCTGTGGGCCGTCTCTGGCGGCTCCGGGCTGTGGGCCGTCTCTGGCGGCTCCGGGCTGTGGGCCGTCTCTGGCGGCTCCGGGCTGTGGGCCGTCTCTGGCGGCTCCGGGCTTTGGGCCGTCTCTGGCGGCTCCGGGCTGTGGGACGTCTCTGGCGGCTCCGGGCTGTGGGACGTCTCTGCCGGTTCCGGACTGTGGGACGTCACCGGAAGCACTAGACGGGGAACTGTCGCCAGTAGCTTTGGACAGGGAACTGTCGCCGGAAGCTCTGGACGGGGAACTGTCGCCGGAAGCTCTGGACGGGGAACTGTCGCCGGAAGCTCTGGACGGGGACTGCGCACTGAAGACCTGATGCGTGGGGCTGGCTTAGGAAGCGCCAGATTATTGACATGCACCTCAGGGCTAGTGCGAGGAGCAGGAACAGGACATACTGGACTGGGCAGGCGCACTAGAGGCCTGATGCGTGGGGCTGGCTTTGGAGGCGCCAGAAAAGTAACACACACCACAGGGCTAGTGCGAGGAGCAGGAACAGGATACACTGGGTCTTAAAGACGCACTGGAGGCCTGGAACGTACAGCCTGCACAACCGTCCTGGCTGGATTGTCACTGTAGCCCTGCACGGGCGGAGTGCTTGCACAGGGCAAACTGGGCTGTGCTGAGCCATGATGGCTGCCGTGTGTAGAGCTGACACAGGGTAGCCTGGGCCTAGGAGATGCACTGGTGGCCAGATGTACTGAGCAGGCATACTCCTTCCTGGCTGGATGCCCACTCTAGAACAGCACTTGCAGCGGGGCTGGTATCGACCGCACCAGACTGTGCGTGCGAATGGGCGAAACCGTGCGCACTTCCGCATAGCACGGTACTCTCCACGCCAAACGCTCCCCATAATAAGCACGGGGAGTTGGCTTAGGGCTCACCCTTGGCCCAGCCAAACTACCCGTGTGCCCCCCCCAAAAACATTTTTTGGGCTGCCTCCTCTCCTCCTGAAATGGAGGATATAACGCCTCATACCTCCGTCGCTCTGCCTTTGCTGCCTCCAGCTCCTCCTTTGGGCGCTGGTACTCCCCAGCCTGGCTCCCTGGTCCAAAACCATCTAATATCTCCTCCCATGTCCACGACTCCAAGTAGCTCCTCTGTTGCTCCTTCCTCCGCTGCTTGGTCCTTCTTTGTTGGGTGGTTCTGTCACAAGTGTCGCTGTAGGTAGACCAAAACGCAGCGGGTATATTAATCATCTTCTTATTTATTAAAGAAAAAAACACTAGAACAAAACAAACGACGAAAACAGCCCAGTAAGGTGCACAGACTATACGAGGAACAACCACCCACAAACACAAGAAAAACTAACCCACTTAAATATGGCCTCCAATTAGAGGCAACGACAACCAGCTGCCTCTAATTGGAGGTCGTTCCAAAACCCCAACATAGAAATAGAAAATATAGAACATAAACCAAAAACCCCGAAACACACAAACCAAACACCCCCTGCCACGCCCTGACCAAACTACAATAACAAATAACCCCTTTTACTGGTCAGGACGTGACAAAGGAGGCCTGGTTATAAGCACATAATGCATCGATCACAACTTAATAACATTAAAAAATATATATTTTTGGAGTTGTGTACGTAATGGAACCAGCAGCCAAAGTATGGAAGACCGATATTCTGATGTTTTTTGAGAGCGCAATGTGAGTTTTTATTAGAGTCAGTATAGCGATGTAACATTATTGATCTGTCAGTTTTCCTTTATAATTCCCTACTTTTCACACTGACACAGTATAAACAGCTCTAAAAGCTTTACTGTCATGGTGCACAGTCAGTACACAACACTATGCTCATCATGTCTTAGCAGGATCAGACAGCGAGGGAAGGCCAGTCTTTAGAGCGCAGGTGAATTTTGCAGTATAGTAGAACAATCAGTGAATAGATACAAAGATCCATCTTGAGTGGATGGATAGGCTACAGTCTGAGATCTGGGAATAATGGTCATTTCAATTATTGTACCATTGACTCTATTCTTGGACAATATAATGTATAAATGTACACCAAGGCAATTCTTTGTCATGCCTCATCTGAGCTGGCTACATTCTGGCAAAGACTATGTTCTTTTGTCTCAGCATTTCTACAGATTCTCACTTTCCCTGTTTTTGTTTGCTTGGAAATGTTGATACTGGAGGCTGTTAAAAGAAGAAACTGTGTAACCATAGCATGTATAGCAGCTAAGAAATGAATTGACATAAATTGGAAGGTTGGTCATCCTCCCACAATGTCACAATGGATGGCAGAAATGCCAAATGATCTATCACTAGATTTGATTTATTACAAGATTAAGAGTATACTGTACAATGTTGATAAGGTCTGGGTACCTTATGGAATGGAATCGAATACTGTATGACAAATGGGGTCTGTAATGAAAACATTTTTAGTCAGTCACAAAATATATATACTGCTCAAAAAAATAAAGGGAACACTTAAACAACACATCCTAGATCTGAATGAAAGAAATAATCTTATTAAATACTTTTTTCTTTACACAGTTGAATGTGCTGACAACAAAATCACACAAAAATAATCAATGGAAATACAATTCATCAAACCATGGAGGTCTGCATTTGGAGTCACACTCAAAATTAAAGTGGAAAACCACACTACAGGCTGATCCAACTTTGATGTAATGTCCTTAAAACAAGTCAAAATGAGGCTCAGTAGTGTGTGTGGCCTCCACGTGCCTGTATGACCTCCCTACAACGCCTGGGCATGCTCCTGATGAGGTGGCGGATGGTCTCCTGAGGGATCTCCTCCCAGACCTGGACTAAAGCATCCGCCAACTCCTGGACAGTCTGTGGTGCAACGTGGCGTTGGTGGATGGAGCGAGACATGATGTCCCAGATGTGCTCAATTGGATTCAGGTCTGGGGAACGGGCGGGCCAGTCCATAGCATCAATGCCTTCCTCTTGCAGGAACTGCTGACACACTCCAGTCACATGAGGTCTAGCATTGTCTCGCATTAGGAGGAACCCAGGGCCAACCGCACCAGCATATGGTCTCATTAGGGGTCTGAGGATCTCATCTCGGTACCTAATGGCAGTCAGGCTACCTCTGGCGAGCACATGGAGGGCTGTGCGGCCCCCCAAAGAAATGCCACCCCACACCATGACTGACCCACCGCCAAACCGGTCATGCTGGAGGATGTTGCAGGCAGCAGAACGTTCTCCACGGCGTCTCCAGACTGTCACGTCTGTCACATGTGCTCAGTGTGAACCTGCTTTCATCTGTGAAGAGCACAGGGCTCCAGTGACGAATTTGCCAATCTTGGTGTTCTCTGGCAAATGCCAAACGTCCTGCATGGTGTTGGGCTGTAAGCACAACCCCCACCTGTGGACGTCGGGCACTCATACCACCCTCATGGAGTCTGTTTCTGACCGTTTGAGCAGACACATGCACATTTGTGGCCTGCTGGAGGTCATTTTGCAGGACTCTGGCAGTGCTCCTCCTGCTCCTCCTTGCACAAAGGTGGAGGTAGCGGTCCTGCTGCTGGGTTGTTGCCCTCCTACGGCCTCCTCCATGTCTCCTGATGTACTGGCCTGTCTCCTGGTAGCGCCTCCATGCTCTGGACACTACGCTGACAGACACAGCAAACCTTCTTGCCACAGCTCGCATTGATGTGCCATCCTGGATGAGCTGCACTACTTGAGCCACTTGTGTGGGTTGAAGACTCCGTCTCATGCTACCACTAGAGTGAAAGCACCGCCAGCATTCAAAAGTGACCAAAACATCAGCCAGGAAGCATAGGAACTGAGAAGTGGTCTGTGGTCACCACCTGCTGAACCACTCCTTTATTGGGGGTGTCTTGCTAATTGCCTATAATTTCCACCTGTTGTCTATTCCATTTGCACAACAGCATGTGACATTTATTGTCAATCAGTGTTGCTTCCTAAGTGGACAGTTTGATTTCACAGAAGTGTGATTGACTTGGAGTTACATTGTGTTGTTTAAGTGTTCCCTTTATTTTTTTGAGCAGTGTATATTTTTATGGCACACGAGACACCTATCTGATTTGCACCTGTTTTAGTGGATTAATACATTGAAGAGGCTGCGGGGAGGCCACCGTTCAAGAATATGGGGATTGTGGCTCTCTTCCTCCATATTCATTGTTGCATAACTTCATTGTGTGCATTGTTTGCCACCTCTATCAATACCCCATTACAAATATCACCAGTAGGAGCCTACATTTACCATTAATTCACAATATTTCTAATCTGCAATGTTTATTTGGTTACGGTAATTTACCGTCTCAATGTCGGAGTGGATATTTGTTTTGCAGAACTCGTAACCTATGCTATACTTGTGAGAAATACTTTTTTGTTTATTTAAATCCATTTATGAGTTTTATCATTTTGTTCATAGTTTTTTGTATAAAACTCTCCTATCAATGTTTTTATTAAGTAAGGACTCGCACCTGATTACGCATATAGAAGTACGACTAGTCTACCTGGCCTGCGTGCAAATGTAGGCCTATAAATGTGCTCATTATATATATCCCTACTATTTCTGAATGTCTTATCTCACCACCACTATTGAGCTGTGGAGCTTCTCAAAGTAATTTTTCTACACCTCAAACAGCAAGTAAACAAGTCTGTTATTACAATCCGTTAACAAAGACAAAAGTTCCACAAAGTATTTGAACAATATTTCCAGCTCTCTCTCTTTTGATAACCACTCAGCAAGAAAGGGACAAATGTAATGCTTTGATCCAGTGGAAACGTCATAAAATAACTGACCCAGTTGATAGTTGATACAGTGTTTTGAGTTTGTTGCAGACAGGCCATGAGTAGCCAATGTGATTTATAGGATATTTATTTGTATCAGTATATTTCCTGCCTGCAGGATGCATTGTTTTTATGTGTTGGCTTTATGTGGGCTATTTTTACATAGTTGGCAGTGGCACTAAAATTTCCTTTTAGATTTGTATCATTTTCATTTAGATTCATTTTGTAGACTGTAGATTAACCACAGACAATGCTTTTTAGATATAAAGACTATTATAAATTAAATGAAACTGTTCCACGAATATGTGCCTATGAAATTGATTGGTCAAAAGAAAAGACTACTCTTGGTCGAGCAAGATGTTTTTGTTGTTGTGTACAGCACTAGTAGAAATGCAGGAAATTAGCATTAGATGCCCCAGAAAATTTAGGGAGGACCCCCAGACCCCCTGCCAGGTTATGTCCCACCCCCACACACACACTTCTAAAACCAAAGTTGTGCCGCTTGTGTTTTGGCAGATTTTACCATTATTTTTGTTGATATCTCATATGAGGAAGTCTCCCTGTTGTGTAAGATCATGTAATTATCGTTTCATATCCATGATTGTAGAATGTAGATTAACCACAGACAATGATTTTGAGATACATAGGCTATTATAAATTAAATTAAACTGTTCCACGAATATGTGCCGATGAAATCATAACTGGCACGCAGGTTGGTAGAAATGGTAAGATAAATAGGCAAATAGGATGTGTGTATATATGGAGAAATACATGTTTTATAATTTAGACAAATCGATTGGTTGAAAGAAAAGACTACTCCTGGTTGACCAAGGCCCATTTTATCCTTGCTTCTGATATCAGGAAGTCTCCCTGTTCTGTAGGATCATGTAACTAACATCTCATATCAATGATTTTATGTGCATTACACTTTCTGAAAACTGCCCTTCGAATCTGCTGGAGGTTAAGTCCATATATGACAGGGTTAAAGACAGGTGGTATAACAAGGAATTGTATGGCCATTGCATTACGCATATTTAGTGTAATATTTACATTATTCCACCCTTGCAAATTGTCAAACAGAGTCACTGTGATGAAAATAAATATTGTTATTAAATGTGCCACACATGTCTGTGTAAACTTAATCCTTCCCTTAGACGACTTTACACAAGTCCTTACAATCTGACAGTAAGAAAATACAATGAAAAGTATCTGTAAAACATGAACCACTATCATACATTTGTTCAAAATCTGATTGATGGTAATGGGTAAACATGCATGTTTCAGTATAGATGGATTGTCACAGAAGATTTTATCAATGCGAGATCCACACAAAGAAAGTCTGGCGGTTAAACTAACTGCAATCAGTCCTGCAAATAAAGGATAACACCAAGAAAATAAGAGTAACTTTCTAACAGTTAAAGATGTCACAATGGTATGGTATAGTAGTGGTTTGCATATGGCCACATACCTGCCGTAAGACATCACTGTTAGAGTAGAAAGTTCACACATGACAGATGTGTATATTACATAGGCTTGAGTCAAACATCCACCATAAGATATCACCTGAACATCTGACTGAAGGTCCAGTAAGATTTTGGGGTAGAAACCAGCAGTTCCATACAATCCATTGACACATAGACTACACAGAAAGATATACATGGGCTCATGGAGACCTTTCTCCTGAATGATTGTTATGATCAGAGTCAGATTCACAGTGATGATGAGAAGGTATGTGATAAGAGACAAGATAAAATAGACCGATTTGTTGTTAAATGTCTCTTGTAAGCCAAAGAGATAAAAGAACTTGACTTGGGTTGAGTTCTCCATAGCTTTTGTTAATTTTCTTCCTCTGGTCAATGCAAAAATTCTTAGTCCTTCCAAGGCTTGAGTGTGTATGGATGTGAATGAATTCAAGAGTGAATCATTTGATTCTGTGTAGGCTCAGAAAGCTGTGTCCATGAAATGTCTTCTTGCTTGAGAGAGGGATACTGCTCTAATAACTTGTCCTTCTGGCCTCTAAATATATCATAGTGTAAGCTCACATGGGATTGTAGTTTCAGTGTCAACATGTAACCACTCCATAGAGAAGGATCTATATTGAGTTTATGACAAGCAACACAATTGATTCTATTTACTCTATTTATGTATTAACCCAGCAAACAGGGGATGTCCTGAGGACATTAGGCAATGTTCCCATTAGGTCCATTTCAGGCAGTGTTTACCAAACTCTGTACTGGGGACCCCAAGGGGTTCACAAGCATTTTTTTGCCCTAGCACTACATAGCTAATTCAAATAATAAAACCTGATGATTAGTTGATTATTTGAATCAGCTGTGTAGTGCTAGGGCAAAAACCAAAACGTGCCCCCCTTGGGGTCACCAGGTCAAAGTTTGGGAAATGCTGCTTTAAGGGTTTCAGCGAGACGTTATCCCACCGATGTTCTGAGAACATTGTAGGAACATTAAAACATGACATTAACCTCGGGACCATAAGAGGGCATTCAGTACAGATACCGGTTTGGTCGCAGTATAACGTTATGATAAGATATACAGAACAAAAATGTAAAAGTAACATGCATCAATTTAAAATATTTTACCTAGTTACAGTTCATGTAAGGAAATCAGTCAATTGAAATAAATTAATTATGTCCTAATCTATGGATTTCACATGACTGGGAATACAGATATGCATCTGTTGGTCACAGATACAGTACCTTAAAAAAAGGTAGGGGTGTGGAAAAGAAAACCAGTCAGTATTTGGTGTGACTTCTATTTGCCTCATCCATGGCCGACACATATCCTTCGCATAGAGTTGATCAGGCTGTTGATTGTCGAATATTTTCCCACTCTTCTTCAATGGCTGTGCAAAGTTTCTGGATATTGGCCGTGTGGCTCAGTTGGTAGAGCATGGTGTTTGCAACACCAGGGTTGTGGGTTCAATCCCACGGGGGACCAGTACGGAGAAGAAGAAAAATGTATGAAGTGTATGCATTCACTACTGTAAGTCGCTCTGGATAAGAGTGTCTGCTAAATGACTAAAATGTAAAATATTTTTAAATATAAGTAGAACATGCTGTCGTACCCGTCAATCCAGATTATCCCAAACATGCCTGGTGAGTAGGCAGACCATGGGAGAGCTTGGACATTTTCAGCTTCCAGAAATGGTGTCCAGATCATGCAAGATGGGGCTGTGCATTATTAGGCTAAAACATGAGGTCATGGCGGCAGATGAAAGGCACGACAATGGACCTCAGGATCTCGTTACAGCATCTCTGTGCATTCAAATTGCCATCAATAAAATAAAATGATGTTCGTAGTCCATAGCTTATGACTGCCCATACCATAACCCCACCACCACCATGTTCACAACGTTGACATCAGCAAACCACTCTTCCACACGATGCCATACACGTGGTCTGCAGATGTGAGGTCGGTTGGATCTACGCTACCATTCAAAAGTTTGGGGTCACTTAGAAATGTCCTTGTTTTTGAAAGAAAAGCATACTCCGGGATGCTGGCCTTCAAGGAAGAGTTGCAAAGAAAAAGCCATATCTCAGACTGGCCAATAAAAATAAAAGATTAAGATGGGCAAAAGAACACAGACACCGGACAGAGGAACTCTGCCTTGAAGGCCAGCATCCCGGAGTCGCCTCTTCATTGTTGACATTGAGACTGGTTGTTTTGCAGGTACTATTTAATGAAGCTGCCAGTTGAGGACTTGTGAGGCATCTGTTTCTCAAATTAGACACTCTAATGTACTTGTCCTCTTGCTCAGTTCTGCACCGGGGCCTCCCACTTCTCTTTCGATTGTGGTTAGAGCCTGTTTGCGCTGTTCTGTGAAGGGAGTAGTACACAGCATTGTACGAGATCTTCAGCTTCTTGGCAATTTCTCGCATGGAATAGCCTTCATTTCTCAGAACAAGAATAGACTGACGAGTTTCAGAAGAAAGTTCTTTGTTTCTGGCCATTTTGAGCCTGTAATCGAACCCACAAATGCTGATGCTCCAGATACTCAACTAGTCTTAAGAAGACCAGTTTTATTGCTTCTTTAATCAGGACAATAGTTTTCAGCTGTGCTAACATAATTGCAAAAGGGTTTTCTAATGATTAATTAGCCTTTTAAAATTATAAATGGATTAGCTAACATAACGTGCCATTGGAACACAGGAGTGATGGTTGCTTATAATGGGCCTCTGTACGCCTATGTAGATCTTCCATAAAAAATCTGCCGTTTCCAGCTACAATAGTCATTTAAAACATTAACAATGTCTACACTGTATTTATGATCAATTTGATGTTATTTAAATGGACAAAAAAATAGCTTTTCTTTCAAAAACAAGGAAATTTCTAAGTGACCCCACATTTTTACATAATAGGATTGAAATATGGTTGACATTATTAGAAAGTAAATTAATAAAAAGGTAATGTGGAAGATGTGCAGTATCATATCTGTATTGTATAATCACAAATAAACAGCCAAAAAAGAAGTTCAGCAAAGAGGCTATATGTGGTGTACAAGTGTTAAAACCTCCTAACTTCTATGAGATTGGTGTCCCTTAACCGGGACGGTTCTTGATCAATATGCGATAATGTGACTAGAAAACGTTGTATACAACAGACAACTTTGCAGGACATAGACATATCTTATATGTGCAGATAGCTTAAATTATTGTTAATCTAACTGCAGTGTCCAATTTACAGCAGCTATTACAGAAGAAAATACCATGCTATTGTTTGTTGATAGTGCACAACAATAAAACACTTTTATCACGGCATCTGGTTTGATTAATTCACCTCTGAAGGTCAATAATGTACAGACATTCAGTAATCTTGCTCTAATTTGTCATCCTGAGGATCCCAGAGATAAAATGTGGTGTAATGTTGTTTGAAAAAAGTTATTTTTATATTCAAATGTAGGACCTGGGTTCTACAGTTTGACCCCACTGCTGTCACTGGCTCCACACACACCCCGCCCGGCCATCTAAATGTGTGAAGGCTAGTGTCTTTTCTCTAGGGAAGTAATGATCCATCATGTATGACATTCCTGGGGGTGTGAAAACTTACATTTTGTATTACCATAGCATTTTTGTATGTTCTTTATAGTTATATACTTGAAAATGTATAAATTGACCAATTCGGCACATTTGGGCAACTCGGGCAGTTCTTGATCAATACGCGATAATGTGACTAGAAAACGGGGAACATGTCTTATGTGTGTTCATGTGATATCCGGTGACTCAAACATTACAACAAAATCAATGGCCTAAAAACCTGGCTCAAAAATGTTTGCTGACATGAGCTAGTTGATCTGGACATTTCTGACAAGTTACAGTTACATAGCTCTCTAAGGTCTGCAATGATTGACATGACAAGCAGAAAACTGCTGATGCATTACTCAATTTCGAAATTGCACCTTGTGCATTCTACTATTACAACTTTCAAGAGTAAGTTGAGAGATCGACTGAGTTCCTTAAAATATTGCTTATTACATTCAAAGGAAAAATAATAAATTATTTACATGTAAAGTATGCTAAACACAAAATGTAGACAGGCCATTTCGGTTGTCGATGTGTTCAGAGCGTCCCTGGTTACACTCTTACACATGGCCAGAGTGACATTCCTAAATAAAAATAGTAGATTGGTAGGATAGTACAGCACATCAGAAGAATAGACATCCTTAATGTTATGTTATTGAACAGACTGTGTAAGTGGCCAATGATCCTGTTAAAATAATATGTGTGGGGACCCTCTAGCCTGGTAATTTACACTGTAGAAGAAGTATGTGACATCACCAATGTGCCGGGCTGGCAAAGCTATCAGATCTATCATTATCTCTTCAGCAGGAGTTTGTGTGCTATGTATTGTGCACCATGTACAAGAAAGAAATGGTTCAGTGAAACCAATCCAAAGCCTCTGACAAAGGAACGATTTCCCGGACCATATAACCTAACCAGGAAAAACAGAGAATAACTCTGGATCCTAAGTCATAGCTATACTTTAAAACCTAGGCCCAGAGCTATTCCTGCTCAGGTAAAAGTGGGGACCCTTATTGTCACTCTTGGATATCCTAGTCCTACAGTACGCTTACAGGGTCTACACTTCCAGAGGCGATGACAGAAGGGGTGTGTAACAAATGGCACTCTATTCCCTATGTAGTGCACCACCTTTGACCAGAGGGCTCTGGTCAATATAGGGAATAGGGTACCATTTGGTATGCATTCAAGACCAGCCGTGCTTCTCCTTCAGGCCCTCAGGTCTCTACAGGTTAATAGCTGCATTAATTGGGTCCCAGGGAACGAGGTGATAGAGTGGATTAATGACCTCGTACCTAATGACTCAATAAACATGTTTATTATGCTCTTGTTATTGGCTTATTTTTTCCAAATTGTAAGGTTTGCATGGAGTAAAAAGATTCTGGTGTTTCGCACATAATTTTCTTTTGACAGAACTACAAAACTTTTTACAGCTTTTTACAGGGTGGATGGAGTACATGACCATATTAGACAACAGGTTTCTCTTGTGTCCCACGTAGTTGCCTTTCTGGTATGACTCAACATTTCTGAGGAATACCAAAGCTGGTCATCTGCCAGATCGCTGGCACACAGATATCATGTTACATAGAACAGTTGGCTCTCAGAAAACATGACATGCATCCGCATTTCAGACAGAATACAAATTGTTTTCATGCTACAGTATTTCCCTAGATTTCTCTCTCAAAATGTGAAACAATCACCAAGCTTGTACTGTATATAGCATATAGGGCCTACTTTCCATTAGGGATGGACGTAATGGTGCCAGGAGGGCTATAAGGTGGGCATACCTTTTACACATTTACACCCAGTGTATCGATCCAGACAGTTTTGCATTTCTAGATTTGTTACATATTTAGATAAAGCAGCCTTTGGCAAAACTGTACATTTAAGTAAGGGATTCAAAGTAATGAACATGTGTTATATATATATATATATATATATATATATATATTAATAATAATGATATTAATAATAATAATAATAGATTACATTTGTAAAGTGCTTTTCATTTTTGTTTTTTTTCGCAAAGTGCATAAAAAAAAGATAACAAATCATGAAGGCAACAATCAAAGTCTAGGAGGAAGAAAAGGCTCATAGAGATGAGTCTAAAGGCCTGCTTTAAAGGTAGTCAATGGAGATCAGCAAGGGGTACCGGAGTTTAGGTCCAAAAGGCTCCTTAACAACTTCTACCCCCAAGCCATAAGACCCCCCACTTTGTTTTAACACTGCTGCTACTCGCTGTTTATTATCTATGCATAGTCACTTTACCCCTACCTACATGTACAAATTACCTCGGCTAACCAGTGCCCCTGCACATTGACTCGGTACTGGTACTCCCTGTATATAGCCTCGTTATTGTTATTTTATTGTGTTACTTTTTAATTGTTACTGTAGTTTATTTAGTAAATATTTTCTTAACTTTATTTATTGAACTGCATTGCTACTTAAGGGCTTGTAAGTAAGCATTTCACAGTAGGATCTACACCTGTTGTATTCGGCGCATGTGACAAATACAATTTGATTTGAGATAGTACACCGATAAAATAGTGTGTACAGTTGGAACATTTTTCATAAGCCTATCAAATCTACTGTGGAGCAGAGTTAAGAAACAGCCAAAAGAGAAGTTGAGCAGCGAGGCCAGATGAGGAGAAAAGTTGCTGAAAGCTTTCTGTCTGGTCTCGATGGAAGATTTCCCAACAGTTTTTTTTCTCTCGTCAGGACCAGAAAGAAAGAAATGGCACTCAGATGTTTTTTTTACGCCTGCTACGTTAGGTTAGGGTGACACAAATGAGAGAACACCTCACTCTGACCATTTTAGATGCCATAGCCGAGATGGTTAGATTCGTTTTCAAGTAATCTAGACAGGTTAGTGTCTAGACACTCCCACATCAAAGCATTCCTCCAATACACACATCTCATTGGCTGTTAACTAACATGCTATTTGACATTCACAATAAACATATTTTCTCAAAGCAGCACTGCCCCCTCAAGACAAACGTACCCTTTCAAACTTGGTGAACTTGATAGCCATGCATGGCAGGTGAGCATTTTATATAAAGCATGAAGTCTCTGATGGAGGATCTATCCATTCAAGGCTAAATTCCCCAGGGGTGACTGAATACAGGTGAATAACTACAAAATATGTAACCTTAACAAGAAACCCAATGAAGACAACTGGCAAACTTTTTCATTCACTTTTACGTGATACTCTTGTTACAATACTAATATTGTTGCAAAACAAATATAGCTACCCTGGCACTGGAATCAAATAGTTAAAACTAGTTTGAGGTGTCTGTTAACAAATGTTGGACTTCCGTTGCCCGCAACACTGCAAAATGTAGCGCTGTATAGAAGCTAGTTTTCATCCTCTTAGCCTAATTGAAAGAATGATAACACTACCACTACTTTATCACAGAGGGAAGGGCCAGCAAAGCTACAATCAATGGTTGGCTAGTCAATATGTCAATCCAACTCAAAATGCAAGTTTGTCCGATCACAAGTGTAAATCATTTGCCTCCGCCTATTTGGAGGTTAGTCTCTCATATTTGGGAGTTGCTCTGTTTCTCTTACTGTTACTGCTTGAAGATAAACATAGCCTATAAGACATTAAAAATACATAATTTCTAATTGTCACAATATTAATATAGACAATCATTTTGTCAGAAAATGTATATAGAATATATTTTCCAATTGGAGAAAAATGTGTGTAGTGATTCAATTAAATTGAAATTCAGAATGGGATATTTCTGTTCAGTGTTCTTTTATCTTGTTTATTCAATTTATCACTGCAAATGTGTAGCCTACATTCAACCATACTTTCTAGTTGTATGCCTATTGTTGTTATTGCATCAATGAAATAATGAATTTTATTCAAAGTGGTCGTGAATATCCACTTATTTTGAGATACACTGAGGAGGCCTGGTTAAGAACATAGATGCGTTATCACTACTCAATAACCTAATAAAAAAAAAATGATTTGACAATATTGTCTCCACAAGCATTATTGACATCATTTATTTTCTGAGAGTATTAAGAATAAAGTACACTTGACAGAGTAGCTTTGCATGTTGTTGCATATTGTTGTTCAAAAAGCCCACAGTACATGTTAGGTTACCCAGTGTCTCACCAGGAAGAGGATTGGCCATTCCTGTTATAACATTTGGAAGATGAACAAGATAAGTCATAGTGACACAAATGAGAGAACTGACTCTGACCACTTTAGTCACCCTAGCAGAGCTGGTTAGACTTGTTTTCAAGTTATATGGAGTGGTGAGTGACTTTAATGCAGGTTAACGTTTTCGTCATGAATCTTGATCTGGAGGCAGCTCTGCAGTGTTCACTAGCTGGCACAGCCACAAAGTCAAAATCTGATTTTAAACCTAACCTTAACCACACTGCTAACCCTAATGACTTACCCAAAATTAATACCAAAAAGCAAATAGTTGTTCCTGAATTAACAAAATATAGCCAATTTTGACTTTGCAGCTGGCCTATCTAAGGGGAAATAGCTCAGTTCTGCTTCCAGGACAAGACTCAGAAAATGAATGTCAACCTGTGACTGTAACTATGTTAGTGTTTTGCATGTACAAACACTTCTCACTTGCAAGGACACACAAAAGAAACACCCACATCAAAGCACGCCTCCAAGACTCAAATATCATTAGCTGTTAAAAAGCATGCTGTTAAAAAGCATGTCATCGACTCAGTGGGTTTTGTCCAACATGTCTCTCGACCTACTCACTGCCACAGTCATACTCTGGACCTAGTTTTGTCCCGTGGAATATATGTTGTGGATCTTAATGTTTTTCCTCATAATCCTGGACTATCGGACCACCATTTTATTACGTTTGCAATCGCAACAAATAATCTGCTCAGACCCCAACCAAGGAGCATCAAAAGTCGTGCTATAAATTCTCAGACAACCCAAAGATTCCTTGATGCCCTTCCAGACTCCCTCTGCCTACCCAAGGACATCAGTGGACAAACATCAGTTAACCACCTAACTGAGGAAGTCAATTTAACTTTCCCTAGATGCAGTTGCACCCCTAAAAACTATTAAGAAACTAGCTCCCTGGTATACAGAAAAAAACTAGCTCTGAAGCAAGCTTCCAGAAAATTGGAACGGAAATGGCGCCACACCAAACTGGAAGTCTTCCGATTAGCTTGGAAAGACAGTACCGTGCAGTATCGAAGAGCCCTCACTGCTGCTCGATCATCCTATTTTTCCAACTTAATTGAGGAAAATAAGAACAATCCAAAATTTATTTTTGATACTGTCGCAAAGCTAACTAAAAAGCAGCATTCCCCAAGAGAGGATGGCTTTCACAACAGTAATAAATTCATGAACTTCTTTGAGGAAAAGATCATGATCATTAGAAAGCAAATTATGGACTCCCCTTTAAATCTGCGTATTCCTCCAAAGCTCAGTTGTCCTGAGTCTGCACAACTCTGCCAGGACCTAGGATCAAGAGAGACACTTAAGTGTTTTAGTACTTTATCTCTTGACACAATGATGAAAATAATCATGGCCTCTAAACCTTCAAGCTGCATACTGGACCCTATTCCAACTAATCTACTGAAAGAGCTGCTTCCTGTGCTTGGCCCTCCTATGTTGAACATAATAAAGGGTTTTCTATCCACCGGATGTGTACCAAACTCACTAAAAGTGGCAGTAATAAAGCCTCTCTTGAAAAACCAAACCTTGACCCAGAAAATATAAAAAACTATCGGCCTATATCGAATCTTCCATTCCTCTCAAAAATCTTTGAAAAAGCTGTTGTGCAGCAACTCATTGCCTTCCTGAAGACAAACAATGTATACAAAACGCTTCAGTCTGGTTTTAGACCCTATCATAGCACTGAGACGGCACTTGTGAAGGTGGTAAATTACCTTTTAATGATGTCAGACCGAGGCTCTGCATCTGCCCTCGTGCTCCTAGATCTTAGTGCTGCTTTTGATACCATCGATCACCACATTCTTTTGGAGAGATTGGAAACCCAAATTGGTCTACACTGACAAGTTCTGGCCTGGTTTAGATGTTATCTGTCGGAAAGATATCAGTTTGTCGCTGTGAATGGTTTGTCCTCTGACAAATCAACTGTACATTTCGGTGTTCCTCAAGGTTCCGTTTTAGGACCACTATTGTTTTCACTATATATTTTACCTCGTGGGGATGTCATTCGAAATCATAATGTTAAATTTCACTGCTATGCGGATGACACATAGCTGTACATTTCAGTGTAACATGGTGAAGCTCCAAAAGTGTTTCAGACATAAGGATGGCTGCAAATGTTATACTTTTAAACTCAGACAAAACAGAGATGCTTGTTCTAGGTCCCAAGAAACAAAGAGATCTTCTGTTGAATCTGACAATTAATCTTGATGGTTGTACAGTCGTCTCAAATAAAACTGTGAAGGACCTCGGCGTTACTCTGGACCCTGAACTCTCTTTTGAAGAACATATCAAGACTGTTTCAAGGACAGCTTTTTTTCATCTACGTAACATTGCAAAAATCAGAAGCTTTCTGTCCACAAATGATGCAGAAAAATTAATCCATGCTTTTGTTACTTCTAGGTTGGACTACTGCAATGCTCTACTTTCTGGCTACCCGGATAAAGCACTAAATAAACTTCAGTTAGTGCTAAATACGGCTGCTAGAATCCTGACTAGAACCAAAAAATGTGATCATATTACTCCAGTGTTAGCCTCCCTACACTGGCTTCCTTTTAAGGCAAGGGCTGATTTCAAGGTTTTACTGCTAACCTACAAAGCATTACATGGGCTTGCTCCTACCTATCTTTCCGATTTGGTCCTGCCGTACATACCTACACGTACGCTATGGTCACAAGACGCCGGCCTCCTAATTGTCCCTAGAATTTCTAAGCAAACAGCTGGAGGCAGGGCTTTCTCCTATAGAGCTCCATTTTTATGGAATAGTCTGCCTACCCATGTGAGAGATGCAGACTCGGTCTCAACCTTTAAGTCTTTACTGAAGACTCATCTCTTCAGTGGGTCCTATGATTAAGTGTAGTCTGGCCCAGGAGTGTGAAGGTGAACGGAAAGGCTCTGGAGCAACGATCCACCCTTGCTGTCTCTGCCTGGCCGGTTCCCCTCTCTCCACTGGGATTCTCTGTCTCTAACCCTATTACAGGGTCTGAGTCACTGGCTTATTGGTGTTCTTCCATGCCGTCCCTAGGAGGGGTGCGTCACTTGAGTGGGTTGAGTCACTGACGTGGTCTTCCTGTCTGGGTTGGCACCCCCCCTTGGGTTGTGCCGTGGCGGAGATCTTTGTGGGCTATACTCGGCCTTGTCTCAGTATGGTAAGTTGGTGGTTGAAGGTATCCCTCCAGTGGTGTGGGAGCTGTGCTTTGGCAAAGTGGGTGGGGTTATATCCTTCCTGTTTGGCCCTGTCCGGGGGTATCGTTGGATGGGGCCACAGTGTCTCCTGACCCCTCCTGTCTCAGCCTCCAGTATTTATGCTGCGGTAGTTTATGTGTCGGGGGGCTAGGGTCAGTCTGTTATATCTGGAGTATTTCTCCTGTCTTATCCGGTGTCCTGTGTGAATTTAAGTATGCTCTCTCTAATTCTCTCTTTCTCTCTTTCTCTCTCTCGGAGGACCTGAGCCCTAGGACCATGCCTCAGGACTACCTGACATGACTCCTTGCTGTCCCCAGTCCACCTGGCCGTGCTGCTGCTCCAGTTTCAACTGTTCTGCCTACGGCTATGGAACCCTGACCTGTTCACCGGACGTGCTACCTGTCCCAGACCTGCTGTTTTCAACTCTTTAGAGACAGCAGGAGCGATAGAGATACTCTCAATGATCGGCTATGAAAAAGCCAACTGCCATTTACTCTTGAGGTGCTGACTTGTTACACCCTCGACAACTGTGAATATTATTATTTGACCATGCTGGTCATTTATGAACATTTGAACATCTTGGCCATGTGCTGTTATAATCTCCACCCGGCACAGCCAGAAGAGGACTGGCCACCCCTCATAGCCTGGTTCCTCTCTAGGTTTCTTCCTAGGTTTTGGCCTTTCTAGGGAGTTTTTCCTAGCCACCGTGCTTCTACACCTGCATTGCTTGCTGTTTGGGGTTTTAGGCTGGGTTTCTGTACAGCACTTTGAGATATCAGCTGATGTAAGAAGGGCTATATAAATACATTTGATTTGATTTGATGCTATTTGACATTCCAAATCAAATCAAATCGCATTGGTTACATACACATATTTAACAGATGTTATTGTGGGTGTACTAAAATGCTTATGTTCCTAGCTCCAACTGTGCAGTAGTATCTAACAATTCACAACAATGTGCACAAATCTAAAAGTAAAACATTGGAATAAAGAAATACAGTGGTAAGAAAAAGTATTTGAACCCTTTGGAATTACCTGGAATTCTGCATAAATTGGTCATACAATTTGATCTGATATTCAAAGTCACAACAATAGACAAACACAGTCTGCTTAAACTAATAACACAAAAAATAAATATGTTTTCACGTCTACACAGTGCAGGATAGAAAAAGTATGTGAACCCTTGGAACCTCTTTGGGAAAGGTGGGGCGCTAGCGCCCCATCTCGACAATATCTGGTGAAATTGCAGACCGCGAAATTCAAAATACAAAAATCGTAATATTAAACATTCATAACAATACAAGTGTCTTACATCGTTTAAAAGCTTAACTTCTTGTTAATCCAACCGCTTTGTCAGATTTCTAAAAGGCTTTACGGCGAAAGCATACCATGCGATTATCTGAAGATAATCTGCGCTGAAGATTGAAGCGCGGGGCGCTGTCTTCAAAAGCATTAAAAACATTTTCCAAACAAGCAGAGGCATCACGAAAGTCAGAAATAGCGATAAAATAAATCACTTACCTTTGAAGATCTTCCTCTGTTTGCAATCCCAAGTGTCCCAGCTACATAACAAATTGTCGTTTTGTTCAATAAAGTCCTTCTTTATATCCCAAAAAAGTCAGTTTAGTTGGCGCGCTTGATTCAGTAATCCACCTGTTCCCCTCGTTCAAAATGCATACAAAGGAATCCCAAAAGTTACCAATAAACTTCGTCCAAACAAATCAAACAACATTTCAAATCAATCCACAGGTACCCTAAAATGTAAATAAACTATAACATTTAAGACAGAGAATTGTATGTTCATTACCGGAGATAAATAACGAAGTGCGGGCCCTCATCCACACGCGCCACAAGACTACAGTCAAAATGAGAGCAACCTAGAAAATATACATATTCTAGCTCCTTTTTCAAAATACAAGCCTGAAGCTCTTTCTAAAGACTGTCGACATCTAGTGGAAGCCCTGGGAGCTGCAATCTGGGAGCTTTTCCTTTGATGTTCCCATAAACAAGCATTTGAATGGGCAGACACCTCCCCCCAAAATATTCTGGATGGATTCTCCTCGGGTTTTCGCCTGCCATATCAATTCTGTTATACTCACAGACATTATTTTAACAGTTTTAGAAACGTCAGAGTGTTTCTATCCAATACTACCAATTATATGCATATCCTAGCTTCTGGGCCTGAGTAACAGGCAGTTTGCTTTGGGCACCTCAGTCATCCGAACTTCAGAGTACTGCCCCCTACCCCGAAGAAGATAACTGGTTGACCTCAACCAAACATTTTCTGCATTTGCAGTTCAGAACTGCACAACGGTTAGGAGGAATTTTGGAGCATTCCTCTTTACAAAACAGTTTCAATTTAGCAATATTCTTGGGTTGTCTTGTGTGAACTGCTCTCTTGAGGTCATGCCACAGCATCTCAATCGGGTTGAGGTCAGGACTGACTGGGCCACTCCAGAAAGCGTATTGTTCTTCTATTGAAGCCATTCTGTTGTTTATTTACTTCTGTGTTTTGGGTCGTTGTCCTGTTGCATTCACCCTACTTTTGTTGAGCTTCAATTGACGGACAGGATAGTCTAACATTATCCTGCAAAATGTCTTGATGAGCTTTTTTCCGTCGATGATAACAAGCTGTCCAGAACCTGAGGCAGCAAAGTAGCCCCAAACCATGGTGCTCCGTCCACCATACTTTACAGTTGGGATCAGGTTTTGATGTTGATGTGCTGTGATTTTTTTCCCCCCACACTTTGTGTTGTGTGTTCCTTCCAAACAACACAACTAAGTTTCATCTGTCCACAGAATATTTTGCCAGTAGCGCTGTGGAATATCCAGGTGCTCTTTTGAGAACTTCAGATGTGCAGCAATGTTTTTTTGGACAGCAGTGGCTTGTTCCGTGGTGTCGTCCCATGAACCCCATTATTTTTTTGTGTTTTACTTATGGTAGACTCGTCAACAACGTTAGCATGTTTCAGAGATGTATGTAAGTCTTTAGCTGACACTCCAGGATTCTTCTTAACCTCATTGAGCATTCTGCGCTTTGCTCTTGCAGTCATCTTTGCAGGGCAGCCACTCCTAGGGAGAGTAGCAACAGTGCTGAACTTTCTCCATTTATAGACAATTTCTCTTACAGTAGACTGATGAACATTAAGGCTTTTAGAGATACTTTTGTAACCCTTTCCAGCTTTATGCAAGTCAACAATTCTTAATATTAGGTCTTCTGAGATCTCCTTAGTTCGAGGCATGGTTCACATCAGACAATGCTTCATGTGAATAGCAAACTCAAATTTTGTGAGTGTTTTTTATAGGGCAAGGCAGCTCTAACCAACATCTCTAATCTCGTCTCATTGATTGGACTCCAGGTAAGTTGACTCCTGAGTCCAATTAGCTTTTGGAGAAGTCATTAGCCTAGGTATTGACATACTTTTTCCCAACCTACTCTGTGAATATTTAATGACATATTCAATATAAACAAGAAAAATACTATAATGTTTGCGTTATTAGCTTAACCTGTTTAGGATAGGGGGCAGTATTTTCACGGCCGGATAAAAAATGTACCCAATTTAATCTGGTTATTACTCCTGCCCAGAAACTAGAATATGCATATAATTAGTAGATGTGGATAGAAAACACCCTAAAGTTTCTAAAACTGTTGTGGTGTCTGTGAGTATCACAGAACTCATATGGCAGGCCGAAACCTGAGAAGATTCTATATGGGAAGTGCCCTGTCTGACCATTTCTTGGCCTTCTGTAGCCTCTTTATCGAAAATACAGGATCTCTACTGTAACGTGACATTTTCTAAGGCTCCCATAGGCTCTCAGAAGGCGCCAGAACGTGGAATGATAACTCTGCAGTCCCTGGGCGAAAAACAGTAGGGGTTTTGGAAAGTGGTCGTTCTGAGAACAATGACACTGGCGCGCGCATGCATGTGACAACTCCATTTTCTACTTTCAGTGTTTGAACGGATACGTCTCCCGGTTGGAATATTATTGCTATTTTATGAGAAGAATCGCATAAAAATTGATTTTAAACAGCGTTTGACATGCTTCGAAGTACGGTAATGGAATATTTTGAAATCTTTTGTCACGATATGTGCCGGCGCGTCACCCTTCGGATAGTGTCTTGAACGCAAGAACAAAACACAGCTATTTGGATATAACTATGGATTATTTGGAACCAAAACAACATTGGGTGTTGAAGTAGAAGTCCTGGGAGTGCATTCTGACGAAGAACAGCAAAGGTAATCCAATTTTTGTTATAGTAAATCTGAGTTTGGTGAGTGCCAAACTTGGTGGGTGTCAAAATAGCTAGCCATGATGGCTGGGCTATCTACTTAGAATATTGCAAAATGTGCTTTCACCGAAAAGCTATTTCAAAATCTGATAGGGGGGCAGTATTTGCACGGCCGGATAAAAAACGTACCCGATTTAATCTGGTTACTACTCCTGCCCAGTAACTAGAATATGCATATAATTATTGGCTTTGGATAGAAAACACCCTAAAGTTTCTAAAACTGTTTGAATGGTGTCTTACTAGTAAGTGAATTACTACAAAATATGTAACTTTAACAAAAAACTCTATGCAGAGAATTGGCAAACCTTTTCATTTTACTTTCACTTGTATGTGCTACTATATTGTTGCAAAGCAAACATTGTTGCAAAACAAACATAGCTACCCCTGTCACTGAAATAAAATAGTTAAAAACTAGTTTGAATGTCTGTTATTGAACTTTGCACTTCCGTTGTAGTACCACTACATCAGAGAGGGAAGGGCCAACAAAGCTACAATCAATGGTTGGCTAGTCAAAATGTCAATCGAACTCAAGATGCAAGGTTTGTCCAATGACAGGTCTAAATCATTTGATTTACTGCCTGAAGCTTTACATAGCCTAATTTGTGCCAATGCTAAAACTATCGTTCATACCATTATAAAAGAGTAAAAATACATAATTTCACTGTCAGAATATATAATATATATGTTAAACTTGGATTCAAATAAATGTAGTGATTAAATTAACAGAAATTCACAATGTGGTATTACTGTTCAGTATTTCTTGTTTCTTTTTTATGCATGTTGTATCACTCTAAATGTGTAGCCTACATTCAACCATACTTTCTACATGCATATTATTGTTATTGCATTAATGAAATGATGAATTTTCTTCCAAAGTGTTTGTGACTATCCATTTATTTTGAGATACACTGAGGAGGCCTGGTTATAAACACATAGATGCGTTATCACAGGTTATAAAAAATTTAAAGAAATTGGGATTCGTGTAAACACAAGCATTTTTTACATTATTTTTTGACTGTGTATAGCACCCAGTGGGAATAATATATATTGAAAGAGTAGCTTTCCATATTGTTATTCTTCTTTAGAAAGTTCTTAACTGCAGAAGGAGTCACATATTTGTTCTATCAATTTCACGCTATAAACTTAATAGTGCACTACTTTGGCTCTGTTCAAAAGTAGTGAACTATACTGGGAATTGGGTGCCATTTGGGATGCCTTCAAGTGTTTTCCTGCTCTGGATGTGCTACAATTACTCTATTCTTGTAATATTTGTAAATCACAGAAGATGCGGATAGGCAGGGGCGCAACTTTCACTGGGGATGGTAGGGCCGTGACCCCCCACATTCTGGGTGCCTTATGGAATATTGTATGACAAAAGGGGTCTGTATTAAAAACAGTCAATTTATTTTTGTCAAATAGTCACAAATATATATATATATTTTTCATGGTACATTAGACACTGTCTCAATGAGGAGGCCGCAGGGATCCAAGAATATGGGGATAGTGGCTCAGACGCATAAGGCTTGTCTCTCTCCAGAATGTGCTCTTTCCCGACATTTCGTGGGTATTCATTGTTTCATAACTTCATTGTGTGCATTGTTTGCTATGTCTATCAATTCCCCATTACAAATTTCACTATTAGTAGCCTGCATTTACTGTCAATTCCCATAATTACTCATCTGCAATCTTTATTTGGTTACGGTAATTTCTGTTAATGCATTGAATATATTATTATTACAGTCATTTACCGTTCTCAATGTCGGAGCGGCCATGTGTTTTGCAGAACTCACAAGTTTTGGTTTATTCCATTCCATTTACGAGTTTTGTCAATTTAATCATAGTTTTGTGTTTGAAACTCTCCTGTCAATGTTGAGTAAGGACGTCCACCTGTGTATTTGCTGTCATTAATGTGTTAGACTATTATTTTATAAATTCAATTAACTAATCAAATCAAATGTATTTATATAGGCCTTCTTACATCAGCTGGTATCTCAAAGTGCTGTACAGAAACCCAGCCTAAAACCCCAAACCGTGAGCAATGCAGGTGTAGAAGCACGGTGGCTAGGAAAAACTCCCTAGAAGGCCAAAACCTAGGAAGAAACCTAGAGAGGAACCAGGCTATGAGGGGTGGCCAGTCCTCTTCTGGCTGTGCCGGGTGGAGATTATAACAGAACATGGCCAAGATGTTCAAATGTTCATAAATGACCAGCATGGTCAAATAATAATAATCACAGTAGTTGTCGAGGGTGCAACAAGTCAGCACCTCAAGAGTAAATGTCAGTTGGCTTTTTCATAGCCGATCATTGAGAGTATCTCTACCGCTCCTGCTGTCTCTAAAGAGTTGAAAACAGCAGGTCTGGGACAGGTAGCACGTCCGGTGAATAGGTCAGGGTTCCATAGCCACAGGCAGAAGAGTTGAAACTGGAGCAGCAGCACGGCCAGGTGGACTGGGGACAGCAAGGAGTCATCATGCCAGGTAGTCCTGAGGCATGGTCCTAGGGCTCAGGTCCTCCGAGAGAGAGAAAGAGAGAAAGAGAGAAAGAGAGTATTAGAGAGAGCATACTTAAATTCACACAGGACACCGGATAAGACAGGAGAAATACTCCAGATATAACAGACTGACCCTAGCCCCCCGACACATAAACTACCGCAGCATAAATACTGGAGGCTGAGACAGGAGGGGTCAGGAGACACTGTGGCCCCATCCGATGATACCCCCAGACAGGGTCAAACAGGCAGGATATAACCCCACCCACTTTGCCAAAGCACAGCCCCCACACCAATAGAGGCATATCTTCAACCACCAACTTACCATCCTGAGACAAGGCCGAGTATAGCCCACAACGATCTCCGCCACGGCACAACCCAAGGGGGGGCGCCAACCCAGACAGGAAGACCATGTCAGTGACTCAACCCACTCAAGTGACGCACCCCTCCTATGGACAGCATGGAAGAACACCAGTAAGCCAGTGACTCAGACCCTGTAATAGGGTTAGAGGCAAAGAATCCCAGTGGAGAGAGGGGAACCAGCCAGGCAGAGACAGCAAGGGGGGTTCGTTGCTCCAGAGCCTTTCCGTTCACCTTCACACTCCTGGGCCAGACTACACTCAATCATAGGACCTACTGAAGAGATGAGTCTTCAGTAAAGACTTAAAGGTTGAGACCGAGTCTGCGTCTCTCACATGGGTAGGCAGACCATTCCATGAAATGGAGCTCTACAGGAGAAAGCCCTGCCTCCAGCTGTTTGCTTAGAGATTCTAGGGACAATTAGGTCTTGTGACCGTAGCGTACGTGTAGGTATGTACGGCAGGAACAAATCGGAAAGATAGGTAGGAGCAAGCCCATGTAATGCTTTTCAGGTTAGCAGTAAAACCTTGAAATCCGCCCTTGCCTTAACCAGGAAGACAGTGTAGGGAGGCTAACACTGGAGTAATATGATCAAATTTTTGGGTTCTAGTCAGGATTCTAGCAGCCGTATTTAGCACTAACTGAAGTTTAATTAGTGCTTTATCCGGGTAGCCAGAAAGTAGAGCATTGCAGTAGTCCAACCTAGAAGTAACACAAGCATGGATACATTTTTCTGCATCATTTGTGGACAGAAAGTTTCAGATTTTTGCAATGTTACGTAGAAACAGTCTTGATATGTTCTTCAAAAGAGAGATCAGGGTCCAGAGTAACGCCGAGGTCCTTCACAGTTTTATTTGAGACGACTGTACAACCATCCAGATTAATTGTCAGATTCAACAGAAGATCTCTTTGTTTCTTGGGGCCTAGAACAAGCATCTCTGTTTTGTCTGAGTTTAAAAGTAGAACATTTGCAGCCATCCTTATGTTTGAAACACTTTTGGAGCTTCACCATGTTACACTGAAATGTACAGCTATGTGTCATCCGCATAGCAGTGAAATTTAACATTATGATTTCGAATGACATCCCCACGAGGTAAAATATATAGTGAAAACAATAGTGGTCCTAAAACGGAACCTTGAGGAACACCGAAATGTACAGTTGATTTGTCAGAGGACAAACCATTCACAGAGACAAACTGATATCTTTCCAACAGATAAGATCTAAACCAGGCCAGAACTTGTCCGTGTAGACCAATTTGGGTTTCCAATCTCTCCAAAAGAATGTGGTGATCAATGGTATCAAAAGCAGCACTAAGATCTAGGAGCAAGAGGACAGATGCAGAGCCTCGGTCTGACATCATTAAAAGGTCATTTACCACCTTCACAAGTGCCGTCTCAGTGCTATGATGGGGTCTAAAACCAGACTGAAGCGTTTTGTATACATTGTTTGTCTTCAGGAAGGCAGTGAGTTGCTGCACAACAGCTTTTTCAAAGATATTTGAGAGGAATGGAAGATTCGATATAGGCCGATAGTTTTTTATATTTTCTGGGTCAAGGTTTGGCTTTTTCAAGTTAGGCTTTATTACTGCCACTTTTAGTGAGTTTGGTACACATCCGGTGGATAGAAAACCGTTTATTATGTTCAACATAGAAGGGCCAAGCACAGGAAGCAGCTCTTTCAGTAGTTTAGTTGGAATAGGGTCCAGTTTGCAGCTTGAAGGTTTAGAGGCCATGATTATTTTCATCATTGTGTCAAGAGATATAGTACTAAAACACTTTAGTGTCTCCCTTGATCCTAGGTCCTGGCAGAGTTGTGCAGACTCAGGACAACTGAGCTTTGGAGGAATACGCAGATTTAAAGGGGAGTCCATAATTTGCTTTCTAATGATCATGATCTTTTCCTCAAAGAAGTTCATGAATTTATTACTGCTGAAGTGAAAGCCATCCTCTCTTGGGGAATGCTGCTTTTTAGTTAGCTTTGCGACAGTATCAAAAATAAATTTTGGATTGTTCTTATTTTCCTCAATTAAGTTGGAAAAATAGGATGATCGAGCAGCAGTGAGGGCTCTTCGATACTGCACGGTACTGTCTTTCCAAGCTAATCGGAAGACTTCCAGTTTGGTGTGGCGCCATTTCCGTTCCAATTTTCTGGAAGCTTGCTTCAGAGCTCGTTTTTTTTCTGTATACCAGGGAGCTAGTTTCTTATGGCAATAGTTTTTAGTTTTTAGGGGTGCAACTGCATCTATGGTATTGCGCAAAGTTAAATTGATTTCCTCAGTTAGGTGGTTAAATGATTTTTGTCCTCTGTTGTCCTTGGGTTGGCAGAGGGAGTCTGGAAGGGCATCAAGGAATCTTTGGGTTGTCTGAGAATTTATAGCACGACTTTTGATGCTCCTTGGTTGGGGTCTGAGCAGATTATTTGTTGCGATTGCAAACGTAATAAAATGGTGGTCCGATAGTCCCGGATTATGAGGAAAAACATTAAGATCCACAACATTTATTCCACGGGACAAAACTAGGTCCAGAGTATGACTGTGGCAGTGAGTAGGTCCAGAGACATGTTGGACAAAACCCACTGAGTCGATGACATGCTTTTTAACAGCATGCTTTTTAAACAGCTAATGATATTTGAGTCTTGGAGGCGTGCTTTGATGTGGGTGTTTCTTTTGTGTGTCCTTGCAAGTGAGAAGTGTTTGTACATGCAAAACACTAACATAGTTACAGTCACAGGTTGATATTCATTTTCTGAGTCTTGTCCTGGAAGCAGAACTGAGCTATTTCCCCTTAGATAGGCCAGCTGCAAAGTCAAAATTGGCTATATTGTGTTAATTCAGGAACAACTATGTGCTTTTTGGTATTAATTTGGGGTTAGTCATTAGGGTTAGCAGTGTGGTTAAGGTTAGGTTAAAAATCAGATTTTGACTTTGTGGCTGTGCCAGCTAGTGAACACTGCAGAGCTGCCTCCAGATCAAGATTCATGACGGAAACGTTAACCTGCATTAAAGTCACTCACCACTCCATATAACTTGAAAACAAGTCTAACCAGCTCTGCTAGGGTGACTAAAATGGTCAGAGTCAGTTCTCTCATTTGTGTCACTATGACTTATCTTGTTCATCTTTCAAATGTTATAACAGGAATGGCCAATCCTCCTCCCGGTGAGACATTGTATGATTTTTGAACAACAATATGCAACAATATGCAAAGCTACTCTGTCAAGTGTACTTTATTCTTAATACTCTCAGAAAATAAATGATGTCAATAATGCTTGTGGAGACAATATTGTCAAATCATTTTTTTTAAATTAGGTTATTGAGTAGTGATAACGCATCTATGTTCTTAACCAGGCCTCCTCAGTGTATCTCAAAATAAGTGGATATTCACGACCACTTTGAATAAAATTCATTATTTCATTGATGCAATAACAACAATATGCATGTAACTAGAAAGTATGGTTGAATGTAGGCTACACATTTGGAGTGATAAATTGAATAAACAAGATAAAAGAACACTGAACAGAAATATCCCATTCTGAATTTCAATTTAATTGAATCACTACACACATTTTTCTCCAATTGGAAAATATATTCTATATACATTTTCTGACAAAATGATTGTCTATATTAATATTCTGACAATTAGAAATTATGTATTTTTACTGTCTTATAGGCAATGTATAGCTTCAGGCAGTAACAGAAACAGAGCAACTCCCAAATATGAGGGACTAACCTCCAAATAGGTGGAGTCAAATGAATTACACTTGTGATTGGACAAACCTTGCATCTTGGATTGACATATTGACTAGCCAACCATTGATTGTAGCTTTGCTGGCCCTTCCCTCTGTGATGAAGTAGTGGTAGTGTTATCATTCTTTCAATTAGGCTAAGAGGATGAAAACTAGCTTCTATACAGCGCTACATTTTGCAATATCGCGGGAAGTCCAACACTTGTTAACGGACACCTCAAACTAGTTTTAACTATTTTATTTCAGTGCTAGGGTAGCTATATTTGTTTTGCAACAATATTAGTTTTGTAACAAGAGTATCACCTAAAAGTGAAAGAAAAAGTTTGCCAATTCTCTGCATTGAGTTTCTTGTTAAAGTTACATATTTTGTAGTTATTCACCTGTATTCAGCCACCCGTGAGGGATCTAGCCTTGAATGGATAGATCCACTATCAAATACTTAATTCTTTACGTAAAATGTTCACATGCCATGCATGGCTATCAAGTTCACCAAGTTTGAAAGTGTAAATTTGTCTTGAGGGGGCAGTGCAGCTTTGATAAAATAAGTTTATTGTGAATGTCAAATAGCATATTAGTTAACAGCCAAAGAGATGTGTGTCTTGAATAAATGCTTTGATATGGGTGTGTCTTGTGTGTGTCTTTGCAAGTGGGAGGTGTTTGTACATGCAAAACAGAAACATGTTTATAGTCACTAACCTGTCTAGATTACTTGAAAATTAATCTAACCATCTCGGCTATGGCATCTAAAATGGTCAGAGTGAGGTGTTCTCTCATTTGTGTCACCCTAACCTAACGTAGCAGGCGTAAACAAATCATCTGAGTGCCATTTCTTTCTTTCTGGTCCTGACGAGAGAAAAAAAACAGTTGGGAAATCTTCCATCGAGACCAGACAGAAAGCTTTCAGCAACTTTTCTCCTCATCTGGCCTCGCTGCTCAACTTCTCTTTTGGCTGTTTCTTAAATCTGCTCCAGAGTAGATTTGATAAGCCTATGAAAACTTTTCCAACTGTACACACTATTTTATCGGTGTACTATCTCAAATCAAATTGTATTTGTCACATGCGCCGAATACAACACGTGAAGCTCCTACTGTGAAATACTTACTTACAAGCCCTTAAGTAGCAATGCAGTTCAAGAAATAAAGTTAGGGAAATATTTACTAAATAAACTACAGTAACAATTAAAAAGTAACACAATAAAATAACAATAACGAGGCTATTCGGGCGTACTGGTACCGGGTCAATGTGCCGGGGCACTGGTTAGTCGAGGTAATTTGTACATGTAGGTAGGGGTAAAGTGACTATGCATAGATAATAGATAGCGAGTAGCAGCAGTGTAAAATCAAAATGGGGGGTCTTATGGCTTGGGGGTAGAAGTTGTTAAGGAGCCTTTTGGACCTAAACTCCGGTACCCCTTGCTGATCTCCATTGACTACCTTTAAAGCAGGCCTTTAGACTCATCTCTATGAGCCTTTTCTTCCTCCTAGACTTTGATTGTCGCTTTCATGATTTGTTATCTTTTTTTATGCACTTTGCGATTATTATTTTTTAATGACAAGCACTTTACAAATGTAATCAATTATTATTATTTTTATTATTATTATTATATATATATATATTTAAAACACATTTTCATTACTTTGAATTCCTTGCTTAAATGTACAGTTTTGCCAAAGGCTGCTTTATCTAAGTATGTAACAAATCTAGAAATGCTAAACTGTCTGGATCAATACACTGGATGTAAATGTGTAAAAGGTAAGCCCACCTTATAGCCCACCTGGCACCATTACGTCCATCCCTAATGGAAAATAGGCCCTATATGGTATATACAGTACAAGCTTGGCGATTGTTTCACATTTTGAGAGAAAAATCAAGGGAAATACTGTAGCATGAAAACAATTTGTATTCTGTCTGAAATGCGGATGCATGTCATGTTTTCTGAGGGCCAACTGTTCTATGTAACATGATATCTGTGTGCCAGCTATCTGACAGATTACCTGCTTTGGTATTCCTCAGAAATGTTGAGTCATACCAGAAAGGCAACTACGTGGGACACAAGAGAAACCTGTTGTCTAATATGGTCATGTACTCCATCCACCCTGTAAAAAGCTGTAAAAAGTTTTGTAGTTCTGTCAAAAGAAAATCATGTGCGAAACACCAGAATTTTTTTACTCCATGCAAACCTTACAATTTGGAAAAAATAAGCCAATAACAAGAGCATAATAAACATGTTTATTGAGTCATTAGGTACGAGGTCATTAATTCACTCTATCACCACATTCCCTGGGACCCAATTACTGCAGCTATTAACCTGTAGAGACCTGAGGGCCTGAAGGAGAGGCACGGCTGGTCTTGAATGCATACCAAATGGTACCCTATTCCCTATATTCACCAGAGCCCTCTGGTCAAAGGTGGTGCACTACATAGGGAATAGAGTGCCATTTGTGACACACACCTTCTGTCATCGCCTCTAGAAGTGTAGACCCTGAAAGCGTACTGTAGGCCTAGGATATCCAAGAGTGACAATAAGGGTCCCAACTTTTACCTGAGCAGGAATAGCTCTGGGCCTAGGTTTTAAAGTATACCTATGACTTAGGATCCAGAGTTATTCTCTGTTTTCCCAGGTTAGGTTATATGGTCCGGGAAACCGTTCCTTTTGTCAGAGGCTTTGGATTGGCTTCACTGAACCATTTCTTTCTTGTATGTGGTGCACAATACATAGCACACAAACTCCTGCTAAAGAGATAATGATATATCTGATAGCTTTGCCAGCCCAGCACATTGGTGATGTCACATACTACTTCTACAGTGTAAATTACCAGGCTAGAGGGTCCCCACACATATATTATTTTAACAGGATCATTGGCCACTTACACAGTCTGTTCAATAACATAACATTACGGATGTCTATTCTTCTGATGTGCTGTACTATCCTACCAATCTGCTATTTTTATTTAGGAATGTCACTCTGGCCATGTGTAACAGTGTAACCAGGGACTCTCTGAACACATCGACAACCGAAATGGCCTGTCTACATTTTGTGTTTAGCATACTTTACATGTAATCAATTTATTATTTTTCCTTTGAATGTAATAAGCAATATTTTAAGGAACTCAGTCGATCTCTCAACTTACTCTTGAAAGTTGTAATAGTAGAATGCACAAGGTGCAATTTCGAAATTGGGTAATGCATCAGCAGTTTTCTGCTTGTCATGTCAGTCATTGCAGACCTTAGAGAGCTATTTAACTGTAACTTGTCAGAAATGTCCAGATCAACTAGCTCATGTCAGCAAACATTTTTGAGCCAGGTTTTTAAGCCCATTGATTTTGTTGTAATGTTTGAGTCACCAGATATCACATGAACACACATAAGACATGTGCCCCGTGTTCCGTCACATTATCGCATATTGATCAGGGGGGGCCCGAGTTGGCCAAATGTGCCGAATTGGTCAATTTATACATTTTCAAGTACATAACTATAGAGAACATACAAAAATGCTATGGTAATACAAAATGTAAGTTTACACACTCCCAGGAATGTCATACATGATGGATCATTACTTCCCTAGAGAAAAGACACTAGCCTTCACACATTTAGATGGCCGGGCGGGGTGTGTGTGGAGCCAGTGACAGCAGTGGGGTCAAACTGTAGAACCCAGGTCCTACATTTGAATATAAAAATTACTTTTTTCAAACAACATTACACTACATTTTATCTCTGGGACCCTCAGGATGACAAATCAGAGCAAGATTACTGAATGTCAGAACATTATTGACCTTCAGAAGTGAATGAATCAAACCAGTTGCCGTGATAAAAGTGTTTTATTGTTGTGCACTATCAACAAACAATAGCATGGTATTTTCTTCTGTAATAGCTGCTGTAAATTGGACACTGCAGTTAGATTAACAATAATTTAAGCTATCTGCACATATAAGATATGTCTATGTCCTGGAAAGTTGTCTGTTGTATACAATGTTTTCTAGTCACATTATCGCATATTGATCAAGAACCGTCCCGGTTAAGGGACACCAATCTCATAGAGGTTAGGAGGTTTTAACACTTGTACACCACATATAGCCTCTTTGCTGAACTTCTTTTTTGGCTGTTTATTTGTGGCTGTTTATTTGTGATTATACAGTGCAGATATGATACTGCACATCTTCCACATATACCTTTTTATTAATTTACTTTCTAATAATGTCTACCACTTTTCAATCCTATTATGTAAAAGTTTGGGGTCACTTAGAAATGTCCTTGCTTTTGAAAGAAAAGCACATTTTTTGTCCATTAAAATAACATCAAATTGATCATAAATACAGTGTAGACATTGTTAATGTTGTAAATGACTATTGTAGCTGGAAACTGGCAGATTTTTTATGGAAGATCTGCATAGGCGTACAGAGGCCCATTATCAGCAACCATCACTCTGTGTTCCAATGGCACGTTATGTTAGCTAATCCGTTTATAATTTTAAAAGGCTAATTAATCATTAGAAAACCCTTTTGCAATTATGTTAACACAGCTGAAAACTATTGTAATGCTTAAAAAAGCAATAAAACTGGCCTTCTTTAGACTAGTTATTATCTGGAGCATCAGCATTTGTGGGTTTGATTACAGGCTCAAAATTGCCAGAAACAAAGAACTTTCTTCTGAAACTCGTCAGTCTATTCTTGTTCTGAGAAATGAAGGCTATTCCATGTGAGAAATTTCCAAGAAACTGAAGATCTCGTACAACGCTGTGTACTACTCCCTTCACAGAACAGCGCAAACAGGCTCTAACCACAATAGAAAGAGGAGAGGGAGGCCCCGGTGCAGAACCGAGCAAAAGGACAAGTACATTAGAGTGTCTAATTTGAGAAACAGATGCCTCAAAAGTCCTTAACTGGCAGCTTCATTAAATAGTACCCGCCAAACACCAGTCTCAACGTCAACAGTGAAAAGGCGACTCCGGGATGCTGGCCTTCAAGGCAGAGTTCCTCTGTCCGGTATCTGTGTTCTTTTGCCCATCTTAATCTTTTATTTTTATTGGCCAGTCTGAGACATGGCTTTTTCTTTGCAACTCTGCCTAGAAGGCCAGCATCCCGGAGTGTGCTTTTCTTTCAAAAACAAGGACATTTCTAAGTGACCCCAAACTTTTGAACGGGGTGAGATGAGGGAAATACTTATTTCCCTCATTAAAATGCAAATCTATTTATAACAATTTTGACATGTGTTTTTCTGGGTTTTTTGTTGTTGTTATTCTGTCTCTCACTGTTCAAATAAACCTACCATTAAAATTATAGACTGATCATTTCTTTGTCAGTGGGCAAATGTACAAAATCAGCAGGGGATCAAATACTTTTTTCCCTCACTGTATGGGCCAACTCTTTTCTCTGTATACATCAATGATGTCGCTCTTGCTGCTGGTGAGTCTCTGATCCACCTCTACGCAGACGACACCATTCTGTATACTTCTGGCCCTTCTTTGGACACTGTGTTAACTACCCTCCAGACGAGCTTCAATGCCATACAACTCTCCTTCCATGGCCTCCAACTGCTCTTAAATACAAGTAAAACTAAATGCATGCTCTTCAACCGATCGCTGCCTGCACCTGCCCGCCCGTCCAGCATCACTACTCTGGACGGTTCTGACTTAGAATATGTGGACAACTACAAATACCTAGGTGTCTGGTTAGACTGTAAACTCTCCTTCCAGACTCACATCAAACATCTCCAATCCAAAGTTACATCTAGAATTGGCTTCCTATTTCGCAACAAAGCATCTTTCACTCATGCTGCCGAACATACCCTCGTAAAACTGACCATCCTACCGATCCTCGACTTTGACGATGTCATATACAAAATAGCCTCCAATACCCTACTCAATAAATTGGATGCAGTCTATCACAGTGCCATCCGTTTTGTCACCAAAGCCCCATATACTACCCACCACTGCGACCTGTACGCTCTCGTTGGCTGGCCCTCGCTTCATACTCGTCGCCAAACCCACTGGCTCCAGGTCATCTACAAGACCCTGCTAGGTAAAGTTCCCCCTTATCTCAGCTCGCTGGTCACCATAGCAGCACCCACCTGTAGCATGCGCTCCAGCAGGTATATCTCTCTGGTCACCCCAAAGCCAATTCCTCCTTCGGCCGCCTCTCCTTCCAGTTCTCTGCTGCCAGGTAGGCAAGTTGAGAACAAGTAAATAAAATAAATAAATACAGTAGGGGAAGAGGTAGTTGTTTGGGCTAAATTATAGATGGGCTATGTACAGGTGCAGTGGTCTGTGAGCTGCTCTGACAGCTGGTGCTTAAAGCTAGTGAGGGAGATAAGTGTTTCCAGTTTCAGAGATTTTTGTAGTTCGTTCCAGTCATTGGCAGCAGAGAACTGGAAGGAGAGACGGCCAAAGGAGGAATTGGCTTTGGGGGTGACCAGAGAGATATACCTGCTGGAGCGCGTGCTACAGGTGGGTGCTGCTATGGTGACCAGTGAGCGGAGATAAGGGGGGACTTTACCTAGCAGGGTCTTGTAGATGACCTGGAGCCAGTGGGTTTGGCGACGATTATGAAGCGAAGGCCAGCCAACAAGAGCGTACAGGTCGCAGTGGTGGGTAGTATATGGGACTTTGGTGACAAAACGGATGGCACTGTGATAGACTGCATCCAGTTTGTTGAGTAGGGTATTGGAGGCTATTTTGTAAATGACATCGCCGAAGTCGAGAATCGGTAGGATGGTCAGTTTTACGAAAGTCTTCACGACTTTCTTGGTGTGTTTGGACCACAAGAGTCTGTTGGTGATGTAGACAGCAAGGAACTTGAAACTCTCGACCTGCTCCACTACAGCCCGGTCGATGTGAACAGCCAGATCTCTGACCTTCTCCCTGTAGACTGTCTTATCATCGTCAGTGATCAGGCCTACCACAGTTGTGACGTCAGCAAACTTAATAATGGTGTGAACAGGGAGTACAGGAGGGGACTAAGTACGCACCCCTGAGGGGACCCCGTGTTGAGGATCAGCGTGTTGCCTACCCTTACCACCTGGGTCAGCCCATCAGGAAGTCCAGGATCCAGTTGCAGAGGGAGGTGTTTAGTCCGAGGGTCCTTAGCTTGTGATGCGATTTGTGGGCACTATGGTGATGAACGCTGAGCTGTAGTCAATGAACAGCATTCTCACATAGGTGTTATTTTGTCCAGGTGGGAAAGGGCAGTGTGGAATGCGATTGAGATTGTGTCATCTGTGGATCTGTTGGGGCGGTAAGCGAATTGGAATGGATCAAGGGTTTCCGGGATGATGGTGTTGATGTAACTCATGTCCAGCCTATCAAAGCACTTCATGGCTACGGAGCGGTAGTCATTTAGGCAGGTTACCTTCGCTTTATAAGCCACAGGCACTATGGTGGTCTGCTTGAAACATGTAGGTATTATAGACTCAGTCGAGGAGAGGTTGAAAATGTAAATCAAGACACTTGCCAGCTGGCACTGAAATACAATTGTTAAAACTGGTTTGAGATGTCTTTTAAACTTCTTACGGATCAAATCCGTAAGATCGATTTGACAACAGCCAGTGAAAGTGCAGGGCGCAAAATTCAAAACAGCAAAAATCTCATAATTAAAATTCCTCAAAACATACAAGCATTATACACCATTTTAAAGATAAGATTCTCATTAATCCAACCACAGTGTCCGATTTCAAAAAGGATTTACGGCGAAAGCATAGCATTAGATTATGTTAGGACAGCACCTAGACAAGAAAACCACACAGCCATTTTCCAAGCAAGGAGAGGCGTCACAAAAACCAGAAATACAGCTAAAATGAATCACTAACCTTTGATCTTCATCAGGTGGCACTCGTAGGACTTCATGTTACACAATACATGTATGTTTTGTTCGATAAAGTTCATGTTTATATCCAAAAATCTCAGTTTACATTGGTGCGTTATGTTCAGTAATGTTTTGCCTCCAAAACCAGCGGTGATTTTGCAGAGAGCCACATCAATTTACAGAAATACTTATCATAAACTTTGAGAAAATATACAAGTGTTATGCACAGAATTAAAGATACACTTCTCCTTAATGCAACAGCTGTGTCAGATTTCAAAAAAGCTTCACGGCGAAAGCACACTTTGCAATAATCTGAGTACAGCGCACAGAAACCAAAAGAAGCTATACAGATACAGGCCATATTGTGGAGTCAACAGAAGTCAGAACTAGCATTATAAATATACACTTACCTTTGATGATCTTCATCGGAATGCACTCCCAGGAATCCCAGTTACACAGTAAATGTTCGTTTTGATCAATAAAGTTCATCTTTATGTCCAAATACCTCAATTTTGTTCGCGCGTTAGGTTCACTATTCCAAATGCAGTTTGTAGAAACATGTCAAACGATGTATAGAATCAATCTTTAGGATGTTTTTATCATAAATCTTCAGTAAAATTCCAACCGGACAATTCATTTCTCTTTAGGAATGAAGATGAACTCAGCTCGCTCCCAAGGTAGCGCGCGTTACTGAGCTCGGGCCTTTTTTTCAGATACCTAGTTCCATCAGCTCTTATTCTCTCCCCATTCACAGTAGAAGCCTGAAACAACGTTCTAAAGACTGTTGACATCTAGTGGAAGCCTTAGGAAGTGCAATATGACCCCATAGGCTTTTTCTGATGACACAAAAATGTGAGGAAGACCTGGGAGACACTTCTGATGATGAATGGATACAGCTATGTTTGAATGCCCAGTCATGTTCATATAATCTCAGACATAAATTAGTGCAGTTTACGACCATCCATAGAACGCGCGATACTGAGCTCGTGCCTTTTTTCAGATACCTAGTTCCATCAGCTGTTATTCTCTCCCCATTCACAGTAGAAGCCTGAAACAACATTCTTAAGACTGTTGACATCTAGGGGAAGCCTTAGGAAGTGCAATATGACCCCACAGACACTGTATATTGGATAGGGAATCACTTGAAAAACTACAAGCCTCAGATTTCCCACTTCCTGATTGGATTTTTCTCAGGCTTTCACCTGCCATATGAGTTCTGTTATACTCACAGACATCATTCAAACAGTTTTAGAAACTTCAAAGTGTTTTCAATCCAAATCTACTACTAATATGCATATTCTAGCTTCTGCGCCTGAATAGCAGGCAGTTTACTCTGGGCACGCTTTTCATCCGGACGTGAAAATACTGCCCCCTATCCATCGAACATGGCACTTCCGTTGACTGCAATACTGCAAAATGTAGTTATGTATAGAAGCTATTTTTCATGCTCTTAAAAATCATAACACTACCACTACTTAATCACAGAGGGAAGATCCAGCAAAGCTACAATCAATGGTTGGCTAGTCAATATGTCAATCCAACTGAAGATGCAAGGTTTGTCCAATAAATAATTTGATTTGCTGGCCCTTCCCTCTGTGATGAAGTAGTGTGAGTGTTATGATTGATTCAAACTACACTTGATTCAACACTTAGAGTTTTACAATTTAAATGATTATATACAATTCTTGCCACCAATAGATTGCTATATACAGTATATGGGGCATAAAACAATCTCAGCTCTGTAGATTTTGCTGCGAAGAGACAGAATCAATAGATCATTTATTCTGGTATTGCCCCTATGTAGCTTGTTTCTGGTCACAGGTTCAGAAATGGTTAAAAAATCACAACATGCAATTAAATGTAACCTTACAAATAGCAGTATTGAGCGATTTGGAAAGCCATAGTCAGTCAATAAATAATATAATAATACTCATTGGAAAGGTTTTCATCTTTAGCTCACAATCTGTGTATAAAATACGTGAAAAAAGGTTTAAACATTTTGTAAAACATCACAGCACAATTGAAAGATATATGGCACATGGAAACCAAACAAGTGTGGTCTGTGGTGATAGGTGGGATGGGCTGAGAGTGGCTGAGGGTTGGGATTAAAGAGTTTATGTTTCTTGTATGAAATGGAACCAGCGGCCAAACAATTTTTACACTATGCTCATCATGTCTTAGAAGGATCAGATGGTGACAGGTGTCCCAGCAGGGTCAGACAGCCAGTGAAGACCAGTCTACAGAGCTCAGGTGAAATTTGCAGTTTATTATAACAATCAGTGAATGGATACAAAGTTCCATCTTGAGTTGATGGGTAGGATACAGTCTGAGATCTGGGAATAATGATAATTTCAATTATTGAACCATTGATTCTATTCTTGGATAATATAATGTATAAATGTACTTCAAGGCAATTCTTTGTCATGCCTCATCTGAGCAGGATCAGATGGTGACAGGGGTCTCAGCAGGGTCAAGCAGTCAGGGAAGACCAGTCTGTGACCACTGAGATTAACTTTATCAGATGCAACACTTTATTCTCTCGGTGCAGCAAACACTGGACAAGCCAGAACCTTCAAAGATTGAAACTATTTTAAGGCAGTCTGACAAACCTCTGAAGTTGACTTCCAAATTGTATCAAGGGTTGATATAGGCTTTTTCTGATGACACAAAACATGTCAAACAAAAATGTGAGGAAGACCTGGGAGACACTTCTGATGATGAATGGATACAGCTATGTTTGAATGCCCAGTCATGTTCATATAATCTCAGACATAAATTAGTGCAGTTTACGACCATCCATAGAACGTACTATATTCCAGTGAAACTGAATATCATGCACTCAGAAATGGAATTCCTCTGCTGGAGGTGTAAAACACAAAAGGGGACATCTTTGCATATGTTATGATCTTGTGAATGCTGGCTACATTCTCTTTATGTTTCCTTGGAAATGTTGATACTGGAGGCTGTTATAAGAAGAAACTGTGTAACCATAGCATTTAGAGCAGTTAAGAAATGCAGTGCCAAAAAATTGGAAGGTTAGTTATCCTCCCACAATGTCATAATGAATGCCCCAAATGTCAAATAATGTATCACTAGATTTGATTTATTACTAGATTAAGTGTATATTGTGCAACTTTGATAAGGCATGGGTGCCTTATGGAATACTGTATGACAAAATGGGTCTGTCATGAAAACATTAGAATTTTTTTTTGTCAAGCATATATACCTGCTCCAAAAAATAAAGGGAACACTAAAATAACACATCCTAGATCTGAATGAATGAAATAATCTTATTAAATACTTTTTTCTTTTCATAGTTGAATGTGCTGACAACAAAATCACACAAAAATAATCAATGGAAATCCAATTTATCAACTCATGGAGGTCTGGATTTGGAGTCACACTCAAAATTAAAGTGGAAAACCACACTACAGGCTGATCCAACTTTGATGTAATGTCCTTAACCTCTTACATCTAGACGTTCCGCTAGCGGAACACCTGCTCCAATATCCAATGATAGGCGTGGCGCGAATTACAAATTCCTCAAAAATACAAAAACTTCAATTTTTCAAACATATGACTATTTCACAGCATTTTAAAGACAAGACTCTCCTTTATCTAACCACACTGTCCGATTTCAAAAAGGCTTTACAGCGAAAGCAAAACATTAGATTATGTCAGCAGAGTACCAAGCCAGAAATAATCAGACACCCATTTTTCAAGCTAGCATATAATGTCACAAAAACCCAGAAGACAGCTAAATGCAGCACTAACCTTTGATGATCTTCATCAGATGACACACCTAGGACATTATGTTACACAATACATGCATGTTTTGTTCAATCAAGTTCATATTTATATCAAAAAACAGCTTTTTACATTAGCATGTGACGTTCAGAACTAGCATACCCCCCGCAAACTTCCGGGGAATTTGCTAACAATTTACTAAATTACTCACGATAAACGTTCACAAAAAGCATAACAATTATTTTAAGAATTATAGATACAGAACTCCTCTATGCACTCGATATGTCCGATTTTAAAATAGCTTTTTGGTGAAAGCACATTTTGCAATATTCTAAGTACATAGCCCAGCCATCACGGGCTAGCTATTTAGACACCCGGCAAGTTTAGCCTTCACCAAAATCAGATTTACTATTATAAAAGTTTGATTACCTTTTGTTGACTTCATCAGAATGCACTCCCAGGACTGCTACTTCAATAACAAATGTTGGTTTGGTCCAAAATAATCCATCGTTATATCCGAATAGCGGCGTTTTGTTCGTGCGTCCCAGACACTATCCGAAATGGTAAATCAGGGTCGTGCGCATGGCGCAATTCGTGACAAAAAAATTCTAAATATTCCATTACCGTACTTCGAAGCATGTCAACCGCTGTTTAAAATCAATTTTTATGCAATTTATCTCTTAAAAAAGCGATAATATTCCGACAGGGAATCTCCTTTTCGGCAACCAGAGGAAAAATCACAAAGACGGGGGCGGCCAGGGCACGCGCCTAAGCCCACAGTCCCTTGATCGGCCACTTGAGAAAGGCGATAATGTGTTTCAGCCTGGGGCTGGGATGACGACATTCAGGTTTTTCCCGGGCTCTGAGCGCCCATGGAAGACGTAGGAAGTGTCACGTTAGAGCAGAGATCCTTTGTAAAAGATAGAGATGGCAAAGAAGTTCAAGAAATGGTCAGACAGGCCACTTCCTGTAAAGGAATCTCTCAGGTTTTGACCTGCCATTTGAGTTCTGTTATACTCACAGACACCATTCAAACAGTTTTAGAAACTTTGGAGTGTTTTCTATCCAAAGCCAATAATTATATGCATATTCTAGTTACTGGGCAGGAGTAGTAACCAGATTAAATAGGGTACGTTTTTTATCCAGCCGTGAAAATACTGCCCCCTAGCCATAACAGGTTAAAACAAGTCAAAATGAGGCTCAGTAGTGTGTGTGGCCTCCACGTGCCTGTATGACCTCCCTACAACGCCTGGGCATGCTCCTGATGAGGTGGCGGATGGTCTCCTGAGGGATCTCCTCCCAGACCTGGACTAAAGCATCCGCCAACTCCTGGACAGTCTGTGGTGCAACGTGGCGTTGGTGGATGGAGCGAGACATGATGTCCCAGATGTGCTCAATTGGATTCAGGTCTGGGGAACGGGCGGGCCAGTCCATAGCATCAATGCCTTCCTCTTGCAGGAACTGCTGACACACTCCAGCCACATGAGGTCTAGCATTGTCTTGCATTAGGAGGAACCCAGGGCCAACCGTACCAGCATATGGTCTCACAAGGGAGTCTGAGGATCTCATCTCAGGTACCAAATGGCAGTCAGGCTAACTCTGGCGAGCACATGGAGGGCTTTGCATCCCCCCAAAGAAATGCCACCCCACACCATGACTGACCCACCGCCAAACCGGTCATGCTGGAGGATGTTGCAGGCAGCAGAACATTCTCCACGGCATCTCCAGACTCTTTCACGTCTGTCACATGTGCTCAGTGTGAACCTGCTTTCATCTGTGAAGAGCACAGGGCGCCAGTGGCGAATTTGCCAATCTTGGTGTTCTCTGGCAAATGCCAAACGTCCTGCACGGTGTTGGGCTGTAAGCACAACCCCCACCTGTGGACGTCGGGCCCTCATACCACCCTCATGGAGTCTGTTTCTGACCGTTTGAGCAGACACATGCACATTTGTGGCCTGCTGGAGGTCATTTTGCAGGGCTCTGGCAGTGCTCCTCCTGCTCCTCCTCGCACAAAGGCGGAGGTAGTGGTCCTGCTGCTGGGTTGTTGCCCTCCTACGGCCTCCTCCACGTCTCCTGATGTACTGGCCTGTCTCCTGGTAGCGCCTCCATGCTCTGGACACTATGCTGACAGACACAGCAAACCTTCTTGCCACAGCTCGCATTGATGTGCCATCCTGGATGAGCTGCACTACCTGAGCCACTTGTGTGGGTTGTAGACTCCGTCTCACGCTACCACTAGAGTGAAAGCACCGCCAGCATTCAAAAGTGACCAAAACATCAGCCAGGAAGCATAGGAACTGAGAAGTGGTCTGTGGTCACCACCTGCAGAACCACTCCTTTATTGGGGGTGTCTTGCTAATTGCCTATAATTTCCACCTGTTGTCTATTCCATTTGCACAACAGCATGTGAAATTTATTGTCAATCAGTGTTGCTTCCTAAGTGGACAGTTTGATTTCACAGAAGTGCGATTGACTTGGAGTTACATTCTGTTGTTTAAGTGTTCCCTTTATTTTTTTGAGCAGTGTATATTTTTTTATGGCACATGAGACACCTGTCTGATTTGCGCCTGTTTTAGTGGACCAATCCATTGAGGAGGCCACAGGGATGCCCCGGTCCAAGAATATGGGGATTGTGGTTCAGATGCACAAGGCATGTCTCTCTCCAGAATGAGCTCTCTCCCACCATTTTATGGGTATTCATTGTTTCATAACTTCGTTGCGTGCATTGTTTACTATGTCTATCAATACCCCATTTCAAATATCACCAGTAATAGCCTACATTTACCATACATTCCCATCATTTCTAATCTGCAATGTTTATTTGGTTAGGTAATTTCTGATAATTCATTGAATATATTATTATTACAGTCATTTACCGTTCTCAATGTTGGAGTGTACATGTCTTTTGCAGAACTCACAACCTATGCTACACTCGTGAGAAACTCGTATTTGTTTATTTCATTCCATTTACGAGTTTTGTCAAAAAATAATAATTTACTCTGCTCTCAATGTTGAGTAAGGCACCTGATAACCCATATAGAAGTAGGATTAGTCTACCTGTCCTTTGTGCAAATTTAGGCCTATAAATGTGCCCATTTGGGGATGTCTGATAGTATTTCTGATTGCCTTAACTCACCACCACTAATGAACTGTGGAGCTTCTCAAAGTAATTTTTCTTCACCTCAAACAGCAAGGAAACAAAGTCTGTTTCAAGAAACAATTGAGAATAACAATATTTCCATATCTCTACCTTTCGATAACCACTCAGCAAGAAAGAGAAAATGTAATGGTCTGATCCAATGGAAACATAAAATACTTGACACAGTTGATAGTTGATACAATGTTTACAGTTAGTTGCAGACAGGTCAGGCGTTGCCAATGTGATTTATAGGAAATTCATTTAATAGGATATTGTTTTTATGTGTTGGCTTTATGTATTTTTACATAGTTGGCAATTGCAATAAAAGTTACTTTTAGATTTGTATCATTTTTATTTAGATTAAGATTGTAGATAAACCACAGACAATGTGTGTAATGCATCGTAATGATCAGACCAAACTGCAGCAGGGATGTGAATCATCTTCTTGATTTATTAAAGAAATGAACACCGAACAAAAACCGATGAAAACCAGTCCGGTACGGTACTAAGACTATACATGGAACAACCACCCACAAAACACAAAACAAAAACCCCTCCTTAAATAGGGCCTCTAATCAGAGGAAACGAGATACAGCTGTCTCCAATTAGAGACCAATCCCAAACAATACCACATAGAAATAGAAATACTCGGAAATCAAACATAGAAATACATAACATAGAACTAACCCAAAATCCCAACAACAAAAAACAAACACACCCCTGCCACACCCTGACCAAACTACAATAACAAATAACCCCTTTTACTGGTTAGGACGTGACACAATGATTTTGAGATAGAAAGACTATTATATATTACAATAAAATATTCCACAATAATGTGCAAATGAAAATTATTACTGGTAAGCAGATTGGTAGAAATTGTAAAATAAATTGGCACATAGGTTGGGTGTATATATGGGAAAATAATTGTTTTAAAGTTTAGACAAATCCATTAGATTGAAAGAAAAGACTACTGTTGGTTGACTAAGATTTGTTTGGGTCGGGTAGAGTGAAATTTATGGAGGACCCCCAGACCCCCTGCCAGGTGTTGTCCCCCCCTTCCTCTCCACTTCTAAAACAAAAGTTGTGCCCTTGGTGACAGGTATCAAGAAATGAGGCGCCATTTAACCTTGCAACAGTTTTGGTGGATTTTTACCTTTATATTTGTTGACTTCTGATATCAGGAAGTCTCCCTGTTGTGTAAGATTATGTAACTAATGGCTTACATCAATGATTTTATGTGCATTACACTTTCTAAAAACTGCACTTCGAATCTGCTGGAGGTTAAGTCCATATATGAGAGGGTTAAAGACAGGTGGTAAAATAAGGAATTGTATAGCCATTGCATTACGCATATTTAGCGTAATATTTACATTACTATTCCATCCTTGCAGAGTGTCAAACAGAGTCACTGTGATGTAAATAACCATTGTTATTAAATGTGGCACACAAGTCTGTGTGAACTTAATCCTTCCCTTAGCTGACTTTACACAATTTCTTACAATCTGACAGTAAGAAAATAGAATGAAAAGTATCTGCAAAACATGAACCACTATTACAAATTTGTTAAAATTCTGATTGATTGTAATGACTAAACATGCATGTTTCACTATAGACGGAATGTCACAGAAGATCTTATCAATGCGAGATCCACACAAAGGTAGTCTGACGGTTAAACTAAGTGCTATGAGTGCTATAAATAAAGGATAACACCAAGAAAATAAGAGTAACTTTCTAACAGTTAAAGATGTCACAATGGTATGGTATAGTAGTGGTCTGCATATTGCCACATACCTGTCGTAAGACATCACTGTTAGAGTAGAAAGTTCACACAGGACAGATGTGTATATTACAAAGGTTTGAGTGAAACATCCACCATAAGATATCACCTGAACATCTGACTGAAGGTCCAGTAAGAACTTGGGATAGAAACCAGCAGTTCCATACAATCCATTGACACATAGACTACACAGAAAGATATACATGGGCTCATGGAGACCTTTCTCCTGAATGATTGTTATGATCAGAGTCAGATTCACAGTGATGATGAGAAGGTATGTGATAAGAGACAAGATAAAATAGACCGATTTGTTGTTAAATGTCTCTTGTAAGCCAAAGAGATAAAAGAACTTGACTTGGGTTGAGTTCTCCATAGCTTTTGTTAATTTTCTTCCTCTGGTCAATGCAGAAATTCTTAGTCCTTGCAAGGCTTGAGTGTGTATGGATGTGAATAAATTCAAGTGTGAATCATTTGATTCGGTTTAGGCTCAGACTAAACACAATAGTTTTAACAAAACAAATTTACATCCTCCCTCAAACTCTTATCAAAAAAAGATCCCGATAATATCTGTACATTATCAGACTTCTGAGGTATGAAAGAAATGAAAAAACTTGTGTCCATGAAATGTCTTCTTGCTTGACAGAGGAGACTACTCCAATAACTTGCATTGCTAGCCTCTAAATATACCATACTGTATGATCACATGGGATTGTAGTTTCTGTGTCAACATGTAACCACTCCATAGAGATTGATCTGTATTGAGTTTATGATAAGCAACTAATTGGATTATATTTACTTTATTTATGTATTAACCCAGCAAACAGGGGATGTCCTAAGGACATTAGGCAACGTTCCCATTAGGTCCCTTTAAGGCAGCGTCTCCCAAACTGTCCTGGGGACCCCAAGTGGTGCACGTGCATTTCTTTGCCCTAGTACTACATAGCTGATTCAAATAATCAAATCTGAATGATTAGTTGATTATTTGAATCAGCTGTGTAGTGCTAGGGCAAAAACCAAAACGTGCACCCTTTTTGGGTCCCCAGGTCAAAGTTTGGGAAATGTTGCTTTAAGGGTTTCAGCGAGACGTCATCCCACTGATGACTTTGTTCAATAGTCAGAACTTTGTAGGAATATTAAAACATGACATTTACCTCGGGACCATAAGAGGGCGTTCAGTACAGGTACCGGTTTGGTCACAGAATAATGTTATTATAAGGTTTACTGATCAAAAATGTAAACATAACATGCAACAATTTGAAAGATTTTACTGAATTACATTTCATATAAGGAAGTCAGTCAATTGAAATAAATGAATTAGGCCATAATCTATGGATTTCACATGACTGGGAATAGACCCTTTAAAAAAAATGTAAGGTTATGGATCAGAAATACAGTCAGTATCTGGTGATCACCATTTGCCTCATACAGCGCGACACAACTAATTTGCATAGAGTTGATCATGCTGTTGATTGTGGATTGTTGTCCCAGTCCTCTTCAATGGCTGTGCGAAGTTGCTGGATATTGGCGGGAACTGGAACACCCTGTCGTACACGTCGATCCAGATTATCCCAAACATGCTCAATGGGTGACATGTCTGCTGAGTATGCAAACCATGGAAGAACTGGGACATTTTCAGCTTCCAGAAATTGTGTACAGATCCTTGCGACATGGGTCTGTGTATTATCATGCTAAAACTTGAGATGATGGCAGCTGATGAGCGGCACGACAATGGGCCTCAGGATCTCGTCATGGTGTGTCTGTGCATTCAAATTGCAATTGACAAAATGCAATTGTGTTCTTTGTCCATAGCTTATGCCTGCCCATGTGGATCAAATTTGAGAAAATCTACTTTTTGTGGGTATGGAACATTTCTGGGATCTTTCATTTCCGCTCATGAAACATGGGACCAATACTTTACATGTTGCGTTTATATTTCTGTTCATTGTATTTTGATGTCCATTAGGGAACATTGTGATAAGGTTCCTATTTGTGTCGGACGTTTTCCAAAAGACATTCAATGAACAAAAGGAGACATTTCATGATGGTCAAGGGGATGTCACATGATGGTGGTTTTTAGACCGTTCTCAAGACTTCCTTTTACTAGTCTTCAGAACTTCACGAGATGGTCCCACGGGAACATTATTTGGGGAACCTTTGTCTAGTTCCCTGTAAGTTACTAGGATGTTACCGAGTACCATATCAAGACCATGTCAGGTACTTTTTAGGACGTTCTCAGGACTTAATTTGACTAGTCTTATGGTCCCAAGGGAACATTCTCTCTGCGACCTTTGTCTAGTTCCCTGTAAGTTAGAAGGACGTCACCGAGAACCATATCAAGACCTTTTTAGGACATTCTCAATACTTTTATTTTACTAGTCATTAGGATGTTACGGGAAGGTCCCACAGGAAAGTTTTCTGTGTTACCTTTGTCTAGTTCCTTGTTAGTTACTAGGACGTCACCGAGGACCATATCAGGACAATGCCAGGTACTTTTTAGGACATTCTCTGGACTTAATTTTACTAGTCTTCAGTAGGTTGTGTGATGGTCCCAAGGGAACTTTCTCTGGGGAACCTTTGTCTAGTTCTTGCTAAGTTACTAGGACGTCACTGAGGACCATATCAAGACTTTCTTAGGACGTTCTCAGGACCTTCATTTTAATAGTCATTAGGACGTTGCGTGATGGTCCCAAGAGAACATCCCTGCAAACAAAAATAATTTGTTAGGACATCCTTGAAATGTCACGAAATGGTCTTCTAAAGTAGTCAGGACATTGTGCCATGGTCCGTGGAGTTTTTTTTCAAGTTCCCAGTTTGTCCCAGGAACATCCCGAGGACATTTTTAGGACTTTCTTGGGAAGTTGTGGGAAGTCTTGGGAAGTGGTGTCATTCACGTGATGGTCCCAGGTGGCCAAAACCATTATAAGTAAAATAATTAAATGGCATGGGGTTTAAGGTAAGTCGTAAGCTGTTCAGCTAAAATAGTGTACAAATCTTTAATCAGTGACAATATGATTATACTGATCTTTCTGCTGTTCCACAAAGTCTAAAGAATTTCAGAAGTCCCCCCTCCACATTCATTACCTATAATACATCTCTAAACAGCATTCGAGTGCCATCTGCTCTGCCATTTTAGTTATCAGTTAATCTGAATATTCTATTATCATTGATTTAATTGACTGTCATGCCCTGACCTGAGAGAGACGGTTTATTTCTCTATTTTGTTAGGTCAGGGTGTGGGGTGGGCATTCTATGTTTTGTATTTCTTTGTTTTGGGCCGAGTATGGTTCCTAATCATAGGCAGCTGTCTATCGTTGCCTCTGATTAGGAATCATACTTAGGCAGCCTTTTCCCACCTGTGTTTGTGGGTAGTTGTTTTCTGTTTAGTTTTCTGTACCTGACAGAACTATTGGCTTGTTTTCGTTTTGTTATTTTGTTCAAGTGTTTAATGGTGGAATAAAATCATGAGCACTTACCACGCTGCGCTTTGGTCCCCTCTCTACAACAGCCGTTACATTGACTTATTTCAGCTATTTCAGTTTGGGTTTTCAGTATAGTTGTCTAATGTTGGTGGGTTATATTATTCGGTTTTAATCGTACTCCTGAATCACTATTACAGTTTTTCTTGAGTGTATTTTTAACAGAGCTGAGATTTACTTTGAAGTGCGAAGTGTAGGAATACATGTGGATTCAGTCATTGACATACAGTGAGGGAAAAAAGTATTTGATCCCCTGCTGATTTTGTACGTTTGCCCACTGACAAAGAAATGATCAGTCTATAATTTTAATGGTAGGTTTATTTGAACAGTGAGAGACAGAATAACAACAAAAAAATCCCCAAAAACGCATGTCAAAAATGTTATAAAATGATTTGCATTTTAATGAGGGAAATAAGTATTTGACCCCTCTGCAAAACGTGACTTAGTACTTGGTGGCAAAATCCTTGTTGGCAATCACAGAGGTCAGATGTTTCTTGTAGTTGGCCACCAGGTTTGAACACATCTCAGGAGGGATTTTGTCCCACTCCTCTTTGCAGATCTTCTCCAAGTCATTAAGGTTTCGAGGCTGACGTTTGGCAACTCGAACCTTCAGCTCCCTCCACAGATTCTCTATGGGATTAAGGTCTGGAGACTGGCTAGGCCACTCCAGGACCTTAATGTGCTTCTTCTTGAACTACTCCTTTGTTGCCTTGGCCATGTGTTTTGGGTCATTGTCATGCTGGATTACCCATCCACGACCCATTTTCAATGCCCTGGCTGAGGGAAGGAGGTTCTCACCCAAGATTTGACGGTACATGGCCCAGTCCATCGTTCCTTTGATGAGGTAAAGTTGTCATGTTCCCTTAGCAGAAAAACCCCCCCAAAGCATAATGTTTCCACCTCCATGTTTGACGGTGGGGATGGTGTTCTTGGGGTCATAGGCAGCATTCCTCCTCCTCCAAACACGGCGAGATGAGTTGATGCCAAAGAGCTCCATTTTGGTCTCATCTGACCACAACACTTTCACCCAGTTGTCCTCTGAATCATTCAGATGTTCATTGGCAAACTTCAGACGGGCATGTATATGTGCTTTCTTGAGCAAGGGGACCTTGCGGGCGCTGCAGGATTTCAGTCCTTCACGGCGTAGTGTGTTACCAATTGTTTTCTTGGTGACTATGGTCCCAGCTGCCTTGAGATCATTGACAAGATCCTCCCGTGTAGTTCTGGGCTGATTCCTCACCGTTCTCATGATCATTGCAACTCCACGAGGTGAGATCTTGCATGGAGCCCCAGGCCGAGGGAAATTAACAGTTATTTTGTGTTTCTTCCATTTGTGAATAATCACACCAACTGTTGTCACCTTCTCACCAAGCTGCTTGGCGATGGTCTTGTAGCCCATTCCAGCCTTGTGTAGGTCTACAATCTTGTCCCTGACATCCTTGGAGAGCTCTTTGGTCTTGGCCATGGTGGAGAGTTTGGAATCTGATTGATTGATTGCTTCTGTGGACAGGTGTCTTTTATACCAGGTAACAAGCTGAGATTAGGAGCACTCCCTTTAAGAGTAATATCAGCTCGTTACCTGTATAAAAGACACCTGGGAGCCAGAAATCTTTCTGATTGAGAGGGGGTCAAATACTTATTTCCCTCATTAAAATGCAAATCAATTTATAACATTTTTGACATCTGTTTTTTTTGTTGTTATTCTGTCTCTCACTGTTCAAATAAACCTTCCATTAAAATTATAGACTGATCATTTCTTTGTCAGTGGGCAAATGTAGTAAATCAGCAGGGGATCAAATACTTTTTTCCCTCACTGTATGGGCCAACTCTTTTCTCTGTATACATCAATGATGTCGCTCTTGCTGCTGGTGAGTCTCTGATCCACCTCTACGCAGACGACACCATTCTGTATACTTCTGGCCCTTCTTTGGACACTGTGTTAACTACCCTCCAGACGAGCTTCAATGCCATACAACTCTCCTTCCATGGCCTCCAACTGCTCTTAAATACAAGTAAAACTAAATGCATGCTCTTCAAACGATCGCTGCCTGCACCTGCCCGCCCGTCCAGCATCACTACTCTGGACAGTTCTGACTTAGAATATGTGGACAACTACAAATACCTAGGTGTCTGGTTAGACTGTAAACTCTTCTTCCAGACTCACATCAAACATCTCCAATCCAAAGTTAAATCTAGAATTGGCTTCCTATTTCGCAACAAAGCATCTTTCACTCATGCTGCCAAACATACCCTCGTAAAACTGACCATCCTACCGATCCTCGACTTCGACGATGTCATTTACAAAATAGCCTCCAATACCCTACTCAATAAATTGGATGCAGTCTATCACAGTGCCATCCGTTTTGTCACCAAAGCCCCATATACTACCCACCACTGCGACCTGTACGCTCTCGTTGGCTGGCCCTCGCTTCATACTCGTAGCCAAACCCACTGGCTCCAGGTCATCTACAAGACCCTGCTAGGTAAAGTCCCCCCTTATCTCCGCTCACTGGTCACCATAGCAGCACCCCACCTGTAGCACGCGCTCCAGCAGGTATATCTCTCTGGTCACCCCCAAAGCCAATTCCTCCTTCGGCCGCTTCTCCTTCCAGTTCTCTGCTGCCAATGACTGGAACGAACTACAAAAATCTCTGAAACTGGAAACACTTATCTCCCTCACTAGCTTTAAGCACCAGCTGTCAGAGCAGCTCACAGATCACTGCACCTGTACATAGCCCATCTATAATTAGCCCAAACAACTACCTCTTCCCCTACTGTATTTATTTTATTTATTTATTTTGCTCCTTTGCACCCCATTATTTCTATTTTTACTTTGCACTTTCTTCCACTGTAAATCTACCATTCCAGTGTTTTACTTGCTATATTGTATTTACTTTGCCACCATGGCCTTTTTTGCCTTTACCTCCCTTATCTCACCTCATTTGCTCACTTTGTATATAGACTTCTTTTTCTACTATATTATTGACTGTATGTTTGTTTTACTCCATGTGTAACTCTGTGTTGTTGTATGTGTCAAACTGCTTGCTTTATCTTGGCCAGGTCGCAATTGTAAATGAGAACTTGTTCTCAACTTGCATACCTGGTTAAATAAAGGTGAAATAAATAAAATAAATATATATTTACCCCCAAAATATATGGGGGATTGGAAATGATGCAGACAATTACATTGATGGAAGCAACAATCTTTCCACAATATTAAGCTGATCCACCCCTTAAAAAGGACAGAGAAAGTTAATGTCGATCCATGGAGGCAAAAAGGACAAAGTGCTGAGTTTAATTCAATAATACAAAAGCTGCAATTTGGAGAGTTGAAAATATAGAGAGGGCAGGACCAGAAAATGAATGTTTGTTTGTGATGATTGAGGTACTATACAAATTAGACAGTCACAAGATCGGGACTTCAAATAGGCCTATGGCACGTCAAGGGAACTGTGGCCTACTGTTCAGATGGGTTAAATGGAAACTGAAATCTGGACACAGACTGTAGATCTATTACCTCTCACATAGCCTCAAAATGAACTGCTGCAAAATTAAGCATTTCTTGCAGTAAAATTATACACTAAATGTAGGTCAAAATTGGACTTGAGAACAGGAGTGGAGGAGTTCTTCCATCTTCAGAGAATGCGAATGCACAGTTGGATACCGTCTGTATAGAGGTGCTATATTTATCAGCATCATAAAAACTGATAGTATTTCAACCACATAAAATATGTATCCAAGTCGAACTGAAATGTTATCAGAAACATGTTGGGAAATCTTATCAGAAACATGCTTTCTATTTCCTTATAATTGATCAAAGTGATGACGTTTGAAAAAATTGAAAATTTAGCACAGAGAGTCTTTCCAGTTTTTTTTTGTTATTGCATTTTCTCCCCGGGCCCTAAACATCTTGGCGCCATGAAAGAACCAGAGGTGACAGAGAAAGCTTTACAGATGTCAACTAAATTGAAGAATTCATTCTATCGATTTATGATATTCCGGTGAGCAAGGGTTTATTTAGTATTCTAGGGCAACATATGACAGAAGAGAAGTATCTAATTATAGACAAGTTGACTAACAAGTAGCCTACCAAAATGTTGGAAATAATAAGCAGAAACATTTTGAAATAGTACAAAAATGTAGTTCTATGTAGTACTGTGCGATTCCCAAATTCTGTTCTGGACTTGGGGACTGTGAAAGGACCCCTGGTGACACGTCTTGTGGGGTATGAGCTCTGTGCTAGTCATTTGAACAGACAGCATAGTGCTTTCAACATTTAGCAGACGCTCTTATCCAGAGCGACTTATAGTAGTGAATGCATACATTTCTTTTCTTTTTTTCCTGTGCTGGGGCCCCGTGGGAATCGAACCCACAACCCTGGCAGTGCAAACACCATGCTCTACCAACTGAGCTACAGGGAAGGCATGTCAATATCTCTCACAAAGACAAGTAGTGATGCAGTTAATCTCTCTTCTACTTTGAGCCAGGAGAGATTGACGTTAGCGCTACGTGTACATTTAAGGGGCAGCCGTGCCGCTCTGTTCTGGGCCAACTGTAATTTGCCTATGTCCCTCTTTGTGGCACTACAAATCAAATCAAATATAATTATATTAAGCACATGTGCCAAATACAACAGGTTACTGTGAAATGCTTACTTACAAGCCCTTAACCAACAATGTAATTTTAAGAAAATAATTAGTCTATATACAGGGGGTACCGGAATCAATGTGGGGGGGGGGGGGGGGGTGCAGATTAGTCAAGGTAATTTGTACATGTAGGTAGGGGTACAGTGACTATGCATAGGTAATAAACAGCGAGTAGCAGCAGTGTAAAAACAAAGGGGGTCAATGTAATTTGTCCGGGTGGCCATTTGATTAATTGTTCAGCAGTCTTATGACTTGGGGGTAGAAGCTGTTATGGAGCCTTTTGGACCTAGACTTGGCGCTCCGGTACTGCTTGCCGCACGGTAGTGGAGAGAACAGCCTATGACTTGGGTGACTGGAGTCTTTGACAATTTTTGGGGGCCTTCCTCTGACACTGCCTAGTACATAGGTCCTGGATGGCAGGACGCTTGGCCCCAGTTATGTATTGGGGCTGTACGCACTACCCTCTGTAACACCTTATGGTCGGATGCCAAGCAGTTGCCATACCAGGCAGTGATGCAACCGGTCAGGATGCTCTCGATGGTGCAGCTGTAGAACCTTTTGAGGATCTGGGGACACGTGTCAAATCTTTTCAGTCTCCTGAAGGGGAAAAGGCATTGTCGTGCCCTCTTCATGACTTTCTTGGTGAGTTTGGACCACAAGAGTCTGTTGGTGATGGGGACAGCAAGGAACTTGAAACTCTCGACCTGCTCCACTACAGCCCTGTCGATGTGAATGGGGGCATGTTAAGCACTCCTTTTCCTGTAGTCCATGATCATCTCCTTTGTCTTGCTCAAATTGAGGGAGAGGTTGTTGTCCTGATACCACACGGCCAGGTCTCTGACCTTCTCCCTGTAGGCTGTCTTATTGTCGTCAGTGATCAGGCCTACCACAGTTGTGATGTCAGCAAACTTAATTAACCTCTTATATCTAGACGTTCCGCTAGCGGAACACCTGCTCCAATATCCAATGAATGCATACATTTCTTTTTTTTTTTTAATTAACCTCTTACATCTAGACGTTCCGCTAGCGGAACACCTGCTCCAATATCCAATGAATGCATACATTTCTTTTTTTTTTTTCCTGTGCTGGCCCCCCGCGTGGCGCGAATTACAAATTCCTCAAAAATACAAAAACTTCAATTTTTCAAACATATTACTATTTTACAGCATTTTAAAGACAAGACTCTCCTTTATCTAACCACACTGTCCGATTTCAAAAAGGCTTTACAGCGAAAGCAAAACATTAGATTATGTCAGCAGAGTACCAAGCCAGAAATAATCAGACACCCATATAATGTCACAAAAAACAAAACCACAGCTAAATGCAGCACTAACCTTTGATGATCTTCATCAGATGACACGCCTAGGACATTATGTTATACAATACATGCATGTTTTGTTCAATCAAGTTCATATTTATATCAGAAACCAGCTTTTTACATTAGCATGTGACGTTCAGAACTAGCATTCCCACCGAACACTTCCGGTGAATTTACTAAATTACTCACGATAAACGTTCACAAAAAACATAATTATTTTAAGAATTATAGATACAGAACTCCTTTGTGCAATCGAGGTGTCCGATTTTAAAATAGCTTTTCGGTGAAAGCACATTTTGCAATATTCTGAGTAGATAGCCCAGCCATCACGGCTAGCTATTTTGACACCCACCAAGTTTAGCCCTGACCAAACTTCGATTTACTATTAGAAAAGTTTGATTACCTTTGGTGTTCTTCGTCAGAATGCACTCCCAGGACTGCTACTTCAATAACAAATGTTGGTTTGGTTCAAAATAATCCATAGTTATATCCAAATAATGGCGTTTTGTTCGTGCGTTCAAGACACTATCCGAAGTGTAAATAAGGGTCACGCGCACGACGCATTTCGTGACAAAAATTTTCTAAATATTCCATTACCGTACTTCGAAGCATGTCAACCGCTGTTTAAAATCAATTTTTATGCAATTTTTCTCGTTAAAAAGCGATAATATTCCGACCGGGAAAGCGTGTATACGTACAAAGAGAGAGAAAATAAAAGCATGGGATCCCCTCGTGCACGAGCCTGAGTTTCATAGTACTGTGACCGGCCACTATCCAAACGCGCTACTTTTTTTCAGCCAGAGCCTGCAAAGCCACGATTCAGCTTTTTGCCGCCTTCTGAGAGCCCGTGGGAGCTGTAGGAAGTGTCACGTAACAGCAGAGATCCCCTGTAATGGATAGAGATAATCAAGAAGGCCAAGAAATGGTCAGACAGGGTACTTCCTGTACAGAATCTTCTCAGGTTTTGGCCTGCCAAATGAGTTCTGTTATACTCACAGACACCATTCAAACAGTTTTAGAAACTTTGGAGTGTTTTCTATCCAAAGCTAGTAATTATATGCATATTCTAGTTTCTGGGCAGGAGTAATAATCAGATTAAATCGGGTACATTTTTTATCCGGCCGTGAAAATACTGCCCCCTAGCCATAACAGGTTAACCTCTATGGGCTAGGTGGGACGCTAGCGTGCCACCCGTGGTGCACTCCATCAACAGCAGGTGCATTTCAAGAGCGGCAAATTTGAATCCAAATAAATGTCAAAATTCAAATTTTTCAAAAATACAACTATTTTACACCATTTGAAAGATAAACATCTCCTTAATCTAACCACGTTTTACGATTTCAAAAAGGTTTTACGGCGAAAGCATAAATTTAGAGTATGTTAGGACAGTACATTTACAAGAGTTGTGTGTAATGTTTTGTCAAGTCAAAGACAGGGTCACCAAAACCATAAAACCAGCTAAAATGATGCACTAACCTTTTACAATCTCCATCAGATGACACTCCTAGGACATTATGTTAGACAATGCATGCATTTTTAGTTCTATCAAGTTCATATTTATATCCAAAAACAGCGTTTTACTATGGCATTGATGTTGAGGAAATCGTTTCCCTCCAATAACCGGCAGTCAAGTCAGCGTCACAAATTAAATAATTAAAATTAGAAAACATTGGTAAAATATTATATTGTCATTTAAAGAATTATAGATTTACATCTCTTGAACGCAATCAACTTGCCAGATTTAAAAATAACCTTACTGGGAAATCACACTTTGCAATAATCTGAGCACTGCGCCCAGAAAAATACGCGTTGCGATACAGACTAGACGTCATGTTGGGGAGATCTAAAATCGAAAATGCTATGTAAATAATCCATTACCTTTGATTCTCTTCATCAGATGTCACTTCCAGGTATCACAGGTCCATAACGAATGTAGTTTTGTTCAAAAAAGCTCATCATTTATGTCCAAAAATCTCCGTCTTGTTAGCACATGATCTAAGCCAGCCGGACTTCTCGTCATGAACGAGGGGAAAAAATATATTTACGTTCGTTCAAACATGTCAAACGTTGTATAGCATAAATCATTAGGGCCTTTTTTAACCAGAACATGAATAATATTCAAGGTGGACGAATGCATACTCTTTTATAACGTATTGGAACGAGGGTACCCAACATGAACTCGCGCGCCAGGTGTCTAATGGGACATCATCGTTCCATGGCTCTTGTTCGGTCAGATCTCCCTCCAGAAGACTCAAAACACTTTGTAAAGGCTGGTGACATCTAGTGGAAGCAATAGGAAGTGCCAAAATATTCCTAAACCCCTGTGTTTTTCAATGGGATAGGTTTAAAGTCAATACAACACATCAGGTATCCACTTCCTGTCAGAAAATGTCTCAGGGTTTTGCCTGCCAAATGAGTTCTGTTATACTCACAGACACCATTCAAACAGTTTTAGAAACTTTAGAGTGTTTTCTATCCATATATAATAAGTATATGCATATTCTAGTTACTGGGTAGGATTAGTAACCAGATTAAATCGGGTACATTTTTTTTATCCAGACGTGCAAATGCTGCCCCCTAGCCCTAACAGGTTAACCTGTTAGGGCTAGGGGGCAGCATTTGCACGTCTGGATAAAAAAAATGTACCCGATTTAATCTGGTTACTAATCCTACCCAGTAACTAGAATATGCATATACTTATTATATATGGATAGAAAACACTCTAAAGTTTCTAAAACGATGAACGCTGAGCTGTAGTCAATGAACAGCATTCTCCAATTGGTGTTATTTTTGTCCAGGTGGGAAAGGGCAGTGTGGAGTGCGATTGAGATTGCGTCATCTGTGAATCTGTTGGGGCGGTATGCGAATTGGAATGGATCTAGGGTTTCTGGGATGATGGTGTTGATGTAACCCATGTCCAGCCTTTCAAAGCACTTCATGGCTACCGACGTGAGTGCTACGTAGTGGTAGTCATTTAGGCAGGTTACCTTCGCTTTATTGGCATTATGGTAGTCTGCTTGAAACATGTAGGTATTATAGACTCGGTCAGGGAGAGGTTGAAAATGTCAGTGAAGACACTTGCCAGCTGGCACTGAAATAAATGTGTTAAATCTTTTCACGAACATGGCACTTCCGTTGACTGCAATACTGCAAAATGTAGTTATGTATAGAAGCTATTTTTCATCCTCTTAACCTCTATGGGCTAGGTGGGACGCTAGCGTGCCACCCGTGGTGCACTCCATCAACAGCAGGTGCATTTCAAGAGCGGCAAATTTGAATCCAAATAAATGTCAAAATTCAAATTTTTCAAACATACAACTATTTTACACCCTTTGAAAGATAAACATCTCCTTAATAATGGTGTGAACAGGGAGTACAGGAGGGGACTAAGTACGCACCCCTGAGGGGACCCCGTGTTGAGGATCAGCGTGTTGCCTACCCTTACCACCTGGGTCGGCCCGTCAGGAAGTCCAGGATCCAGTTGCAGAGGGAGGTGTTTAGTCCGAGGGTCCTTAGCTTGTGATGAGATTTGTGGGCACTATGGGGATGAACACTGAGCTGTAGTCAGTGAACAGCATTCTCACATAGGTGTTATCTTGTCCAGGTGGGAAAGGGCAGTATGGAATGCGATTGAGATTGTGTCATCTGTGGATCTGTTGTGGCGGTAATCGAATTGGAATGGATCTAGTGTTCCCGGGATGATGGTGTTGATGTAACCCATGTCCAGCCTTTCAAAGCACTTCATGGCTACGGAGCGGTAGTCATTTAGGCAGGTAACCTTTGCTTTATTGGCCACAGGCACTATGGTGGTCTGCTTGAAACATGTAGGTATTATAGACTCGGTCAAGGAGAGGTTGGAAATGTCAGTGAAGACACTTGCCAGCTGGCACTGAAATAAAATTGTTAAAACTGGTTTGAGGTGTCTGTTAAAGATAAGATTCTCATTAATCCAACCACAGTGTCCGATTTCAAAAAGGCATTACGACGATAGCATAGCATTAGATTATGTTAGGACAGCACCTAGACAAGAAAAACCACACAGCCATTTTCCAAGCAAGGAGAGGCGTCACAAAAACCAGAAATACAGCTAAAATGAATCACTAACCTTTGATGATCTTCATCAGATGGCACTCATAGGACTTCATGTTACACAATACATGTATGTTTTGTTCGATGAAGTTCATATTTATATCCAAAAATCTCAGTTTACATTGGCGCGTTATGTTCAGTAATGTTTTGCCTCCAAACCCTCCGGTGATTTTGCAGAGAGCCACATCAATTTACAGAAATACTAATCATAAACTTTGATAAAACATACAAGTGTTATGCACAGAATTAAAGATAAACTTCTCCTTAATGCAACAGCTGTGTCAGATTACAAAAAAGCTTCACGGCAAAAGCACACTTTGCAATAATCTGAGTACAGCACTCAGAAACCAAAATAAGCTATACAGATACCCGCCATATTGTGGAGTCAACAGAAGTCAGAAATAGCATTATAAATATACACTTACCTTTGATGATCTTTATCGGAATGCACTCCCAGGAATCCCAGTTCCACAGTAAATGTTCGTTTTGTTCGATAAAGTTCATCTTTATGTCCAAATACCTCAATTTTGTTCGCGCATTAGGTTCACTATTCCAAATGCAAGGCGCGCGCTTACTAAGTCAAGACGAAAAGTCAAAAAAGTTATACTACAGTTTGTAGAAACATGCCAAACGATGTATAGAATCAATCTTTAGGCTGTTTTTATCATAAATCTTCAATCAAATTCCAACCGGACAATTCCTTTCTCTTTAGGAATGAAGATGAACTCAGCTCGCTCCCAAGGTAGCGCGCGTTACTGAGCTCGGGCCTTTTTTTCAGATACTTAGTTCCATCAGCTCTTATTCTCTCCCCATTCACAGTAGAAGCCTGAAACAACGTTCTAAAGTCTGTTGACATCTAGTGGAAGCCTTAGGAAGTGCAATATGACCCCACAGACACTGTATATTGGATAGGGAATCACTTGAAAAACTACAAGTCTCAGATTTCCACTTCCTGGTTGGATTTATCTCAGGTTTTCACCTGCCATATGAGTTCTGTTATAGTCACAGACATCATTCAAACAGTTTTAGAAACTTCAGAGTGTTTTCTATCCAAATCTACTAATAATATGCATATTCTAGCTTCTGCGCCTCAATAGCAAGCAGTTTACTCTGGGCACGCTTTCCATCCGGATGTGAAAATACTGCCCCCAACCATCGAACATGGCACTTCCATTGACTGCAATACTGCAAAATGTAGTTATGTATAGAAGCTATTTTTCATCCTCTTAAAAATCTTAACACAGTGCCCCTACTTACAGAGGGAAGATCCAGCAAAGCTACAATCAATGGTTGGTTAGTCAATATGTCAATCCAACTCAAGATGCAAGGTTTGTCCAATAAATATTTTAATTTGCTGGCCCTTCCCTCTGTGATGAAGTAGTGTGAGTGTTATGACTGATTCAAACTACACTTGATTCAACACTTAGAGTTTTACAATTTAAATTATTATATACAATTCTTGCCACCAATAGATTGCTATATATATGGGTCATACAACAATCTCAGCTCTGTAGATTTTGCTGCAAAGAGACAGAATCAATAGATCATTTATTCTGGTATTGCCCCTATGTAACTTGTTTCTGGTCACAGGTTCAGGAATGGTTAAAAATCACAACATGCAATTAAAATGAACCTTACAGTGTTGGGCGGTTTGGAAAGCCATAGTCGGTCAGCCTTCCCTGTGGCTCAGTTGGTAGAGCATGGTGTTTGCAACACCAGTGTTGTGGGTTCAATTCTCACGGGGGGCCAGTAGGACATTTTTTTATGAAATGTATGCATTCACTACTGTAAGTCGCTCTGGATAAGAGCGTCTGCTAAATGACTAAAATGTCAATAAATAATATAATACTCATAGGAAAGGTTTTCATCTTTAGCTCACAATCTGTGGATAAAATACAAGTAGAAAGGGTTAAACATTTTGTAAAACATCACAGCACAATTGAAAGATATATGGCACATGGAAACCAAACATGGGTGGTCTATGGTGATAGGTGGGATGGGCTGAGAGTGGCTGAGGGTTGGGATTAAAGATCTTATGTTTATTGTATGAAATGGAACCAGCGGCCAAACGATTGAAGATGAATATTCTGACGTTTTTTGACAGTGCAATGTGAGTTTGCCAGTCTCCAGATCTCAACCCCATAGAAAATCTTTGGAGGGAGTTGAAAGTCCGTGTTGCCCAGCGACAGCCCCAAAACATCACTGCTCTAGAGGAGATCTGCATGGAGGAATGGGCCAAAATACCAGCAACAGTGTGTGAAAACCTTGTGAAGACTTACAGAAAACGTTTGACCTGTGTCATTGCCAACAAAGGGTATATAACAAAGTATTGAGATAACCTTTTGTTATTGACAAAATACTTATTTCCCACCATAATTTGCAAATAAATTCATTAAAAATCCTACAATGTGATTTTCTGTATTTTTTTTTCTCATTTTGTCTGTCATAGTTGACGTGTACCTATGATGAAAATTACAGGCCTCTCATCTTTTTAAGTGGGAGAACTTGCACAATTGGTGGCTGACTAAATACTTTTTTGCCCCACTGTATTAGAGTCAGTATAGCAATGTAACATTATTGATCTGTCAGTTTCCCTATATAATTCCCTACTTTTCACACTAACACGGTATAAACAGCTCTACAGGCTTCACTGTCATGGTGCACAGTCAAAACACAACACTATGCTCATCATGTCTTAGAAGGATCAGATGGTGACAGGTGTCCCAGCAGGGTCAGTCAGCCAGTGAAGACCAGTCTACAGAGCTCAGTTGAAATTTGCAGTTTATTATAACAATCAGTGAATGGATACAAAGTTCCATCTTGAGTTGATGGGTAGGATACAGTCTGAGATCTAGGAATTATTATTGAACCATTGATTCTATAATGTATCAACGTACTTCAAGGCAATTCTTTGTCATGCCTCATCTGAGCAGGATCAGATGGTGACAGGGGTCTCAGCAGGGTCAAGCAGTCAGGGAAGACCAGTCTGTGACCACTGAGATTAACTTTATCAGATGCAACACTTTATTCTCTCGGTGCAGCAAACACTGGACAAGCCAAAACCTTCAAAGATTGAAACTATTTTAAGGCAGTCTGACAAACCGCTGAAGTTGACTTCCAAATTGTATCAAGGGTTGATACAGGCTTTTTCTGATGACACAAAAATGTGAGGAAGACCTGGGAGACACTTCTGATGATGAATGGATACAGCTATGTTTGAATGCCCAGTCATGTTCATATAATCTCAGACATAAATTAGTGCAGTTTACGACCATCCATAGAACGTACTATATTCCAGTGAAACTGAATATCATGCACTCAGAAATGGAATTCCTCTGCTGGAGGTGTAAAACACAAAAGGGGACATCTTTGCATATGTTATGATCTTGTGAATGCTGGCTACATTCTCTTTATGTTTCCTTGGAAATGTTGATACTGGAGGCTGTTATAAGAAGAAACTGTGTAACCATAGCATTTATAGCAGTTAAGAAATGCAGTGCTGAAATATTGGAAGGTTGGTTGTCCTCCCACAATGTCATAATGAATGCCCGAAATGTCAAATAATGTATCACTAGATTTGATTTATTACTAGATTAAGTGTATATTGTGCAACGTTGATAAGGCATGGGTGCTTTATGGAATACTGTATGACAAAATGGGTCTGTAATGAAAACATTCGATTTTTTTTGTCAAGCATATATATATATTTTATGGCACACGAGACACCTATCTGATGTGCACCTGTTTTAGTGGACTAATCCATTGAGGAGGCCGCATGGATGCCACGGTCCAAGAATATGGGGTTTGTGGCTCAGACGCACAAGGCATGTCTCTCTCCAGAATGAGCTCTCTCCCACCATTTCATGGGCATTCATTGTTTCATAACTTCATTGTGTGCATTTTTGCTATGTCTATCAATACCCCATTTCAAATATCACCAGTAATAGCCTACATTTGCTGTTCATTCCCATCATTTCTAATCTGCAATGTTTATTTGGTTAGGTAATTTCTGATAATTCATTGAATATTATTATTATTACAGTCATTTACCGTTCTCAATGTTGGAGTGTACATGTCTTTTGCAGAACTCACAACCTATGCTACACTCGTGAGAAACTCGTATTTGTTTATTTCATTCCATTTACGAGTTTTGTCAAAAAATAAAAATAATTTACTCTGCTCTCACTGTTGAGTAAGGCACCTGATAACCCATATAGAAGTAGGATTAGTCTACCTGTCCTTTGTGCAAATTTAGGCCTATAAATGTGCCCATTTGGGGATGTCTGATAGTATTTCTGATTGCCTTAACTCACCACCACTAATGAACTGTGGAGCTTCTCAAAGTAATTTTTCTTCACCTCAAACAGCAAGGAAACAAAGTCTGTTTCAAGAAACAATTGAGAATAACAATAGTTCCTCAAAGTATTTGAACAATATTTCCATATCTCTACCTTTCGATAACAACTCAGCTAGAAAGGTAAAAATGTAATGGTCTGATCCAGTGGAAACATCATAAAATACTTGACACAGTTGATAGTTGATACAATGTTTAGAGTTAGTTGCAGACAGGTCATGCGTTGCCAATGTGATTTATAGGAAATACATTTTTTAACAGGATATTGTTTTTATGTGTTGGCTTTATGTAGGATATTTTTAAATAGTTGGGAATTGCAATAAAAGTTACTTTTAGATTTGTATCATTTTCATTTAGATTAAGATTGTAGATAAACCACAGACAATGATTTTGAGATAGAAAGACTATTATATATTAAAAGAAAATGTTCCACAATAATGTGCATATGAAAATTATTACTGGTAAGCAGACTGGTAGAAATTGTAAAATAAATTGCCACATAGGTTGGGTGTATATATGGGAAAAGAATTGTTTTAAAATTTAGACAAATCCATTAGATTGAAAGAAAAGACTACTGTTGGTTGACTAACATTTGTTTGGGTCGGGTAGAGTGAAATTTATGGAGGACCCCCAGACCCCCTGCCAGGTGTTGTCCCCCCCTTCCTCTCCACTTCTAAAACAAAAGTTGCGCCCTTGGTGACAGGTATCAAGAAATGAGGCGCCATTTAACCTTGCAACAGTTTTGGTCGGATTTTTACCTTTTATATTTGTTGACTTCTGATATCAGGAAGTCTCCCTGTTGTGTAAGATTATGTAATTAATGTCTCACATCAATGATTTTATGTGCATTACACTTTCTAAAAACTGCCCTTCGAATCTGCTGGAGGTTAAGTCCATATATGACAGGGTTTAAAACAGGTGGTATAATAAGGAATTGTACAGCCATTGCGTTACGCATATTTAGCGTAATATTTATAATACCATTCCATCCTTGCAGATTGTCAAACAGAGTCACTGTGATGTAAATAACCATTGTTATTAAATGTGGCACACAAGTCTGTGTGAACTTAATCCTTCCCTTAGCTGACTTTACACAATTTCTTACAATCTGACAGTAAGAAAATAGAATGAAAAGTATCTGCAAAACATGAACCACTATTACAAATTTGTTAAAATTCTGATTGATTGTAATGGCTAAACATGCATGTTTCACTATAGACGGAATGTCACAGAAGATTTTATCAATGCGAGACCCACACAAAGGAATTCTGACGGTTAAACTAAGTGCTATGAGTGCTATAAATAAAGGATAACACCAAGAAAATAAGAGTAACTTTCTAACAGTTAAAGATGTCACAATGGTATGGTATAGTAGTGGTCTGCATATTGCCACATACCTGTCGTAAGACATCACTGTTAGAGTAGAAAGTTCACACAGGACAGATGTGTAGATTACATAGGTTTGAGTGAAACATCCACCATAAGATATCACCTGAACATCTGACTGAAGGTCCAGTAACAACTTGGGGTAGAAACCAGATGTTCCATACAATCCATTGACACATAGACTACACAGAAAAATATACATGGGCTCATGGAGACCTTTCACCTGAATGATTGTTATGATCAGAGTCAGATTCACAGTGATGATGAGAAGGTATGTGATAAGAGACAAGATAAAATAGACCGATTTGTTGTTAAATGTCTCTTGTAAGCCAAAGAGATAAAAGAACTTGACTTGGGTTGAGTTCTCCATAGCTTTTGTTAATTTTCTTCCTCTGGTCAATGCAGAAATTCTTAGTCCTTGCAAGGCTTGAGTGTGTATGGATGTGAATAAATTCAAGTGTGAATCATTTGATTCGGTTTAGGCTCAGACTAAACACAATAGTTTTAACAAAACAAATTCACATCCTCCCTCAAACTCTTATCAAAAAAAAGATCCCGATAATATCTGTACATTATCAGACTTCTGAGGTGTGAAAGAAATGAAAAAACTTGTGTCCATGAAATGTATTCTTGCTTGACAGAGGAGACTACTCCAATAACTTGCATTGTTAGCCTCTAAATATATCATTGTGTAAGCTCACATGGGATTGTAGTTTCTGTGTCAACATGTAACCACTCCATAGAGATTGATCTGTATTGAGTTTATGATAAGCAACTAATTGGATTATATTTACTTTATTTATGTATTAACCCAGCAAACAGGGGATGTCCTAAGGACATTAGGCAACGTTCCCATTAGGTCCCTTTAAGGCAGCGTCTCCCAAACTGTCCTGGGGACCCCAAGTGGTGCACGTGCATTTCTTTGCCCTAGTACTACATAGCTGATTCAAATAATCAAATCTGAATGATTAGTTGATTATTTGAATCAGCTGTGTAGTGCTAGGGCAAAAACCAAAACGTGCACCCTTTTTGGGTCCCCAGGTCAAAGTTTGGGAAATGTTGCTTTAAGGGTTTCAGCGAGACTTCATCCCACTGATGACTTTGTTCAATAGTCAGAACTTTGTAGGAACATTAAAACATGACTGTCACGGTTGTCGTTGGTAAAGGAGGACCAAAATGCAGCAGGACTGTGTTTGTTCATCTTGAACATTTATTAAACTCAAAATGAACACCAAAACAACAAAACAAACTCACGATCACTGAACAGTCTTCTCAGGCTCATACACGCTAGACAAGAAAGAATCTCCCACCACAAAAGGACCAAGCAGCAGAGGAGGGAGCAACAGGTGGACTGGAAGGAGCAGAGGGAATTTGAATTGGACAAACGGGAGAAATGGACATGGGAGCAAGTTATGGCCGGAGAGGGCCCATGGAAGAAATGGAGCAAAGACCGGGAATGCTACCGAGGAACACGACTGGCGATTAAACCCGAGAGGCAGCCCCAATACATTTTCTGGGGGGGGCATATGGGTAGTTTGGCGGGGCAAGTTTGGAGCCCCAGGCCAAATCTCCGGACTGTTTCACAGAAGCCAGTTAATGGACAGGTCTCGTGCTTCGGGGTAATGAGTATTATGGCGAGGCCAAGTGTTTTTAGGCCAGTACGCGCTATACCAGCGCCCCGCATTTACCAGGGGGTAGTAGGCATTCAGCCAGAAAGGGCGATGCCAGGTTTAAGCTCGAGACCGCCAGTAAGCCTCCAAGGTCCTATATATCCTGTTCCCGCTCCACGCACTAGCCTAGAGGTGCGTGTTCCCAGTCTGGCACGTCCAGTACCAGCACCACGCACCAGGTTTCAAGTGCGTCAGCCCAGTCCAACTCGTCCTGTTCCCGCTCCCCGCACTAGCCTGGAGGTGCGTGTTCCCAGTCTGGCACGTCGAGTACCAGCACCACGCACCAGGTTTCAAGTGCGTCAGCCCAGTCCGACTCGTCCTGTTCCCGCTCCCCGCACTAGCCTGGAGGTGCGTGTTCCCAGGCTGATAACCCCAGTACCAGCACCACGCACCAGGCTTCCAGTGCGTCGGCTCAGTCAGGAGTCGCCAGAGCTGCCCGTCAGTCAGGAGTCGCCAGAGCTGCCCGTCAGTCAGGAGTCGCCAGAGCTGCCCGTCAGTCAGGAGTCGCCAGAGCCGCCCGTCAGTCAGGAGTCGCCAGAGCCGCCCGTCAGTCAGGAGTCGCCAGAGCCGCCCGTCAGTCAGGAGTCGCCAGAGTTGCCCGTCAGTCAGGAGTCGTCAGAGCCGCCCGTCAGTCAGGAGTCGCCAGAGCCGCCCGTCAGTCAGGAGTCGCCAGAGTTGCCCGTCAGTCAGGAGTCGCCAGAGTTGCCCGAATGCCCGGAGATGCCAGAGTGGCCCGACTGCCCGGAGATGCCAGAGTGGCCCGACTGCCCGGAGATGCCAGAGTGGCCCGACTGCCCGGAGATGCCAGAGTGGCCCGACTGCCCGGAGATGCCAGAGTGGCCCGACTGCCCGGAGATGCCAGAGTGGCCCGACTGCCCGGAGATGCCAGAGTGGCCAGTTGGCCAGGATCAGCCAGAGTGGCCCATCTGCCCAGAGTCTGCTGATGACCAAAAATCAAGGGAGTCTAGCAGCAACCCCAAACTGAGTAAGCCTGACATTTCAGAACTTAAAATAATTAACGGTTTAACCTCTCTAGGCTAGGCGGGACGAATTCGTCCCACCTACGTAACAGCCACTTGCAGCCAGTGGCGCGATTTTCAAAACATTAAAAATCCTATTACTTCAATTTCTCAAACATATGACTATTTTACAGCTATTTAAAGACAAGACTCTCGTTAATCTAACCACACTGTCCGATTTCAAAAAGGCTTTACAACGAAAGCAAAACATTAGATTATGTCAGCAGAGTACCAAGCCAGAAATAATCAGACACCCATTTTTCAAGCTAGCATATAATGTCACAAAAACCAAAACCACAGCTAAATGCAGCACTAACCTTTGATGATCTTCATCAGATGACACTCCTAGGACATTATGTTATCCTCTTGACGGGCTCGTCCTGTAAGCAGGACGGACATCCAGTGAAAAAATCCTATCACCATTAGCATAGCGAAATTTAATATATATATTTTTTCAAATATAGGACTATGTTATATCGTTTTATAGATACACCTCTCCTGAATCGAACCACGTTGTCCGATTTCAAAAAGGCTTTACAGCAAAAGCAAAGCATTAGATTATATTAGAGGAGTATATCGTAAAAGTAGCCACATAGCCATTTTCCGACCAACCACATGCATCACAAATAACCAAAAAACAGCTAAATGCAGCACTAACCTTTTACAACCTTCATCAGATGACACTCCTAGGACATCATGTTACACAATACATGCATTCTTTTGTTCGATAAAGTTCATATTTATATATAAAAACAACATTTTACATCAGCGCGTAACGTTGACTAACTATTTTCCCTCAAATGCATCCGGTGAAACAGTGCTGCAATTTACTAATTTACTATTCGAAAACATTTTTAAAATGTAATATTGTCATTCTAAGATTTATAGATGAATATCTCTTGAAAGCACCTGTAATGCAAGATTTAAAAATAACTTTACTGGGTAATCACACTTTGCGATAAAAGGGGATGCGATACTCAGAAAATAGGCTAGTAATACAGGTCAGCGCCATCTTGGAACAATCGCATATGAAATCTAGTCTTGTATACTATTGTCAATAATCCCTTACCTTTGGTTGTCTTCATCAGAAAGCACTTCCAGGAATCCCAGGTCCACAACAAATGTATTTTCGTTCGAAAAAATTAATCCTTCATGTTCCAATAGCTTGTTCATGTTAGCGCGTTCTGAAGGCTGCTCCAAAACTTCCGTCGTGCGCGGGACACCTCTTTCGAAAAAAAGATATTTTTTTTTCATTTAGGTTCGTTCAAACATGTCAAACGTTGTATAACATAAATCTTTAGGGCCTTTTTCAACCAGAGCTCCTATAAGATTCAAGGGGGATGATTGCATTGTCTTTCAAAACGTTTCGAAAGGGGAGGGTAGCCAGTGGCGCCGGGGTCATAATGGTGATGGCCCTCCTCATGTGACCAATTTCCACAGCGTCTCATTCATTCAGTTTTCACAGTAGGAGACTCAAATCACTTTGTAAAGACTGGGGACATCTAGTGGAAGCAATAGGAAGTGCTCAATGAACCATTGCTCACTGTGTGAATTACAGGCAAAGTGGTGAAGTTGAGTCCGCAATTCAGAATTCCACATCCTGTTACGATCGGTCTCGGGGTTTTGACTGCCATATGAGTTCTGTTATACTCACAGACACCATTCAAACAGTTTTAGAAACTTTAGGGTGTTTTCTATCCACAAGTATTAATTATATGCATATCCTAGCTTCTGAGTTTGAGTAGGAGGCCGTTTAAAATGGGCACGAATTTTTTTCAAAAATCGCTGTAGCGCCCCCTATCCTAGGCAACCGTCAAGAGGTTAAACAATACATGCATGTTTTGTTCAATCAAGTTCATATTTATATCAAAAACCAGCTTTTTACATTAGCATGTGACGTTCAGATCTAGCATACCCACCGCAAACTTCCGGTGAATTTACTAAATTACTCAAGATAAACGTTCACAAAAAACATAACAATTATTTTAAGAATTATAGATACAGAACTCCTTTATGCAATCGCGGTGTCCGATTTTAAAATAGCTTTTCGGCAAAAGCACATTTTGCAATATTCTGAGTACGTAGCCGCCATCACGGGCTAGCTATTTTGACACCCACCAAGTTTGGCACTCACCAAACTCAGATTTACTATAAGAAAAATTGGATTACCTTTGCTGTTCTTCGTCAGAATGCCCTCCCAGGACTTCTACTTCATCCACAAATGTTGTTTTGGTTCAAAATAATCCATAGTTATGTTCAAATATCCTCTGTTTTGTTCTTGCGTTCAAGACACTATCCGAACGGTGACGCGCGGACGCATATCGTGACAAACAATTTCTAAATATTCCATTACCGTACTTCGAAGAATGTCAAACGCTGTTTAAAATCAATTTTTATGTGATTTGTCTCGTAAAAAAGCGATAATATTCCGACCGGGAAACCCTGTTTTCGTTCAAAGACTCAAAGTTGAAAATGGCCTCTTCATGTGCACGCGCGCCCCCGTCTCATTGTTCTCAGATTGACCACTTACCAAATGCGCTACTGTTTTTCAGCCAGAGACTGCAAAGTCATCATTCAACGTTCTGGCACCTTCTGAGAGCCTATGGGAGCCTTAGGAAGTGTCATGTTACAGCAGAGATCCTTTGTTTTCAATAAAGAGAGTGTAGAAGGCCAAGAAATGGTCAGAGAGGGCACTTCCTGTACAGAATCTTCTCAGGTTTTTGCCTGCCATATGAGTTCTGTTATACTCACAGACACCATTCAAACAGTTTTAGAAACTTTAGGGTGTTCTCTATCCAAATCAAACAATTATATGCATATTCTAGTTTCTGGGCAGTAGTAATAACCAGATTAAATCGGGTATGTTTTTTTTCCGGATGTGAAAATACTGCCCCCTACCCTAGAGAGGTTAATATCCATAAACCACCGTCAACAGAACAATACAATAAATGGGTCATACAAAACCCGGTAAACACCAGCATACCGTGCATAAGCATTACAAGAAACAATTACCAACAAGGACATGAGGGGGAACAGAGGGTTAAATACACAACATGTAATTGATGGAATTGGAACCAGGTGTGATGGAAGACAAGACAAAACCAATGGAAAATGAAAAGTGGATCAGCGATGGCTAGAAGGTCGGTGACTTCGACCACCAAACGCCGCCCGAACAAGGAGAGGGACCAACTTCGGTGGAAGTTGTGACAGGCACATGTGCCAAATTCAACAGATGTAGACCTTACCGTGAAATGCTTACTTAAAAGCCCTTAACCAACAATGTCATTTTAAGAAAATAATTGGGCTATATACAGGGGGTACCGGTACCGAATCAATGTGGGGGGGGTACAGGTTAGTCGAGGTAATTTGTACTTGTAGGTAGGGGTACAGTGACTATGCATAGATAATAAACAGCGAGTAGCAGCAGTGTAAAAACAAAGGGGTGTCGTGTCTTTGGGGCACCATTAAACTGAAGACATGTTTATCAATTAACTCCCTGTAATTATTATCACGCGATTAAACTGATTAATCGTTTAATTGTAATTAACTAGGAGATCGGGGCAAAAAGGAAAATATTCAGATTACAAAGTTATAATTTTCCTAATATAACTTTCCTATATTATAACATTATATATTCTATTACAGTATAGGCCGATTATCTTCTGGTTTAAATGGTGTATTTTACCTCGCGTCCAGTCTCATTCCAAACGTCGTAAATTGTTGTATCTGCACGAATCCAGCCTTTACTAAAGTCATCCATACATCAATTGTCTTAAAATTATTTATTTACTAAACTAAGTAATTCACAGAAAGCATACAAACAGTAATTATCGTCACAAAGAATTGGTAGAGTAATGTGCCCTAGTGGGCTAAACAGGCATGGCTGGTGTCTTGTTAACCTCTCTGGGCAAGTGGGACGCCCACCTACTCAACAGCCAGTGTAATCCCGTGGCGCGATATTCAAATACCTTAGAAATGCTATTACTTCAATTTCTCAAACATATGACTATTTTACACCATTTTAAAGACAAGACTCTCGTTAATCTAACCACACTGTCCGATTTCAAAAAAGCTTTACAACGAAAGCAAAACATTAGATTATGTCAGCAGAGTACCCAGCCAGAAATAATCAGACACCCATTTTTCAAGCTAGCATATAATGTCACAAAAACCAAAACCACAGCTAAATGCAGCACTAACCTTTGATGATCAGTTTTAGAAACTTTAGTAATTTAGTAAATTCACCGGAAGTTTGCGGGGGGTATGCTAGTTCTGAACGTCACATGCTAATGTAAAAAGCTGGTTTTTGATATAAATATGAACTTGATTGAACAAAACATGCATGTATTGTATAACATAATGTCCTAGGTGTGTCATCTGATGAAGATCATCAAAGGTTAGTGCTGCATTTAGCTGTCTTCTGGGTTTTGGTGACATTATATGCTAGCTTGAAAAATGGGTGTCTGATTATTTCTTGCTGGGTACTCTGCTGACATAATCTAATGTTTTTCTTTCGTTGTAAAGCCTTTTTGAAATCGGACAGTGTGGTTAGATTAACGAGAGTCTTGTCTTTAAAATGGTGTAAAATAGTCATATGTTTGAGAAATTGAAGTAATAGCATTTCTAAGGTATTTGAATAACGCGCCACAGGATTCCACTGGCTGTTACGTAGGTGGGACGATTTTGTCCCGCCGGCCCTAGAGAAGTTAACATCAGTACATGGCATCTCAACGTATTCCAAATAGCTTTATCCTTATTAATACATTTTATACAACCATTTGGATGCAAGTCCCATAGCTGGGGCAATTATATAAACAGTTTTATGGTAATATGGCTATATTGTCTCTTCTGAGTATAACAAAATTGTACCAAGCGGACCAGTTCATAGCTGGATTCTTCACCAATCTTTTATACCTTCTCCAGAACATAAATGTCGTTCAGTTCCCCAATTCTGTGAGTTGGAAGAATTTCCTGTGTCTCTCTATGAAACCCCTCTGTGTCTCGACTGGGCCATGTGGCAAGAGATTCTCCTCTAGAATTTTACCACCCCTTCACACAGGGCCTGGGTGGGGGGAGGTAGGTTGGGGGATGGTGAAAGGGGGAGGGGGTCAACTGTCCTCCCTGTACTCAAAGAGGGCAACGTCATGACAAGGGGGTCAATGTAATTTGTCCGGGTGGCCATTTGATTAATTGTTTAGCAATCTTATGGCTTAGGGGTAGAAGTTGTTATGGAGCCTTTTGGACCTAGACTTGGCGCTCTGGTACTGCTTTCCGTACGGTAGCAGAGAGAACAGTCTATGACTTGGGTGACTGGAGTCTTTGGCTATTTTTTGGGGCCTTCCTCTGACACTGCCTAGTACGTAGGTCCTGGATGGCAGGAAGATTGGCCCCAGTGATGCATTGGGGCTGTACACACTACCCTCTGTAACACCTTATGGTCAGATGCCAAGCAGTTGTCATACCAGGCAGTGATACAACCGGTCAGGATGCTCTCAATGGTGCAGCTGTAGAACTTTTTGAGGATCTGGGGACACGTGTCAAATCTTTTCAGTCTCCTGGGGAGGAAAAGGCATTGTCGTGCCCTCTTCACGACTTTCTTGGTGTGTTTGGACCACAAGAGTCTGTTCGTGATGTGGACAGCAAGGAACTTGAAACTCTCGACCTGCTCCACTACAGCCCTGTCGATGTGAATGGGGGCGTGTTCAGCACTCCTTTTCCTGTAGTCCATGATCATCTCCTTTGTCTTGCTCAAGTTGAGGGAGAGGTTGTTGTCCTGGCACCACATGGCCAGGTCTCTGACCTGCTCCCTGTAGGCTGTCTTATTGTCGTAAGCGATCAGGCCTACCATAGTTGTGTCATCAGCAAACTTAATAATGGTGTAAACAGGGAGTACAGCAGGGGACTAAATACTCACCCCTGAAGGGCCCCCGTGTTGAGGATCAGTGTGGCAGATGTGTTGTTGCCTACCCTTACCAACTGGGTCAGCCCGTCAGGATGTCCAGGATCCAGTTGCAGAGGGAGGTGTTTAGTCCGAGGGTCCTTAGCTTAGTGATGAGATTTTTGGGCACTATGGCGATGAACGCTGAGCTGTAGTCAATGAACAGCATTCTCAAATAGGTGTTATTTTTGTCCAGGTGGGAAAGGGCAGTGTGGAGTGCGATTGAGATTGCGTCATCTGTGAATCTGTTGGGGCGGTATGCGAATTGGAATGGATCTAGGGTTTCTGGGATGATGGTGTTGATGTAACCCATGTCCAGCCTTTCAAAGCACTTCATGGCTACCGACGTGAGTGCTACGTAGTGGTAGTCATTTAGGCAGGTTACCTACGCTTTATTGGCATTATGGTAGTCTGCTTGAAACATGTAGGTATTATAGACTCGGTCAGGGAGAGGTTGAAAATGTCAGTGAAGACCTCCACCTCTGGCCTGCTCGCCTCCCTACCTCTGAGGAAGCACAGTTCCCGCTCAGCCCAGTCTAAACTGTTCGCTGCTCTGGCACCCCAATGGTGGAACAAGCTCCCTCACGACGCCAGGACAGCGGAGTCAATCACCACCTTCCGGAGACACCTGAAACCCCACCTCTTTAAGGAATACCTGGGATAGGATAAAGTAATCCTTCTAACGCCCCCTTAAAAGATTTAGATGCACTATTGTAAAGTGGTTGTTCCACTGGATATTATAAGGTGAATGCACCAATTTGTAAGTCGCTCTGGATAAGAGCGTCTGCTAAATGACTTAAATGTAAATGTAAGACACTTGCCAGCTGGCACTGAAATAAATTTGTTAAATCTTTTCACGAACATGGCACTTCCGTTGACTGCAATACTGCAAAATGTAGTTATGTATAGAAGCTATTTTTCATCCTCTTAACACTACCACTACTTAATCACAGAGGGAAGGGCCAGCAAAGCTACAATCAATGGTTGGCTAGTCAATATGTCTATCCAACTCAAGATGCAAGGTTTGCCCAATAAATCATTTGATTTGCTGGCCCTTCCCTCTGTGATGAAGTAGTGTGAGTGTTACGATTGATTCAAACTAAACTTTATTCAACACTTAGAGTTTTACAATTTAAATTATTATATACAATTCTTGCCACCAATAGATTGCTATATATATATGGGGCATACAACAATCTCAGCTCTGTAGATTTTGCTGCGAAGAGACAGAATTAATTGATATTTTATTCTGTTATTGCCCCTATGTAGCTTGTTTCTGGTCACAGGTCCAGGAATGGTTAAAAAAATCACAACATGCAATTAAAATTAACCTTACAAATAGCAGTGTTGGGCGATTTGGAAAGCCATAGTCAGTCAATAAATAATATAATAATACTCATAGGAAAGGTTTTCATCTTTTGCGCACAATCTGTGGATAAAATACGAGTAAAAAGGTTTAAACATTTTGTAAAACATCACAGTACAATTGAAAGATATATGGCACATGGAAACCAAACAAGGGTGGTCTATGGTGATAGGTGGGATGGGCTGAGAGTGGCTGAGGGTTGGGATTAACCTCTATGGGCTAGGTGGGACGCTAGCGTCCCACCCGTGGTGCACTCCATCAACAGCAGGTGCATTTCAAGAGCGGCAAATTTGAATCCAAATAAATGTCAAAATTCAAATTTTTCAAACATACAACTATTTTACACCCTTTGAAAGATAAACATCTCCTTAATCTAACCACGTTTTACGATTTCAAAAAGGTTTTACGGCGAAAGCATAAATTTAGAGTATGTTAGGACAGTACATTTACAAGAGTTGTGTGTAATGTTTTGTCAATTCAAAGACAGGGTCACCAAAACCATAAAACCAGCTAAAATGATGCACTAACCTTTTACAATCTCCATCAGATGACACTCCTAGGACATTATGTTAGACAATGCATGCATTTTTAGTTCTATCAAGTTCATATTTATATCCAAAAACAGCGTTTTACTATGGCATTGATGTTGAGGAAATCGTTTCCCTCCAATAACCGGCAGTCAAGTCAACACCACAAATTAAATAATTAAAATTAGAAAACATTGGTAAAATATTATATTGTCATTTAAAGAATTATAGATTTACATCTCTTGAACCCAATCAACTTGCCAGATTTAAAAATAACCTTACTGGGAAATCACACTTTGCAATAATCTGAGCACTGCGCCCAGAAAAATACGCGTTGCGATACAGACTAGACGTCATGTTGGGGAGATCTAAAATCGAAAATACTATGTAAATAATCCATTACCTTTGATTCTCTTCATCAGATGTCACTTCCAGGTATCACAGGTCCATAACGAATGTAGTTTTGTTCAAAAAAGCTCATCATTTATGTCCAAAAATCTCCGTCTTGTTAGCACATGATCTAAGCCAGCCGGACTTCTCGTCATGAACGAGGGGAAAAAATATATTTACGTTCGTTCAAACATGTCAAACGTTGTATAGCATAAATCATTAGGGCCTTTTTTAACCAGAACATGAATAATATTCAAGGTGGACGAATGCATACTCTTTTATAACGTATTGGAACGAGGGTACCCAACATGAACTCGCGCGCCAGGTGTCTAATGGGCCATCATCGTTCCATGGCTCTTGTTCGGTCAGATCTCCCTCCAGAAGACTCAAAACACTTTGTAAAGGCTGGTGACATCTAGTGGAAGCAATAGGAAGTGCCAAAATATTCCTCAGCCCCTGTGTTTTTCAATGGGATAGGTTTAAAGGTAATACAACACATCAGGTATCCACTTCCTGTCAGAAAATGTCTCAGGGTTTTGCCTGCCAAATGAGTTCTGTTATACTCACAGACACCATTCAAACAGTTTTAGAAAATGTAGGGTGTTTTCTATCCATATGTAATAAGTATATGCATATTCTAGTTACTGGGTAGGAGTGGTAACCAGATTAGATCGGGTATGTTTTTTTATCCAGCCGTGTCAATACTGCCCCCTAGCCCTAACAGGTTTTAAAGAGCTTATGTTTCGTGTATGAAATGGAACAAGCGGCCAAACAATTGAAGACCGATATTCTGACGTTTTCTGACAGTGCAATGTGAGTTTTTATTCGAGTCAGTATAGCAATGTAAAGTTATTGGTCTGTCAGTTTCCCTATATAATTCCCTACTTTTCGCACTAACATGGTATAAACAGCTCTACAGGTGTCACTGTCATGGTGCACAGTCAGTACACAACACAATGCTCATCATGTCTTAGAAGGATCAGACTGTGACCGGTGTCCCAGCAGGGTCAGACAGCCAGTGAAGACCAGTCTACAGAGCTCAGTTGAAATTTGCAGTATATTATAACAATCAGTGAATGGGTACAAAGTTCCATCTTGAGTTGATGGGTAGGATACAGTCTGAGATCTGGGAATAATGGTCATTTCAATTATTGAACCATTGATTCTATTATTGGATAATATAATGTATAAATGTACCTCAAGGCAATTCTTTGTCATGCCTCATCTGAGCAGGATCAGATGGTGACAGGGGTCTCAGCAGGGTCAAGCAGCCAGGGAAGACCAGTCTGTGACTGCTGAGATTAACTTTTTCAGATGCAACACTTTATTCTCTTGGTGCAGCAAACACTGGACAAGCCAGAACCTTCAAAGATTGAAACAATTTTAAGGCAGTCTGACAAACCTCTGAAGTTGACTTCCAAATTGTATCAAGGGTTGATAGAGGCTTTTTCTGATGAAACAAAACATGTCAAACCAAAATGTGAGGAAGACCTGGGAGACCCTTCTGATGATGAATGGATACAGATATGTTTCAAACCCATTCATGTTCATATAATCTCAGACATAAATTACTGCAGTTTACGACCATCCATGTAATATACTATATTCCAGTGAAACTGAATATCATGCACTCAGAAATGTAATTCCACTGCTGGATATGGAACGCTTTTTGGGTCTTTGCGTGTCAAAAAGATACACGTCAAATAACACTATTTGACGCGTCAAATAAGCTTCTTGACCAATCAGGACCTGAATATGACTCCAAGTCACATAATAATGTAACATATTCATACATTTTTTACGTAGTTATTACACATTGATTACACTCTCACTCGTATTTCATATGTCACGACAAGTCACCGATACGTATGCTATGAGTCATAGATTTTGTCACTGATGATAACATTTGCATAAAGTTCGTTTGGACTCCGCCCAATTCTCAGGTATTGATGAAAGACGTTCACTCAACTTCTGTTCTTCCGAGGTAAAATTAGCTAGCTAGTTAATAATGGCTGCCCGCGTTCGGCGGTCGACGTCACCGGCTTTCTAGCTACCACCGATCTACGTTTCTTTTTCCATTTGTTTTGTCTTGATTGTACACACCTGGTTCCCATTACGTTATAATTTATTCCCTATTTAACCCTCTGGTTCCCACATGGTTTTGTGCGTGTTTGTTCTTTGTTTAGTGTTCTAGACTTCTTTGCGCTGGTGTGTTTTTCCATGCGTGGAAATTATTGTTGTTTCTTTTCGAGTAAAGTATGTCTTTTACTCAGTTCTGTGACCTGTGCCTGACTCCGTCCTACGGCTGCACACTGACACCTGACAGGAGCAGTTTGAGTGCCTCATAGATTGTCATATGACCATCAGACAAATGGCAGATGTTCTCAATGTGTCGCACTCTGTGGTCAAGCGGCGCATGAGGTAAGTTATCGTAATTGAATAAAGCAATTGTAACACAAGAGGGAGATGTCTACATCCTCTCTAGATTTGTTCACATTCCTGATTGATGTATCTTTTGTGTTCTTTTTGTATTTAGTCATTTTCAGCTTCTCAGGTCCTACTCACTGTTGTCAGACGCTCAGCGGGATGAGAGGTTCAAAGATAGGGCAGAATGAAGAACTTGGTGCAGAGTCTGTGAGGGCACGCTTATGAGTAGAAGGTGTTCGAGTCCAGCGGGAGAGGGTTAGACAGAGTCTGATCCGTGTCAATCTCCAGGGAGCTGCAAGGAGAGCCATGCAGCAGCGGCTACACCGGAGGCAGTACAGAGTTGCAGGCCCAAATTCTTTGTGGCACATTGATGGCAACCATAAGCTGATCCGGTAAGTGCATATGCTTAGGCTTCCTGATTACTACATGTTTTTATAAACTTAACATTGTAAAAAAAAAATGATTTATCTGCTTATATGGTCCCTTCAGAAAATATTTACACCTTGACTTTTTCCACATTTTGTTTTGATACAAACCGAATTTAAAATTGATTAAATTGAGACTTTGTCATTGGCCTACACACAATACCCCATCATATCAAGTGGAATTATGTTTTTTTTAATTTACAAATTAATTCAAAAATGAAAAGCTAAAATGTCTTGAGTCAATAAATATTCAACCCCTTTGTTATGATAAGCCAAAATAAGTTCAAAATAATAAAAATGTTACATATAAGTTGCATGGACTCACACTGTGTGCAATAAGTGTTTAACCTTTTAAAGTATAGGGGACAGTATTTTCATTTTTGGATGAAAAGTGGGCCCAGAGTCAAATATTTGCATATTATTAGTAGATTTGGATAGAAAACACTCTGAAGTTTATACAACTGTTTGAATGATGTCTGTGAGTATAACAGAACTCATATGGCAGGCAAAAACCTGAGGAAAATCCAACCAGGAAGTGGGAAATCTGAGAATTGTAGTTCTTCTTTTGAATCCCTATCAAAGCTACAGTGTCTGTGGGGTCACGTTGCACTTCCTAAGGCTTCCATTGGCTGTCAACAGCCTTTAGAAAGTGTTTTCATCCTTCTCCTGTTACTGGGCAGAAAATAGGAGCTCAGTCAATGAGTGGACTGCCTATGGACAAAGGACTTGGTGATGCGTGAGCCCGCCAGCGCGCCCCTCCTTTTTTTACTTCTTGAATGAATACGCTATTGTCCGGTTGGAATATTATCGATGTTTTATTTTTAAAAATACCCTAAGGATTGATTGTAAACAACGTCTGACATGTTTTTACGAACGGTAATGGAACTATTTTACTTTTTGTCTCTGGTACTGTGCTAGCGCGTTATGCCTTTGGATAGTGATCTGAACGCACGAATAAAACGTACTAGATACAATTACGTATCGTAAAAATGTTTTTATGCAACACCGAAATGTGGGGATTTCACAATACCGGAGGTCATGAATTCCCTAAAGGCATTGTAGGTGCTATGAAGAGGGAGCCTTTGTGTCACAGCACACGTGTTTGCCTCTGGGTACTTTTTCTTCTGCTGCCCAGCGAGACGCTCTCGCACTGTGTGGAGGAATTCGATGGTCGGGGTGTCCTCAAACCCAAGGGGTGGTACCACCGTTGCCCCAGTAGCAAACTCCAACACCATCGCCACTGTTAGAGGAGGACATTCTCCATCTGAGTATACAGTAAAACATTTAAAATACACATTTAAATCACAAAATTGAATAATATACAGTTACCAATAAACTGGAACAATTTACTATTTTACCTTGCACCTCAGCCAGCCAGTTGAACCAGTGGTTGATGGTGTCGTTCTCCAAACACCGCCTGTTGTCGCCAGGTATGGAATAGGTTACTTTAAACAGGTCCCGCTGGTCCCTGGCAGTGGGAGGCTTTACGGAGTCCACAAAAAGTGCTCGGAAGCTGTCCGGGTGGTTCCCCAATGCCTCGAGCAGCCCGAGATTTGAGACCATATTTGAACCTGTCATGGTTTAGAGACAGTATGTATATTGAAAATAAGTGTTAAGGACAATATAGTGATGTATATTGATTTTGGGGGGTGGACTGATTCAAAATACTTATGTTAGAGGAGGTAATGACAAGGACTTCACAGATTAATGACAGAGTTGACTTACTGCTCCAAGGCCACCTGCATGCTCCCTTGGACAAATTGTTGAGCCACCAATTCAACCACACCGTCTCTGTCCTCCATTGTCTTGACAACAATCCTTTTCAGCCCCAGTAGGCTCAGCCAGTCTGCCGATTCCTCCAATTTGTTATTCACCTCTGATAGGTCCTCTGCTTTTTTGATCTAGAATTTAAAAAATGTATGACAGGCAATTGAGAATTTGAAACACAGCCAAAGAAACCATACATGTAAAAAATGATGATCTATTATTTCCTGTTGCTGTTAGGGAGGACATCAAACGTACATTTTCCAAATGTGCTCTCAGAGTAGTGTGGCTCACCTCCTCCAAACTGAGTGGATGTGCAGGCTTCCCACACACTGCTGCGAAGAGTCGCTCAGAGAAGAGGTGTGGCCCAACCCCTCCATGGACCACACACACACACTGATCATTTTCCCAATGGTTACATACAGGACCTCATGTGATGCTAAAAAGACAATTTCAATTGTGTTCCAGCTTTGTTATCCCTATGATATATCGCCCTGGACAGAGCACCTGAAAAAGCCTCTTCAGTAATTGTTTAGCTTAAATTCTGTATTTTACATGAAAATCAGACCTTAATAGGGGTAAAAAGAAGGCTTACCATGAACATCAAGGGACAGTCGTTTCGCTCCTTCCGGACCCTCGAAGATGGCCGAGTCTCTGATGTCCCTCATGAGGAGTCTGTAATACTCCCTGGAGGGACCGCCTTGGTCAACTGCCCCCTCCGCCTTGGACTCAACATCCACAAATGCAACGTCCATCTTAGCCCCTGCATTAAAGTTTTTGCATTGAAATGCATACAGGCTACTGTTTAGGACGTTTCCCCTGTGGACATTTATCATGTAGGCGATGGGGCAGTGGTCCTGGTCCACTCGGCTCCAGAGCGTACGTAAAATTGCACTTATTTCCATTCTGGGGCGGGGGGGGGGGGGGGGCTCATTTAAAATATATGACAAATCGAATAAGGACTGATCCTAAGGGAAAATACACTGACATTAAGGTTTTAAATACTACATTTTGTTTATAAACAAATGCTCTTTAAAAAACTCAGTCTCTGGGTCCGATGATGGAGATGAGGGAGGTGAAGGTGAGGGAGAAGGAGAAAGTGAGTTAGAAGGTGAGGGGTGAAAAGAAGAAAAGTTTGGTTATGAAGGAGGTGAATGGAGAGGAGAGGAGGCTGGCGAGAGGTGAGGAGAGGGGACAGGTGAGAGGTGAGGAGAGGGCACAGATGAGAGGTGAGGAGAGAGCACAGGTGAGAGGTGTTGAGAGGGGGCAGGTGAGAGGTGAGGTGATAGGATTGCCTGTAAATGGACAGAAACAACCACACAAAGGTTACAACTATCAAGTAGCTCATATGTAGTCCGATACAAACATCAAATATATTATTATTAGGTATTGTCATGCTAGTCACCTGCACATCCTCCACAGACAACCACAACACATACAGTGTTGTTGACTCCCGAATGCCATGGTCCTCCAAAGACCCGTTAATCGTGCTCTTCAGGGTTACGAAGCCCGCTGCTGCCTGGGGGGTACAACCTCACTCGAGGCATCATCCTCCCCCACAAAATCAAACAACATCTATATAACAAAAGACCAACATTAAAAATTGTAATTCAGCCCGAAATGTACATTTATAGTACTGAGTTTATCAACAAGTAAATTAATGACTTACCTGAATGGATTCAGAGAGCCGGAATCTCCTAATCCGCTCCCTCCCATCTGGGTATTTCATCTTAAAGGGCACTCCATCAGGCTTCTCTGGATGAGAGACCACCCTCTGTCTTCTCTCCTCTATTGACTACAATATGCATTACTGTTAGTGTTAAGTTACAAATATATCTATACCACAGCATTGTTGAATTCTAGAATGTGCATTAAAACCAGTTCAGAAAGAAAATGGCACGTAGAAATACATTTTTACCGTGTATTAAGCAATGAATAATACAAGCCGTGGCGATATAGGCTCTGCTTATTCAGGGTAGCTCACTGCCCAAGCAAAGCGTCAATATAAAATAGCCTACAGGCAGTGAGTGCCTGGTAGAGCATGGTGTTTGCAATGCCAGGGTTGTGGGTTCGATTCCCACGGGGGACCAGTACAGAGAAAAAAATGTTTGAAATGTATGCATTCACTACTGTAAGTCGCTCTGGATAAGAGCGTCTGCTAAATGACTAAAATGTAAATGTCTATACCAATGCCCCTGGCAGGAACACATAACCTAACAGGTGGTGGTTGGAGCAAGAAGCCAGTGCATAGTAGCAGCAGGATTTCTGCTGATAAATGTGTGCTTTAGTATTATTTTCTTTGGTAACTGTAGTATAAGCAGGATAAACGCCCCCTTTCTGTACATTACCTTGGAAAAATGAACTCCGCAAAGGGACTCGGATCCACCTTGTCCCGCTGCGTCATCCATTATTTCCAAGGTAACGTAAAGAACGTCTGCATTTATCTCTTACATAATATACAGATAATATCAACTTGGTGAAATCCCTTACCTTCCTCCGCCTGCTCTCCCACTCCTCAAAACGATGACATTTCATCTCCTGTGGCAAAAATAAGTATTGAATTAATCTGTTTTGTTCAAATATTTTTTATTGAACACATACACAAGAATAGTGTATAGGTATAAAAGACAAGTTTACAGTTCTTATCTAAACATAAGAGAACAGAGATTAACCAAAAGACCCAGAGTTCTGGGCACAAAACAAATTTTACAAAGCAAGACATACAAAACAAGGACAGGTAGAAAGAAAAAAGGGTCGATGTAGCCCCCCCACTTATACCCCCCTTTATCCCCCCTTTATTCCACCCTATTCCCCTCCCAACTGCTCGGGTGGTGGGGCCAGCACATGCTGCCCAAAGGTAGATTACCATATGACAATTGAGAGTGCGTTAAAAAGTGCAAATTCACAGCGCCGCCTGGTCCAAGTAAGAGAGGAAAGGCTGCCAGATTTGATCAAATGTTGATAATTTATTGTTCAGAATATATCTAATTCTTTCTAAGTGTACAGTGTTTGCCAATTCGCTGAGCCATAATTTGGAAGAGGGCGCTTCCCTCTTTTTCCAAAACAAGATTAATTTTTTTGCCGAAATGAGACTAAGAGATTAGTTGTTTTGGGGAGTTGGTTAATCCGTTTAGGGAATCGGACACTCCCAGGATTATCAGAAGCGGGTCTGGGTCTATTGAAGTCTCCAGAACTTCAGAGAGGACCCCAAAAATTCCACACCAATACCCATACAAGTTAGAGCATAGGGCAAAGCAGTGGAGTAGTGTACCCTGCTCAGCCTGACATTTATCACACATAGGGGATGTACCAGGAAATATCCTATGCAGTTTGGTTTTGGAATAGTGTAATCTGTGTAATACCTTGAATTGTATGAGATGATGTCTGGAGTTAATGGAGCATGTGTGTATATACTCCAAGCTGTCCTCCCAGTCTGCCACCGAAATATCAGTCCCTAGTTCTTCCTCCGATTTTGCCTTAATGGCATCAGTAGAGGGTGCGCTAACAGATTGAAAAGTGTCATATATACGAGATATCAGTTTGTCTGAGGTGGGGCATATTTTTATGCATCCGTCAAACATGGAAGGTTTAGCATTCCCAAATGTTGGGAGGTGTTTTCTAACATAGTCTCTAATCTGAAAAAGTTACTTCTGGGAAGATTATAAGTTTCCCTCAGCGATTCAAAGGAAGCAAAGGTCCCCCCTATATATAAATCCCCTATGGTACTTATCCCCAACTCTCCCCACCGCTCAAAGGTGTTATCAAGGTTAGAGGGGGCAAAAGAGGGATTCCTGGCAACAGGAAGCATGAATGATATTGGTCTAAGCTCAAAGTGGACTTTAATTTGCTTCCAAATTCGGACTGTGCCATGTATAATAGGATTGTTACGGTAAAGTGACATCTCCAGATTGACAGGTGACAAAATCACAGCACCAATAAAGAAGGGGTGGCACTCCTCTCGCTCCATTCTAAGCCAGCTGGGTGGCGGGTGTGCGTCATCCAGCAAAAACGTAACAGCGAGAAGGTTGGCGGCCCAGTAGTAAAATATAAAGTTTGGGAGAGGCAATCAAATCAAATCAGATTTATTTATATAGCCCTTCTTACATCAGCTGATATTTCAAAGTGCTGTACAGAAACCCAGCCTAAAACCCCAAACAGCAAGCAATGCAGGTGTAGAAGTACGGTGGCTAGGAAAAACTTCCTAGAAAGGCCAGAACCTAGGAAGAAACCTAGAGAGGAACCAGGCTATGAGGGGTGGCCAGTCCTCTTCTGGCTGTGCCGGGTGGAGATTATAACAGCACATGGCCTAGATGTTCAAATGTTCATAAATGACCAGCATGGTCAAATAATAATAATCATAGTAGTTGTCGAGGGTGCAACAAGTCAGTAACACAAGAGTAAGTGTCAGTTGGCTTTTTCATAGCCGATCTTTGAGAGTATCTCTACCGCTCCTGCTGTCTCTAGAGAGTTGAAAACAGCAGGTCTGGGACAGGTAGCACATCCGGTGAATAGGTCAGGGTTCCAGCAGGTCTGGGACAGCAGGTCTGGGACAGGTAGCACGTCCGGCAAACAGGTCAGGGTTCCATAGCTGCAGGCAGAACAGTTGGAACTGGAGCAGCAGCACGGCCAGGTGAACTGGGGACAGCAAGGAGTCATCAAGCCAGGTAGCCCTGAGGCATGGTCCTAGGGCTCAGGTCCTCCTCCGAGAGAAAGAAAGAATCCTCCTTCCATCTTGGATTTACAGAGGTGTTTTTTACCTATCCTGTGTGTTTTATAATCCCAGATGAAAGGATTGATAATAGAATCCAGTTGTTTATGAAAGGATTTAGGTATGAATATTGGGATGTTCTGGTATAGGTAGAGCAGTTGTGGGAGGAAGACCATTTTAATGGCATTAATTCTTCCGAGCAGAGAAATTGGGAGAGTTCTCCAAAATTGTATGTTTGCCTTAAGTTTTTGCATCAGAGAGGGGAAATTCTCTTTAAATAGTAAGGAGTATTGTTTGGTAACTACAATTCCAAGGTAGGTAAATTTATCTGAAGATAGCTTAACTGGAAGATGTTCTAGCCAGGAAGTGTTTTGCAACCGTATGGGCATTAATTCACTCTTGTTCCAATTTATTCTGTATCCTGAGAAGGTACCAAACAAATTAATCACCTCCAGAACAGCTGGAATACTATCTTGGGGTTCTGTTACATAGAGGAGAATGTCATCTGCGTATAGGGAAATCTTATTTAGAGTATCTTTAGTATTATAGCCGTGTATTGCTGCATGAGATCTGATCGCTTGAGCGAGAGGTTCAATAATTAGGGCGAAGAGCATAGGCGACAGCGCACAACCCTGCCTTGTCCCTCTGTAAAGGTTAAATCGGGGCGACAATGATTGGTTAGTGAGTATTCTCGCACAGGGGGTCCTATATAAAAGCTGGATCCACTTTATGAACCCATCTCCAATATTACATTTCTGTAGGACCTTGAATAGATAGGGCCACTCAACTTGGTCAAAGGCCTTTTCAGCGTCAAGAGATATAACAGCAAGGTCCACGTTAGGTAACCTCTGAGAATACATAATGTTGAATAGGTGCCTGAGATTGAAGAATGAGTTTCTGTTAGGGATAAAGCCGGTCTGGTCTGAATGGACCAATTTGCCAATTAAAGTGCTAAGCCTGTTAGCCAAAGTTTTTGCTAAAATCTTTTGGTCTGTATTAAGGAGGGATATTGGTCTGTATGACCCTACCTCTTCTGGATCCTTACCCTTCTTATGTATAACTGTAATAAACGTCTCATCCAAAGTGGATGGGAGCACTCCATCCTCGTTGGCCTGAACCAACATTTTGTGTAGGTAGGGAGAGAGCATGTTGCTGAATGTTTTGTAGAATTCACCCGGGTATCCATCTGGGCCCTTAATAAACTCTTTAGAGATTTTATTGTTTCTCTAATTTCTTCAAGAGATATTTCCTTATTCAGGAAGTTAGAGTCTTCCTGGTTCAGGGCAGGAAGATTACAGTCCTCCAAAAAGTTTTGCATAATTAAGGGGTTAGGATCCGCTTTAGATGTATATAAAGTCTCATAAAACTGACGGAATCTGTCATTTATGTGTTTGGGGGAAGAGAGTAATTCCCCAGATGCAGATTTAACTTTGTGAATCATTCGGTCACTCACATTCTTACGAAGTTGTCTGGCTAGTAGTTTGTGTGTTTGTCACCAAACTCAAAATATTTTTGCTTGGCAAAGAGAACAGATTTAGCAATTTTAGTAGAGAGGATCTGATTGTATTTAAATTTTAAAGACATCATTTTTTTATGTTTCTCCCTTGATGGGTGTCTAGCATTCTCCCTATCCAGTAAGTGAATTTGTCCCTCCAGTTCTACCAATTCTCTTCTGTTTTGCCTACTCCTGGCAGTCTGAAAGGAGATGATACAGCCTATCAAATAAGCCTTCAGCGTTTCCCACAGTAATTCTGGGGAAGTCTCTGTGTTGTCGTTGGTATCAAAGAAAAATGTAATTTGGTGTTTAAGATGTTCACAGAATGTTGGTTCTGTGAGGAGCTGAGGATTCAACCTCCAGACCCTCTCGTTTGGTACGATATCACCCAATCTCAGGGAGAAGGTGAGTGGACTGTGGTCAGAGATTATAATATCATGATATCTCACATTACAGGTATAGGGGAGTAGTTTAGCATCAACCAAAAAGTAGACAATTCGAGTATAAACATTGTGAACATGAGAGTAAAAGGAGTATTCCCTACCCGTAGGGTTAGAGATCCTCCATATATCAAATAAGTTAGAATTTTTTATGTAGGTATTCAAGAATTCGCTTGAATAGGAGGTAGGGGTTCGCCGGGTAGAGGATCTATCCAAATATTGGTCTAGTACACAGTTGAGGTCCCCTCCAATGACCAGGTTAGTATGGGAGATATCTGGAATCAGGGCAAGGACTCTTTTGAAAAAAGAGGGGTTATCAATGTTTGGCCCATAGATATTTAGTAGAGTTACAGAAGTAGAGTGGATCTCTCCTATTACGATCACATAACAACCCTCTTTGTCCACAATAGTGGTTTTATGTTGAAAGGGAATTCCTTTCCGTACCAGAATCGCTGTGCCTCTCGTTTTGGCAGAGAAGTTAGAGTGATACACTTGCCCCAACCAACTTAAATTTAAGTCTGTTATGAGAATTGTTTTTCAGATGGGTTTCTTGCAAAACTATAATATCAGACGAGAGTGCTTTCAAGTGGGCTAGGACCTTGCCTCTCTTAATTGGTTCATTTAAACCCTTGACATTCCAGGAGGTGAATGTAAGCCCGCCCTCCTCTCATTTATAGTTCCTATGGTGGCCTGCATAGCATGTAAGTTACTAAAAAGGTAAGAAAGCGCACCAAACCATCACGATCAGCATATGTAGCACCTACACCCGAGCAGTATCCAACCCACCCCTCCCCCCTGCAAGCACCTTTACTCTCCACCCTGTTCCCCTACTTTCCCCAACATTTACCCCTCCCATCAACCCACATTTAACAGGCATACACAAAAAGGAGAGAAAAAAACATGAAAATAAAAATAATAAACACATTGTCTGGCCGATGCCAAAAAAGCACGGCGCGACCTCGTACAAGAGGTAAAACAAAAATAAAATCCCAACTATACGTTCACCTCTCACTATCCTAGAACTTCTACTAACATCTGAACTGAGGAGGCTCCCGCGATTAAAGTGTTCAGATAGCATCTATTAATCCTAAACAGAATAAGTTGCAACTTAAACATATTGTGCACTTAAGCTTCATCTTGGGTCAATCCCTGAGATAAGCAAGATAAAGCATCACAAGATTACATTGCTAAGCAATGCCGGTCTAAACATAAACCATCAGCAACCGACAGACAGCAGTACAATTACATATTGTGGGTTAGGAGATGGGAACAAGGATTTTGATAAATTGAACGTACCCCCCAATAAAAAAATTAAATAAATAAATAAATAAATAAAAAACGACATTTTTTAAAATTTTCTAAATAAAAAATAAATAAAAAATGTAACAAATTATATTTTTAATAACTATAAAACAGTGATATATATATATACATGCATACATACACACACACACATTAATACATACATACATATACATACATCCATACACATACACACACATGTACACACATACATACATACATACATACATACATACATACATACATACATACATACATACATACATACATACATACATACATACATACATACATACATACATATACACACACGTGCACACACATCCACATATATACACACACGTGCATACCTACCTACACACACCCACGCGCAAGTATATACACACATACCCACATACGTACACACGTGCATACACACACACACACTTACGCACATACACATCTACGTACACATACATACACACACACCCCAGAAAATATACTTATAAAAATCTATATTTTTTAAATATACACACACACACACACACACACACACACACACACACACACACACACACACACACACACACATCTACATACACACCCCAGAATAGTAATCTACACTAATTTAAAATATACAGATACCTAATACTAAAATGCTAAGAGAAAATAATAAAGTACACATAGTAATTATATGTACGCACACCTTCACAGACACAAGCACCACGGAGGTCTGGTGGGAATCTAATCGTGAGAGCGGGCCAGGCTATGACAAAGGCAGAACAGCACAAAACATCAACTTGCTATCCAGGTGTCTGCATCTGCCCCTTCCCAGCCATCACCCCAAGACCCCCGCAAGCAATAAATAACTGGTATGGTAATAGGAATAATGTAAGAATTGAAAAATAAATAACGAAACAAAACAAAAATGGGGGAATATAAGTATATCCATCCGAAAGTGTCAATGATCAGACCTGGAAGGCCTCCCAAACAGGCACCACCCCGAACCCTGTCAGAATTAAAGTGAAATTGACGTTAAATGAGAGCTCTGACCGCCCTCCATTGGTCAGCTCAGCGTGTTACCTGTTCGGCAGGCCTTGTTGAGACCGTTTAGTACGGTTTCACCCGTTATGGCATAGTATGGGTTCGAGTCCATGAGCAGACCCTAACACACAATGACAAGGCACTCTAACCTGTACGGGGGATTGGCGTATATTCCCGGATAAACTTCTCTGCGTCCAAAACCGAGGAGAGCCAAATCTTCTCTCCGGAAGGCGGGGTAATTCTTAGTCTTGCAGGGAAGAGCAAGGCTGGGCGAAGATGGAGTTTGTAGAGTTTGGTCATAACATCTCTGTAGCCGGCGCGGTGCTTTGCCACATCGGGCGCATAATCCTCATATACACGGAAGGGATGCCCTTTATGTAACAGGTTGCCCCTCAATCGAGCCTCGCGCAGGATAAGATCCTTGGTCTTGAAACTGTGACAACAGATGATTACTAGGCGAGGACGTTGGCCCGGTCGAGGCACTGGGACAAGGGCGCGATGTGCACGGTCCAGTTGGGGATCTGAAACCAAAACATCCGATCCCATTGCATCCTTCAATAGCTTGGCGAAGAAGTCGGTGGGGCGAGAGCCAGCCTCTACCCCCTCTGCCAGACCAACAACGCGAAGGTTATGACGTCTGGATCGGTCCTCCAGGTCGACCACTTTCACAGAAAGCCTCTGCACACTATCCTGCAATGACGTGCATAGCTTCTCCAACTCGTCGATCTTACCAGCGTTGAATTCAGAAGCTTTCTCAAGGTCCACAATACTCTGGCCCTGCGAGGCGACCGTTCGAATGGTGCTCACAATTTGAGTGTCCAGTTCAGCAATAGTAGCCTTAAGATCCTCAGCTATAGCAACACGTAGTTCTCCCAAAGCCCGGGTAAGTTCTGTAAGTGTCACGTTGTTACCTGTGCCTTCCGCCATGTCTGTCTCATTGTTTGGCGGGGAGTAGGCCTCCGAAGTGGATGTATTATCCTTTGGTCGCTTATTACTCGGCATTTTCACATAGAAAGTTACAATATTGTATTAGAAAGAAACGTTTGTTGTAAAAAGTGCTATAAAGTAGGTTAGGTTAAAAGTTGCAGGAGCTTCTCACACACAGCCGTTCACTCCAACATGCTAGCTCCGCCCCCAATTAATCTGTTTTGTGTAAGAAAATGTAAGTGTTTCCTGTTGGAATGCCGTTGATGTGTGATCTGAACAGATTTACTAAGCTATATCATATGCATACTCTCTCCTGGTCTGCAGCCAGAGAGAGATGGTAGGCCTCGTCTTGGAGACGCCGTATCTCCCGCATTTCCTCTAGAGACTGAAATCAGAACAGGTACAGTAATAAATAAAGCCATTCTGATTGTTACGTTACAATGACAATCCTATAACTAATATTATACTTTATAATTTGATGCTAAAAGTGGAAGAGGTCATTTAACGTTCCAAACCTCTAGTGTCATTGAAGCTTGTGGTGAGGCAACAGGGAGGCCTATCTCCATAGGCGGAGTCTCTGTCTCTGAGGTTCTGTCCTCCCTTACAGTTTCCTTTAACATAAAAAATACAAGAAATCACTAGTTGCTCAATTACTTTATAACTTTTGTATACAGAGGGAAATCCAATTTCTTTTAAAATTAATTCATTACCTCTGGCATTATCACGTGACATAATAGAGCTCAATCTACCTCCCCCTTCCTAACACATAAGCTATCAAATACCTTCAATCTTAAGTACAGGGCAGACCTCCCTAGCCCAGCTGATTTGATTGCAGCTTGACACATGCTGTCCAGCTGTAGGGGAACGAGCCTCCTCTTCCTGTCTGTCTTTAAAGGCCTCTACATTTGGATTCATCTGGGGGAATGTTTCCCCCAAAACCTTCAAGGATACTCTAAAGATACTGAGATATGGAAACATTATTTAAATCTAATGAAAATTATCCTAATATAAAACAGGGAAACAGTCCATGATCTTTAAATCAGTAAAATAACCTTCAGTAAGTCTATGTTTAATCACAAGATAGATTCACACTTAGCTTACTTACAAAGCAAGCACTGTGCACCGCACCGTGTCCTCATGTACTACATGGATATAGGGAAAATGTACCTATCCTGTTCAGCTGCCAGATGATAGGGTCAGCGATGAGGCAAACCCTCATAGTTATCAGCCTGCTTCTCCCTGTTTGCCGCCTTTGGACTCCAGCATCATTCCGTCTGCGAACGTTATAAAAGTTACAATAATGACACTCAGCATAATCGATGCCGCACAGACTCGTGCACCCCACGGTAACGTTAGCTGTTGCAATCATTAGCTAGCTAACGTTACTAGGTAGTTGTGCCGGTTAATGTTGACTTTTGCCAGATAGTACCTAACCTACCAGAATTAATCCTACCTATGAACCACCCGATCCTTCTGGGGTGGTTGTAAAGGTGGTTGCACTTAGCTGGCAAAACTTAAAAAGCGGTCTCTCATGTTTTCAAGGTTCCACATGTCTTAGTAGTTTGTTGGTGATGATGAATGAAAAGTTTTTCATATAGTGATTGGCCAACATTTTCATATAGTTTACATACTGTTATTTGACGCGTCAAATAGCGTTATTTGACGTGCATCTTTTTGACACGCAAAGACCCAAACGGTGTTCCATAGCTGGAGGTGTAAAACACAAAAGGGGACATATTTACATATGTTATCATCTTGTGAATGCTGGCTACATTCTCTTATTGTTTGCTTGGAAATGTTGATACTGGAGGCTGTTATAAGAAGAAACTGTGTAACCATAGCATTTATAGCAGTTAAGAAATGCAGTGCCATAAAATTGGAAGGTTGGTCATCCTCCCACAATGTCATAATGAATGCCCGAAATGTCAAATAATGTATCACTAGATTTTATTTATTACTTGATTAGGTGTATACTGTACACCTTTGATAAGGTCTGGGTGCCTTATGGAATACTGTATGACAAAATGGGTCTGTAATGAAAACATTCAAAAAAAAATTGTCAAGCATATATATATTTTTTTTATGGCACACGAGACACCTGTCTGATTTGCGCCTGTTTTAGTGGACTAATCCATTGAGGAGGCCACAGGGATGCCCCGGTCCAAGAATATGGGGATTGTGGCTCAGACGCACAAGGCATGTCTCTCTCCAGAATGAGCTCTCTCCCACCATTTCATGGGTATTCATTGTTTCATAACTTCATTGTGTGCATTGTTTACTATGTCTATCAATACCCCATTACAAATATCACCAGTAATAGCCTACATTTACCGTTCATTCCCATCATTTCTAATCTGCAATGTTTATTTGGTTAGGTAATTTCTGATAATTCATTGAATATATTATTATTACAGTCATTTACCGTTCTGAATGTTGGAGTGGACATGTCTTTTGCAGAACTCACAAGCTATGCTACACTAGTGAGAAACTTGTATTTGTTTATTTCATTCCATTTACGAGTTTTGTCCAATTTTTATTTTAATTTTTTAAACTCTGCTCTCAATGTTGAGTAAGGCACCTGATTACCCACATAGTAGTAGGATTAGTCTACCTGTCCTTTGTGCAAATTTAGGCCATAAATGTGCCAATTTGGGGATGTCTGATAGTATTTCTTAACTCACCACCACTAATGAACTGTGGAGCTTCTCAAAGTAATTTTTCTTCACCTCAAACAGCAAGGAAACAAAGTCTGTTTCAAGAAACAATTGAGAATAACAATAGTTCCTCAAAGTATTTGAACAATATTTCCATATCTCTACCTTTCGATAACCACTCAGCAAGAAAGGGGAAAATGTAATGGTCTGATCCAATGGAAACATCATAAAATACTTGACACAGTTGATAGTTGATACAATGTTTAGAGTTAGTTGCAGACAGGTCATGTGTAGCCAATGTGATTTTATCAAGATATTGTTTTTATGTGTTGGCTTTATGTAGGCTATTTTTACATAGTTGGCAATTGCAATAAACGTTACTTTTAGATTTGTATCATTTTCATTTAGATTAAGATTGTAGATAAACCACAGACAATGATTTTGAGATACAAAGACTATTATATATTAAAAGAAAATGTTCCACAATAATGTGCCTATGAAAATTATTACTGGTAAGCAGACTGGTAGAAATTGTAAAATAAATTGGTACATAGGTTGGGTGTATATATGGAAAAATATATATATTTTTTAATTTATACAAATCCATGTGGCTCAGTTGGTAGAGCATGGTGTTTGCAACGCCAGCATGGGTTCGATTCCCACGGGGGGCCAGTACAAAAAAGAAATGCATGAAATGAAAATGAAATGCATTTGAATAAGAGCGTCTGCTAAATGACTAAAATGTAAATTAGATTGAAAGAAAAGACTACTCAATGGTTGACTAAGATTTGTTGGGGTCGGGTAGTGAAATTTAGGGAGGACCCCCAGACCCCCTGCCAGGTGTTGTCCCCCCCTTCTTCTCCACTTCTAAACAAAAGTTGCGCTCTTGGCGACAGGTATCAAGAAATGAGGCGTCATTTAACCTTGCAACAGTTTTGGCAGAATTTTACCTTTATATTTGTTGACTTCTGAAATCAGGAAGTCTCCCTGTTGTGTAAGATCATGTAACTAATGTTTCATATCCATGATTTTATGTGCATTACACTTTCTAAAAACTGCCCTTCGAATCTGCTGGAGGTTAAGTCCATATATGACAGGGTTTAAGACAGGTGGTATAATAAGGAATTGTACAGCCATTGCATTACGCATATTTAGAGTACTATTTACATTATTCCAACCTTGCAGAGTGTCAAACAGGGTCACTGTGATGAAAATAAATATTGTTATTAAATGTGGCACACACGTCTGTGTGAACTTAATCCTTCCCTTAGCTGACTTTACACAAGTCCTTACAATCTGACAGTAAGAAAATACAATGAATAGTATCTGTAAAACATGAACCAATATTACAAATTTGTTCAAATTCTGATTGATGGTATTGGGTAAACATGCATGTTTCAGTATAGACGGAATGTCACAGAAGATCTTATCAATGCGAGATCCACACAAAGGAATTCTGACGGCTAAACTAACTGCTATGAGTCCTATAAATAAAGGATAACACCAAGAAAATAAGAGTAACTTTCTAACAGTTAAAGATGTCACAATGGTATGGTATAGTAGTGGTCTGCATATTGCCACATACCTGTCGTAAGACATCACTGTTAGAGTAGACATTTCACACATGATGGATGTGTATATTACATAGGCTTGAGTCAAACATCCACCATAAGATATCACCTGAACATCTGACTGAAGGTCCAGTAACAACTTGGGGTAGAAACCAGCAGTTCCATACAATCCATTGACACATAGACTACACAGAAAGATATACATGGGCTCATGGAGGCCTTGCTCCTGAATGATTGTTATGATCAGAGACAGATTCACAGTGATGATGAGAAGGTATGTGATAAGAGACAAGATAAAATAGACCGATTTGTTGTTAAATGTCTCTTGTAAGCCAAAGAGATAAAAGAACTTGACTTGGGTTGAGTTCTCCATAGCTTTTGTTAATTTTCTTCCTCTGGTCAATGCAGCAATTCTTAGTCTTTACAAGGCTTCAGTGTGTATGGAGGTGAATGAATTCAAGTGTGAATCATTTGATTCTGTTTCGGCTCAGACTAAACACAATAGTTTTAACAAAACAAATTCACATCCTCCCTCAAACTCTTTTTTTTTTTTTTAAAGATCCTGATATTACCTGTACATTATCAGACTTCGGAGGTGTGAAAGAAATGAAAAAACTTGTGTCCATGAAATGTCTTCTTGTTTGACAGAGGAGACTACTCCAATAACTTGCATTGTTAGCCTCTAAATATACCATAGTGTAAGCTCACATGGGATTGTAGTTTCAGTGTCAACATGTAACCACTCCATAGAGATTGATCTATATTGAGTTTATGACAAGCAACTAATTGGATTATATTTACTTTATTTATGTTTTAACCCAGCAAACAGGGGATGTCCAAAGGACATTCGGCAAAGTTCCCATTAGGTCCCTTTAAGGCAGCGTTTCCCAAACTGTCCTGGGGACCCCAAGTGGTGCACGTGCATTTTTTTGCCCTCGTACTACATAGCTGATTCAAATAATCAAATCTTAATGATTAGTTGATTATTTGAATCAGCTGTGTAGTGCTAGGGCAAAAACCAAAACGTGCACCCTTTTTGGGTCCCCAGGTCAAAGTTTGGGAAATGTTGCTTTAAGGGTTTCAGCGAGACGTCATCCCACTGATGACTTTGTTCAATAGTCAGAACTTTGTAGGAATATTAAAACATGACATTTACCTCTGGACCATAAGAGGGCTTTCAGTACAGGTACCGGTTTGGTCACAGTATAATGTTATTATAAGGTATACTGATCAAAAATGTAAACATAACATGCAACAATTTAAAAGATTTTACTGAGTTACAGTTCATATAAGGAAGTCAGTCAGTTGAAATAAATTAATTAGGCCATAATCTATGGATTTCACATGACTGGTGAAAAGGTAAGGGTGGGGATCAGAAATCCAGTCAGTATCTGGTGATCACCATTTGCCTCATACGGCGCAGGTGATCACCATTTGCCTCATACAGCGCAACACATCTCATTGGCATAGAGTTGTTCATGCTGTTAATTGTGGAATGTTGTCCCACTCCTCTTCAATGGCTGTGCGAAGTTGCTGGATATTGGCGGGAACTGGAACACCCTGTTGTACACGTCGATCCAGATTATCCCAAACACGCTCAATGGGTGACATGTCTGGTGAGTATGCAGACCATGGAAGAACTGGGGACATTTTCAGCTTCCAGAAATTGTGTACAGATCCTTGAGACATGGGGCTGTGTATTATCATGCTAAAACTTGAGGTGATGGCAGCTGATGAGTTGCACGACAATGGGCCTCAGGATCTCGTCATGGTGTGTCTGTGCATTCAAATTGCAATCGACAAAATGCAATTGTGTTCTTTGTCCATAGCTTATGCCTGCCCATACCATAACCCCACCACCCTGTTCACAACGTTGACATCAGCAAACCCACTCGCCCACACCACACCATACACGTAGTCTGCAGATGTGAGGTCAGTTGGACTTACATCAAAATTCTCTATAACAATGTTGGAGGCTGCTTATGGTAGAGAAATTAACGTTAAATTCCTTGGCAACAGCTCTGGTGGACATTCCTGCAGTCAGCATGCCAATTGCACCCTCCCTCAAAACTTGAGACATCTGTGGTATTTTGTTGTGTGACAAAACTGTACATTTTAGAGTGGCCTTTTATTGTCCTCAACACAAGATGCACATGTATAATTATCATGCTGTTTAATCAGCTTCTGTATACACCACACCTGTCAGATGTATGGATTATCTTGGCAAATGAGAAATGCACACTAACAGGGATGTAACCAAATTGTGGACCGAGAAATGTTTGTGGGTATGGAACATTTCCGGGATCTTTCATTTCCGCTCATGAAACATGGGACCAATAATTTACATGTTGCTTTTATATTTTTGTTAATTGTATTTTGATGTCCGTTAGGGAACATTATGAAAAGGTTCCTATTTGTGTCGAACATTTTCCATGATACATTCAATGTCCAAAAGGAGACATTTCATTATAGTCAAGGGGATGTCACATGATGGTAGTTTTTAGGCCATTCTCAAGACTTCCTTTTACTAGTCTTCAGGAAATCACAAGATGGTCACAAGGGAACTTTCTTTGGGGAACCTTTGTCTACTTCCCTGTAAGTTACTAGGACGTTACCGAGTACCATATGTCATGACGTGGTCCGCTTTGGGTACAGCGAGCACCATCCCCCTCTCTCTGCACCATCCCCCCCCTCTCTCTCACCACCCCTCTCTCTTCCCCTTACACCCAGGCTCTGTTAGGCAGGTCATAAATTCCTAGAGGAGTTCTCTCCTCATGGCTAGAGTAGAGAGGGAGTGAGGTTCACAGGAGAACAAAGGAACCTCTTCCACATCACAGAACTTGAGAACTGAACAATGTCCATGTTTTGGAGAAGGTGTACACGGTCGGGGAAGAATCCAGCTACGAACTGGTCCGTTTTGTACAATTTTGTGAAACTCATGAGAGACAATAGAGCCACATTACCATAACTCTGTTTATACAAGAGTCTCAGTTGTGAGGCTTGCATCTAATTGTTGTATAAAATGAATGAGTAACGATTAAACTATTTGTGAAATTATGTAATGTGATTTTAAACTGTTTAATGAAGGAAACTCCAATTCCCTTTAAAGTTTAACTAAATCATTGGCCCGCCCCATGAGCACAGGCATTGATCTGGTGTCATGGGACAGCCCCTTTCTACTGTTACGAATATAACCCCCACAGGGAGGAATTCCCTTCAGACCAGCTTACCTCGATTACCACGAGAGGGCTAAGGTTTGAGACCAGACCAGCTTACCTCGATTACCACGAGAGGGCTAAGGTTTGAGGAGAAACCATAAACCTGAGTATAAGCTAAGGTTGTAATGGTTGTTGAAACTCTGAGACTATCAATACCAACAGAATAAGAGCAAATCTTTGATACTAATTACTAGTCTGCAGCAAGGAATTCTATACCATTGAATGCGAAGGCCGACAACCACCGAAACATCTATCTATAACAACATTGCTGAATGTTACTCTGAACTTTCCATTCTAACCACGGAAGAGAGAGAGAGGACGGACAAACTCTCCAACAGAAAGACGGACGATCCCAACAGAGATCACGATGACACACTGAGCGTAAATATATATATTGATTGCAATTATTCCTGAATGAGTGAGCATTCATGTGCAAAGGATTAGCATTTCAATGATTATGATTATCAAGTGTGTAGTGATTCATTTGCGTAATTCCAGCCTTTCTCAGTCTACACCCACTTCCCTTTTGTCCACCAAGCCGTAATACCAGTTTAGCCCACTAGGGCACATCCCCTATCATTTCCTTGTAACCATATCTACTTTGTTTGTTTGTATGTGCATTTCTGTGATTATTTAGTTAGTTAACAAATAAATGATTGAGACAATTGATGTATGGAGGATTCATAGTGAAGACTGGGTTCGTGCAACAATTTACGACGTTTGGAATGAGACTAACGTGAGTGTAACGGCTGTCTGGAAGAGGGAACCAAGGTGCAGCAGAGGATGTGTTCATCATTAGAGTTTTAATTCAAATAAACAAGAGAACACTACAAAATGAACAAAAACGACAGCAAACAGTCCTGTTAGGAAAATACTCAAACAGAAACAATTACCCACAAACCCCAGTGACAAACAACTCCTACATATATGACTCCCAATCAGGAACAACGATTCCCAGCTGTTCATGATCAGGAGTCGCAAGACACACACACAAGACTGCCACGTCCTGACCCCCAAACTACTACACCAGCTCCATCTGCTGGTCAGGACGTGACAGTACCCCCCCCCCCCTCAAGGTGCAGACCCCGAAATGCACCTAACCACAACAACAAAAAAACACCAACAAACAAAATCCCCAACAAAACCCATAAACAGTAACCCTAAACAATAAGGGAGGGAAGGGAGGGTGGCTGCCGTCAACGACGGCACTGTGCTACACCCTCCCTCCCCAACCCACCTATCCTGGAGGCGGCTCAGGCTCTGGCCGTTCCAGGCAGTCGGGACAGTCTGGCAGCTCGTGACCGTCTGGGCAGTCTGGCAGCTCGGGACCGTCTGGGCAGTCTGGCAGCTCGGGGCAGTCTGGGCAGTCTGGCAGCTCGGGGCAGTCTGAGTAGTCTGGCAGCTCGGGGCAGTCTGGGTAGTCTGGCAGCTCGGGGCAGTCTGGGCAGTCTGGCAGCTCGGGGCAGTCTGGGCAGTCTGGCAGCTCGGGGCAGTCTGGGCAGTCTGGCAGCTCGGGGCAGTCTGGGCAGTCTGGCAGCTCGGGGCAGTCCGGGCAGCTCCGGCAGCTCGGGGCAGTCCGGCAGCTCCGGCAGCTCGGGGCAGTCCGGCAGCTCCGGCAGCTCGGGGCAGTCCGGCAGCTCCGGCAGCCCGGGGCAGTCCGGCCACTCCGGCAGCCCGGGGCAGTCCGGCCACTCCGGCAGTCCGGGGCAGTCCGGCCACTCCGGCAGTCCAGGGCAGTCCGGCCACTCCGGCAGTTCAGGGCAGTCCGGCCACTCCGGCAGTTCAGGGCAGTCCGGCCACTCCGGCAGTTCAGGGCAGTCCGGCCACTCCGGCAGTTCAGCGCAGTCCGGCCACTCCGGCAGTTCAGCGCAGTCCGGCCACTCCGGCAGTTCAGCGCAGTCCGGCCACTCCGGCAGTTCAGCGCAGTCCGGCCACTCCGGCAGTTCAGCGCAGTCTGGCCACTCCGGCAGCTCAGCGCAGTCTGACCTCTCTGGCGACTGTTGACTGGCGGGCAGCTCTGACGACTGTTGACTGGCGGGCAGCTCTGACGACTGTTGACTGGCGGGCAGCTCTGACGACTGTTGACTGGCGGGCAGCTCTGGCGACTGTTGACTGGCGGGCAGCTCTGGCGACTGTTGACTGGCGGGCAGCTCTGGCGACTGTTGACTGGCGAGGCTGGGTTCACGCACTTGAAGCCTGGTGCGTGGTGCTGGTACTGGGCGTACCAGATTGTGAACACGCACCTCCATGCTAGTGCGGGGAGCTGGCCTGGGGCTCCATTCTTGCCCCGCAAAACTCCCCTTGTGCCCCCCCCCCCTAAAAAATTATTGGGGGTGCCTCCCGGTCTCCCTTACCTCGCCAGCCTTCTTCCGCTGCTTGGTCCTTTGTTGGTGGGTAATTCTGTAACGGCTGTCTGGAAGAGGGAACCAAGGTGCAGCAGAGGATGTGTTCATCATTAGAGTTTTAATTCAAATAAACAAGAGAACACTACAAAATGAACAAAAACGACAGCAAACAGTCCTGTTAGGAAAATACTCAAACAGAAACAATTACCCACAAACCCCAGTGACAAACAACTCCTACATATATGACTCCCAATCAGGAACAACGATTCCCAGCTGTTCCTGATCAGGAGTCACAAGACACACACACAAGACTGCCACGTCCTGACCCCCAAACTACTACACCAGCTCCATCTGCTGGTCAGGACGTGACAGTGAGGTAAAGAATAATTCATTAATTAGAAGACTAATTGATCAGATATTAAAATATCTGAAAGTTACATTAGGAAAATTATAACTTTGTAACCTGAGTATTTTCCTTGGTGCCCCGACTTCCTAGTTAATTACATTTACCTGATGAGTTAATCACGTAATAATAATGACAGAGAATTGATTTGATAAACTAACAGTCTTCAGTTTAATGATGCCAAAGACACGACACATATCAGGACCATGTCAGGTACTTTTTAGGACCTTCTCAGTACTTAATTTGACTAATCTTCAGTACGTTGCGTGATGGTCCCAATGGAACTTTCTCTGGGGGACCTTTGTCTAGTTCTTGCTAAGTTACTAGGACGTCACTGAAGATCATATCAGGACTTTCTTAGGATGTTCTCAAGACTTTAATTTTGATAGTCATTAGGCAGTTGCGTGATGGTCCCAAGGGAACATCCCTGCAAACAAAAATGATTTGTTAGGACATCCCTGGAATGTCACGAAATGGTCTTCTAAAGTAGTCAGGACATTGTGCCATGGTCCCGTGGAGTTTTTTTCTAGTTTCCGGTTTGTCCCAGGAACATCCCGAGAACATTTTTAGGACTTTCTTGGGAAGTTGTGGGAAGTCTTGGGAAGTTGTGTAATTCACACGATGGTCCCAGATGGCCAAAACCATTATAAGTCAAATAATTAAATAGTATGGGGTTGTCATGACGTTGGCCTCTTTGGATACAGGGAGGACAGTTGGCCCCCTCCCCTTTGCACCATTCCCCAACCTACCTTCCCCCACCCAGTCCCTGTGTGAAAGGGTTGTAAAAACCCTAAGAGGAGTCTCTGGCCACATGGCCCATAGAGAGACACAGGAAATTCTTCCAACTCACAGAATTGGGGAGCCAAGCGACATTTGTGTTCTGGAGAAGGTAGTGAAGATTGGTGAAGAATCCAGCTACGAACTGGTCCGCTTGGTACAATTTTGTGATACTCAGAAGAGACAATATAGCCATATTAACCATAAAACTGTTTATATAATAGCCTCAGCTTGAGACTTGCATCATAATGGTTGTATAGAATGTATTAATAAGGATAAAGCTTTTGTAATACATTGAGATGCTATGTACTGATGTAATGTGATAGAATTGTATTTCTGTAACCAAGTCTAACTCAGTCATAGGCACGCCCCCAGGGACACATACAGGACCAGGCGTCATTTGACAAGCCTGTTCAAGGGTCTGTCATGACGTTGGCCTGTGGGTAAGGTTTATGACCCCCCCCCCCCCCCCCATAAATACCTTTCTCCCTTCCCCTCTCTGAATCTACTGAAGGACTTGAATAGCCTGTGTTAAATATAGAGAGTCTGGGAACATCAAACAAATGGGGAAAGGTACCACATATTTTGTTAACCTCTATGGGCTAGGTGGGACGCTAGCGTGCCACCCGTGGTGCACTCCATCAACAGCAGGTGCATTTCAAGAGCGGCAAATTTGAATCCAAATAAATGTCAAAATTCAAATTTTTCAAACATACAACTATTTTACACCCTTTGAAAGATAAACATCTCCTTAATCTAACCACGTTTTACGATTTCAAAAAGGTTTTACGGCGAAAGCATAAATTTAGAGTATGTTAGGACAGTACATTTACAAGAGTTGTGTGTAATGTTTTGTCAATTCAAAGACAGGGTCACCAAAACCATAAAACCAGCTAAAATGATGCACTAACCTTTTACAATCTCCATCAGATGACACTCCTAGGACATTATGTTAGACAATGCATGCATTTTTAGTTCTATCAAGTTCATATTTATATCCAAAAACAGCGTTTTACTATGGCATTGATGTTGAGGAAATCGTTTCCCTCCAATAACCGGCAGTCAAGTCAGCACCACAAATTAAATAATTAAAATTAGAAAACATTGGTAAAATATTATATTGTCATTTAAAGAATTATAGATTTACATCTCTTGAACGCAATCAACTTGCCAGATTTAAAAATAACCTTACTGGGAAATCACACTTTGCAATAATCTGAGCACTGCGCCCAGAAAAATACGCGTTGCGATACAGACTAGACGTCATGTTGGGGAGATCTAAAATCGAAAATACTATGTAAATAATCCATTACCTTTGATTCTCTTCATCAGATGTCACTTCCAGGTATCACAGGTCCATAACGAATGTAGTTTTGTTCAAAAAAGCTCATCATTTATGTCCAGAAATCTCCGTCTTGTTAGCACATGATCTAAGCCAGCCGGACTTCTCGTCATGAACGAGGGGAAAAAATATATTTACGTTCGTTCAAACATGTCAAACGTTGTATAGCATAAATCATTAGGGCCTTTTTTAACCAGAACATGAATAATATTCAAGGTGGACGAATGCATACTCTTTTATAACGTATTGGAACGAGGGTACCCAACATGAACTCGCGCGCCAGGTGTCTAATGGGCCATCATCGTTCCATGGCTCTTGTTCGGTCAGATCTCCCTCCAGAAGACTCAAAACACTTTGTAAAGGCTGGTGACATCTAGTGGAAGCAATAGGAAGTGCCAAAATATTCCTCAGCCCCTGTGTTTTTCAATGGGATAGGTTTAAAGGTAATACAACACATCAGGTATCCACTTCCTGTCAGAAAATGTCTCAGGGTTTTGCCTGCCAAATGAGTTCTGTTATACTCACAGACACCATTCAAACAGTTTTAGAAAATTTAGGGTGTTTTCTATCCATATGTAATAAGTATATGCATATTCTAGTTACTGGGTAGGAGTGGTAACCAGATTAGATCGGGTATGTTTTTTTATCCAGCCGTGTCAATACTGCCCCCTAGCCCTAACAGGTTAATAAAACCAGTTGGAAATATGCTTGGGAACGTAATGAGTATGTATGTCAGTTCGGTTGTCATCTGAGACATTATGACTGATGACAGGACGACATAAAACTCTACCTGAGAAAGTATACACCCTCTAGTTATCAGAGTCACATGGAATTGTTATGCAATTGAAATGTTTGATATTGAAAATGTTTGTTAGGACATGAAATGTAATTTTAGCTTCCGAATGAGAGATTTGGGTTTTCATAAGGAAAGTGCCCTGCTCGATCAGTGGCCCAACCCTGTGAAGAGACAGGGGTTATAAACGATGAAACACCTCCCTCCCCCTCTCCACTATATAAGCCTTTGACGAAAAGATAACCAGTGGTTCCAGTACGGGAGGTCTGCAGCCTCTACGTTAGAAGGACACACATGTCATGTACAGAACTAAGCCAACCTCGGCGTGAGCTCTGGTATGAACTGGTATGAACTTTGAGCTTATTCACTACAGAAGTGCTACTTCCTAGCCGTTGAGTTAGCAGCGGCCGCTGTAACGTGGGCTAGGAAAGGACGGACGACGGATCCAGTCTAACAGACGGACGAAGATACCACCACGTGTCCAATTTACCACCAGAGACATTCTTGCGAGGACAGGAAGGTCTGTTGGCCAACCCGGCCAGCATCTACGACCAATCTACCGAAGCGCAGCTCAGAGTAAATATTTATTGCATTTTCCTTTTCCAAATGGGCGGTAATTTAGAATGCATAAGATAATGTATTTACGATAGCATAGCTGCTGTTTCTGTGTTCCTAAATCTTCCCGCTCTTTCATTCAAGCCCAACCCCCTTTCCTTTGTGTAACCAGCTTTCATACAGGTTCCGTCCACCAGGACGTTTTCTGTATGACATCATTGTATTCTGTGTATTTGTAATTCTGTGTGATTAGTTAGGTATTTAGTAAATAAATAATTAAACCCAATTTTGTATTGCTGATTCAACTTGTTAGCCAGGGTTCGTGAAGATAGCCAAGAATTTACAACTTTCATTATGAGACTGAAAATAAGATAAGGGTTAATATTGACTGCTATCGATGTAAAATATTACTAAGTATTTTAAGAGTTTATTCGGAAGATAACAGCTCTATAAACGTTCTTCCGTGGTGCCCCGACTTTCTAGTTAATTACATTTACATGATTAGCTTAATCAGGTAATATTAATTACAGAGAAAGAATTTTATAGGTTAGCATGTCATATCACTTAATCCGGCATAGCCAAAGACACGACAGGTCACTATAAAACCCACCCTGATTTACATTTCTTTAGACCAGGCCTCCACTCCATGGCCAATAGGTTTTACCATCCAATTCCTCTACTGAAAGTGAACCATACCACGTGGTTAACTTTTAGACTATTGATACCGACAGAATAAGAACAAGTCTTTGATATTAATTATTAGTCTGCAGCTAAGTAAATTACATCATCGAACGCGAAGACCAACGAAACATACATTCTATGACGACATTAATGAATGTCGCTCTGAAAGATCCATTCTAACCGAGAGAGAGAGAAAGAGAGAACGCGGACAAAACTCTCCAACACGGATCCCAATGACACACTGAGCGTAAATATATATTGATTGCATTTGTTCCCGAATGAGTGAGCGTTCATGTGCAAAGGATTAGCATATCAACTAATGAACTCTGTGTGCCACAGCTGACCTTTTATGATCCATTGTTCAACAGGCCGACCTGCCTGTTTAGCCCACAAGGGCACATTCCTCTACCAATCCTTTGTGACGATAATTACTGTTTGTATGTTTTCTGTTAATTACTTAGTGTAGTAAATAAATGATTTTAAGACAATTGATGTATGGATGATTTTAGTAAAGACTGGGTTCGTGCAGATACAACAATTTACGACGTTTGGAATGAGACTGAACACGAGGTAAAATACACCATTTAAACCAGAACATAATCGGCCTATATTATAATAAAGGAAAGTTATATTAGGAAAATTATATCTTTGTAATCTGAATATTTTCCTTGGTGCCCCGATCTCCTAGTTAATTACAATTAAACGATTAATCAGTTTAATCGCGTGATAATAATTACAGGGAGTTAATTGATAAACATGTCTTCAGTTTAATGGTACCCCAAAGACACGACAGGGTTTTAAGGTAAGTCGTACGCTGTTCAGCTAAAAGTGTACACATTTTTGATCAGTAACAATATCATTACATTTGACATGATTACTTAGTACTGACTTTTCATTATGACCCCACCTGGGATTTGAATTAACTATCTCTGAATTTGGGGTGTAATGATCTTTCTACTGTGCCACAAAGTTCAGAGAATTTCAGAAGTCCCCCCTCTGCACATTCATTACCTATAATACATCTCTAAACAGCATAAGAGTGCCATCTGCTCTGCCATTTTAGTTATCAGTTAATCTGAATATTCTATTATCATTGATTTAATTGACCTAATTCAGCTATTTCAGTTTGTGTTTTCAGTATAGTTGCCTAATGTTGGTGGGTTATATTATTCGGTTTTAATCGTACTCCTGAATCACTATTATAGTATAATCGTTTTTCTTGAGTGTATTTTTAACAGAGCTGGAATTTACTTTGAAGTGCTTAGTGTAGGAATACATGTGAAATCAGTCATTGACATAAACACGGTGGCATAGCAGAAATATTGGAAAGCTATGAATGAAAAGGTTGTGAGTTCAAATCCCATATGAGGACATGTTTCTAATAATTACTGTATAAATGAATATGCACAATGTAATCATGTACAGTATGTCAAATAACTAAGTTGAAAACTTTATATGGTAGAAGCACTGGTGGGTGTCCTTAACATTGTCAAAAGACAAAGAGCTGTGAATGGATTAGTGGTTCACAAATCACGGACTTTACTTGTTTGGCAACAGTAGCAAGGGGTGATGTGTAATGAAACTAGGGTATGCATGCCCTGGCTATAGTTTCTTTTTTGGGGGGAGTGAGAACATTTCTTTGCTACCATGAAGTGAAGTCCCTGGGAAAAACTGGGAACTAGACAAAAGATCCAGAGGACCATGACACAATGTCCCAAGAATGTCCTAAAAATGCAGTGGCGAACCGTGACTATTGAACCTAGTCCTTCAGATGGAACAAAGATCTAGCCCACGTTGTATCGAACCCCCAAATTTAGAAAAATAACAGACATCATAGCATCACTTAATGCGCTGAAATCTGAAGGGGATGGCCAGCATAGATGAGTGGGATGAGACGAGGGAAACTGAGGGTTGGAATCTGGAACTTAAGATGAGTGAGAGTGAAGTTGTTGAGTGAGGGGTAAAACTACAGTAAAAAAAATAAAAATACAAAAACCCCCAAAAAATTATTAAAATGACTTTAAAAAGGAAGGTTGTTACATCCAATGCCTGGTCTGGTTGCTGTGGGTCGATCTGGATGGACACATCTGCTAGATGACTAAAATGTACCTGCACTCCCAGAGGCGATGACAGAAGGTGAGCATCCCAAATGGCACTCTATTCCCTATATAGTGCATCACCTTTGACTAGAGGGCTCTGGTGAACATAGGGAATAGGGTACCATTTGGTGTGCATTCAAGACCAGCCGTGCCTCTCCTTGAGCCCCTCAGAGCACTACAGGTTAATAGCTGCATTAATTGGTTCCCAGGGAACGAGGTGATAGAGTGGACTAATGACCTGGTACCTAATGACTCAATAAACATGTTTATTATGCTCTTGATATTGTGTTATTAGCTTCTGCTTTCCCCATGGTAAGGTATGCATGGAGTAAAAAAATACTGGTGTTTCGGACATAATCTTAAGTGACAGAACTCCTAAACTTTTTACGGCTTTTTACAGGATGGATGGAGTACATGACCAATGTGTGTTAAACATACAATACATCATCATTACCCTTACTGTATTATTTTATTCTGTGGGTGAAACATATCTCTGTGGCACTTGAAAAACAAGAATGATGTCTGGTTGTCCCACCACCTTAAAGGGCCTATTTCCCATTAGGGATGGACGTAATGGTGGCAGGTATGCAATAAGGTGTGCTTAACTTCGTCTACAACATCATAATACAATACACTTTGTCTATAACGTTCCAACACAATTGCAAACGAATGGTTAAAGACAGTGTTATGATGCTTTTTGCGAAAGAGTACACCATATTACAATACCCACCCTGTTGGTTGTCATGATGCTGTAATACTGTAGTGGATAACATATACAGTAGCAAAGTAACTGCCATAGGACAATTGCTGAATTCAATGGTTCCATGTGTACATGCAAAAGATCTGCAGGTAACAGCACACAGTGGAAACTGTATGGTCATCTGAAACCAAATTAGTCATGAGAGCAGGAAACAAACCAGTGCTACCATACAAGTCATTTACAAACAAACTGCACAGAAACAGATACATGGGTTAGTGAAGGCTTCTCTCCATACATATTACCACAATAAGCACTGTGTTCACAAAAACTATGGAGACGCATAAGACAGTTATTGTAATGAAATACTAGTACTTTCAGTGTCAACTGTCATTATATCCAGCTAGTATAAATTACGTGAATTGTGTAGAGTTCATCATTTTCCTAATAGTACCTATAGAGGTATATAAAAATAATATTTGTCTTAAAGAGCATGTAAGTCTAGATCACCTTGTATCTTTCTCCAGACTGCTGTGCTATAGACATATGCCTACACCTGTATGTTCTGTGTCAGTGGGCTATTCCACACTAAACTACTGTCACATCACTGACTTTCTATACCCTTTAAAGGAAGAAAAAATCCCAGTATACAGCAGTGAGTTTACTTGAACTCCAATGACACCAATAATAGTCAGCAAGATGGCACCGACAGAGAGGAATGCCTCGCTTCTCGTCCTTGTTTTTTTTATGTATTATTCCTTACATTGCTAGCCCAGAAAAGTGTTATTACATACAGCCGGGAATAACTATTGGATATCAGAACGACGTCAACTTACCAGCACTATGACCAGAAATACGACTTTCCCGAAGCATATGCTTTGTTGAACCACCCAAGGCATTCAAACTGATTAAAGAGGATAACCCAAAACAACGTCGCCACAGGAGAGGTAGACGGAGAGGGCTTCTGGTGAGACTTTAGAGGCACGCACCCCACCCACCGCTTCCAAGTATTTTACTCGCTAATGTCCAGTCTCTAGATAACAAGGTAGATGAAATTAGGGCTAGGGTTGCTTTCCAGAGAGACATCCGGGATTGTAACATACTCTGTTTCACTGAAACATGGCTCTCTGGGGACATGCTGTAGGAGTTGGTACAGCCACCGGGATTCTTTGTGCATTGCACCGACAGTTATAAACATCTCTCCTGGAAGAAGAAGGGCGGGGGTGTATGTTTCATGATTAACGACTCATGGTGTAATTGTAACAAGACACAAGACGTATGTGGCAGGGTCTACAGACAATCACGGACTACAAAAAGAAAATTAAACACGTCACGGACGTCTTGCATCCAGACAAACTAAACACCTTCTTGCCCGCTTTGAGGATAACACAGTGCCACCGACGCGGCCCGCTACTAATGGCTGTGGCCTCTCCTTCTCCTTGGTCGTCGTGAGTAAGACATTTAAAAGTGTTAACCCTCGCAATGCTGCCGGCCCAGACGGCATCCCTAGCCGCTTCCTCAGAGCATGTGCAGACCAGCTTGCTGGTGTGTTTACGGACATATTCAATTACAGGCTCAAAATGGCCAGAAAAATTGTGAGAAATTGCCAAGAAACTAAAGATCTTGTACAACGCTGTGTACTACTCCCTTCACAGAACAGCACAAACTGACTCTAACCAGAATAGAAAGAGGAGTGGGTGGTCCCGGTGCACAACTGAGCAAGAGGACAAGTACATTAGTGTCTAGTTTGAGAAACAGACACCTCACAAGTCCTCAACTGTCAGCTTCATTAAATAGTAGCCGCAAAACACCAGTGAAGAGTCGACTCTGGGATGCTGGCCTTCAAATATGTTATTATCTATGCATAGTCACTTTAATAACTCTACCTACATGTTACCTCAATACCGGGGCTCCGCACTTTGACTCTGTACCAGTACCCCCTGTATATAGCCCCGCTATTGTCATTTACTTTTTTTTACCTTTCCTTGGCAAGTCAGTTAAGAACAAATTCTTATTTACAATGACACCCTAGGAACAGTGGGTTAACTTCCTTGTTCTGGGGCAGAACGACAGATTTTTACCTTGTCAGCTCAGGGATTTCGATCCAGCAACCTTTCATTTACTGGCCCAACACTCCAACCACTAGGCAACCTTCTGCCCCACTTCTTATCTCTTACTTTTTTTAGTATTTTCTTAAAACTGCATTGTTGGTTAAGGGCTTGTAAGTAAGCATTTCACTGTAAGGTCTACAGGTCTACCTGTTGTATTCGGCGCATGTGACAAATAAAATTTGATTTGAATATTGCTCCTACCATTTAATTATCTCTTCTGACTGTTCAACCACTTCTGACTGAACCCTACATCACAGCCACTGACAAAGAACATGCCTGCAATCCTTACAATCCTTACATATCGTTCCCAAGATTGGCATAGCAGTCAGACGTCCTTTGTCCTCCTCTTGTCGTGTCCCGTGTATATGTATATATTTACATATTTTCTTCGCATATCTTTTACATATTTTTTTCTAAAAACTCAACCTCAAAACACTCTCCTGTAACCCGCCTCACCAATTTAAAAAAAACAACGTATTATTTACCTCAAATCTGAAATCCACAACAGAAGCTAACCAGAGGTTAGCCAGTTCAAGAGATAGCCAGCTGAAGAGTTCCATCAGCCACTCCTGGGCTACAATCACCTATCCGGACCCATTTTACTGCCGATGCGGAGCCACATCGGGCCTTCACGACTGGACTACCGACGTTATCTGCCTGAGGGAGTTATCCAACTGGCCCCTCCGTCGCGACGTAACCTGAACGCCCATCTGCGGCCCGCTAATCGTTAGCTGTCTTATCGGCTGCTATCTGAATAGGTCTATCGGACTATTTTCTTGGGCCACTATAACTATAACTATTTTGCCAATTGAACTGGTCCCCCCTACCACACGGAACCCCACTAATCTACCAAAGGAAACGCACCAGGTGGCTAAAAACAGACCTCCCCCCATCTTCTACCAGCTTGCTACATATGGCTCGGCTAGCTGTCTAATTCTCGCTGGACTCCTTGATCACTCGGCTAAGCATGCCTCTCCTTAATGTCAATATGCCTTGTCCATTGCTGTTCTGGTTAGTATTTATTGGCTTATTTCACCGTAGAGCCTCTAGCCCTGCTCATTATACCTTATCCAACCTTTCAGTTCCTCCACCCACACATGCTATGACATCTTCTGGTTTCAATGATGTTTCTAGACACAATATCTCTCTCATCATCACTCAATGCCTAGGTTTACCTCCACTGTATTCACATCCTACCATACCTTTGTCTGTACATTTTACCTTGAAGCTATTTTATCGCCCCCATACCCTTATCCTCCTCCTCCTCTGTTCCTCTGGTGATGTAGAGGTGAATCAAGGCCCTGCAGTGCCTAGCTCCACTCCTATTCCCCAGGCGCTCTCTTTTGATGACTTCTGTAACCGTAATAGCCTTGGTTTCATGCACGTTAACATTAGAAGCCTCCTCCCTAAGTTTGTTTTATTCACTGCTTAGGCAAACTCTGTCAACCAGGATGTCCTAGCTGTGTCTGAATCCTGGCTTAGGAAGTCCACCAAAAACTCTGAAATCTTCATCCCAAACTACAACATTTTCAGACAAGATAGAACGGCCAAAGGGGGCAGTGTTGCAATCTACTGCAGAGATAGCCTGCAGAGTTCTGTCCTACTATCCAGGTCTGTACCCAAACAATTTGAACTTCTACTTTTAAAAATCCATCTCTCTAAAAACACGTCTCTCACCGTTGCCACCTGCTATAGACCACCCTCGGCCCCCAGCTGTGCTCTGGACACCATATGTGAACTGATTGCCCCCATTTATCTTCAGAGCTCGTGCTGCTAGGTGACCTAAACTGGGACATGCTTAACACCCCAGCCATCCTACAATCCAAGCTTGATGCCCTGAATCTCACACAAATTATTAATGAACCCACCAGGTACCACCCCAAAGCCGTAAACACGGGCACCCTCATAGATATATCGCCTAGCCTATTTTTCTGAGCATAGCACCTCGTTTATTGCAAAGTGTGATTTCCCAGTAAAGTTTTTATGAGGTATTTGTATTTCGCGCGTCGCGATTCCACTGGCTGTTGACTAGGGTGGGACGCAAGCGTCCCAGGTTCCCAGACAGGTTAAATAAGCATGCCCCATTCAAGAAATTTAGAACCAGGAACAGATATAGCCCTTGGTTCTCTCCAGACCTGACTGCCCTTACCTGTTGGGGCTAGGGGGCAGTATTGAGAATTTTGAAAAAAATATGTGCCCATTTTTAACTGCCTCCTACACCAACTCAGAAGCTAGGATATGCATATTATTAACAGATTTGGATAGAAAACACTCTGAATTTTCTAAAACTGTTTTAACCTCTATGGGCTAGGTGGGACGCAAGCGTCCCACCCGTGGTGCACTCCATCAACAGCAGGTGCATTTCAAGAGCAGCAAATTTGAATCCAAATAAATGTCAAAATTCAAATTTTTCAAACATACAACTATTTTACACCCTTTGAAAGATAAACATCTCCTTAATCTAACCACGTTTTACGATTTCAAAAAGGTTTTACGGCGAAAGCATAAATTTAGAGTATGTTAGGACAGTACATTTACAAGAGTTGTGTGTAATGTTGTGCCAATTCAAAGACAGGCGTCACCAAAACCATAAAATCAGCTAAAATTATGCACTAACCTTTTACAATCTCCAACAGATGACACTCCTAGGACATTATGTTAGACAATGCATGCATTTTTAGTTCTATCAAGTTCATATTTATATCCAAAAACAGCGTTTTACTGTGGCGTTGATGTTCAGGAAATCGTTTCCCTCCAATAACCGGCATTCAAGTCAGCACCACAAATTAAATAATTAAAATTAGAGAACATTGGTAAAATATTATATTGTCATTTAAAGAATTATAGATTTACATCTCTTGAACGCAATCAACTTGCCAGATTTAAAAATAACCTTACTGGGAAATCACACTTTGCAATAATCTGAGCACTGCGCCCAGAAAAATACGCGTTGCGATACAGACTAGCCGCCATGTTGGGGAGATCTAAAATCGAAAATACTATGTAAATAATCCATTACCTTTGATTCTCTTCATCAGATGTCACTTCCAGGTATCACAGGTCCATAACGAATGTAGTTTTGTTCAAAAAAGCTCATCATTTATGTCCAAAAATCTCCGTCTTGTTAGCACATGATCTAAGCCCGCCGGACTTCACTTCATGAACGAGGGGAAAAAATATATTTACGTTCGTTCAAACATGTCAAACGTTGTATAGCATAAATCATTAGGGCCTTTTTTAACCAGAACATGAATAATATTCAAGGTGGACGAATGCATTCTCTTTTATAACGTATTGGAACGAGGGTACCCAACATGAACTCGCGCGCCAGGTGTCTAATGGGCCATCATCGTTCCATGGCTCTTGTTCGGTCAGATCTCCCTCCAGAAGACTCAAAACACTTTGTAAAGGCTGGTGACATCTAGTGGAAGCAATAGGAAGTGCCAAAATATTCCTCAGCCCCTGTGTTTTTCAATGGCATAGGTTTAAAGGTAATACAACACATCAGGTATCCACTTCCTGTCAGAATCTGTCTCAGGGTTTTGCCTGCCAAATGAGTTCTGTTATACTATAATATTATCGCTTTTTTACGAGAAAAATTGCAAAAAAATGGATTTTAAACAGCGGTTGACATGCTTCGAAGTACGGTAATGGAATATTTAGAATTTTTTTGTCACGAAATGCGCCATGCTCGTCACCCTTCTTTACCCTTTCGGATAGTGTCTTGAACGCACAAACAAAACGCCGCTATTTGGATATAACGATGGATTATTTGGGACCAAACCAACATTTGTTATTGAAGTAGAAGTCCTGGGAGTGCATTCTGACGAAGAACACCAAAGGTAATAACATTTTTCTTATAGTAAATCTGACTTTGGTGAGTGCTAAATTTGCTGGGTGTCTAAATAGCGAGCCCGTGATGCCTGGGCTATGTACTTAGAATATTGCAAAATGTGCTTTCACCAAAAAGCTATTTTAAAATCGGACATATCGAGTGCATAGAGGAGGTCTGTATCTATAATTCTTAAAATAATTGTTATGCTTTTTGTGAACGTTTATCGTGAGTAATTTAGTAAAATGTTAGCGAATTCCCCGGAAGTTTGCGGGGGGTATGCTAGTTCTGAACGTCACATGCTAATGTAAAAAGCTGGTTTTTGATATAAATATGAACTTGATTGAACAAAACATGCATGTATTGTATAACATAATGTCCTAGGGTTGTCATCTGATGAAGATCATCAAAGGTGAGTGCTGCATTTAGCTGTCTTCTGGGTTTTGGTGACATTATATGCTGGCTTGAAAAATGGGTGTCTGATTATTTCTGGCTTGGTACTCTGCTGACATAATCTAATGTTTTGTTTTCGTTGTAAAGCCTTTTTGAAATCGGACAGTGTGGTTAGATTAACGAGAGTCTTGTCTTTAAATAGCTGTAAAATAGTCATATGTTTGAGAAATTGAAGTAATAGGATTTTTAAGGTTTTGAAAATCGCGCCACAGGCTGCAAGTGGCTGTTACGTAGAGAGATTAAACAGTACATATAGAGAGAGGTTAAAGGCCTAGAGAGGTTAAACAGTACATATAGAACTGTAAGGAAAGAAACATTTGAACGCATTAAATTGTCCACCAGCAATAGTCACTTGTCATTGTCAAGTTTTCACTCATTTCTTTTTTAAATTGCTCTCACTCAAGTCTTAGCACCTTTGGGTTTGGATTTCAGGCTGATGGGGGCCTGAAATCACTTTCACTGGAGTGATGGAAGAACGATCAAATTCCTGCCATCGGCCGGTCAAGTGTTGTGATTGGCCCCGAGCCTTCTGTTTGCGATGGACTGCGTGGCAGTCTTCAGCAGTAAGAGCCAAATGACTTGGGGAAATCCAGCAGCTTGATAATCCAATGAATTAGGAAATCAATTGTAATAGGTATACTATACCTTGAGTTGAGTGGAATCGACCTGTTAAAGATCACCATGTAATTGCTTGTTAACCAGCAACGTTCGTCTGTAAAACAAAAATCACAGTCAGCTCTAGAAAACACCATAAAATGAGTCTACTAATTGAAAGCAGGAGCCAATATTTAAGGGATTAAGCCCAAGGACACACACACATGGCACATTCAGTACATACAGTGCCTTCGGAAAGTATTCAAACCTGTCACGCCCTGGCCATAGAGAGGGTTTTATTCTCTATTTTGGTTAGGCCAGGGTGTGACTAGGGTGGGCATTCTATGTCCTTTTTTCTATGTTTTTGTATTTCTTTGTTTTGGCCTGGTATGGCTCTCAATCAGGGACAGCTGTACATCGTTGTCGCTGATTGGGAGCCATACTTAGGTAGCCTGTTTTCCTTTGGGTTTTGTGGGTGGTTATTTTCTGTTTCGTGAGTATTACTTGACAGAACTGTTTGGCTGTCGTTTTTGTTATTTTGTTTAAGTGTTCACCAGAAATAAATACATGATGAGCACTATCCACGCTGCGCCTTGGTCTACTCTTTCAGGCGGTCGTTACAGAACCACCCACCTTCAACGGACCAAGCAGCGTGGTATGGAGGAGCAGTGGGTTCAGGACTGCTGGACTTGGGAAGAGATACTGGACGGAAAGGGACCCTGGAGACAGGCTGAAGAATACCGCCGCCCGCCGGAGGAGATAGAGGCAGCAAAGGCAGAACGGCGTTTCTGGGAGGATCGGCTGGCACGGCAAGAGGAGGAGAGGCAGCCCCAAGATTTTTTTGTGCGGGGGCACACGGGACGGTCGGCGGAGCCGAGGGTGAGACCAGAGCCAGTCGGGGTGAAGTTGGAGGTGAGCGAAGGGAGCGAAGCAGAGACAGTGAAGGAGTTGATGGGGATATTGGAGGAGAGAGCTATGAGAGAGCTGCTGTGTTGGTGCATGAGGCACGACATTCGCCCTACGGAGCATGTCCTCGAATTGATGTCACCTGAGTCAGCTCTCCATACTCATCCTGAGGTGCGTGCTAGCCATCTGGTGAAGACTGTGCCAGCCCCACGCGCCAGGCCTCCTGTGCGCCTCCCCAGCCCTGCACGTCTTGTGCCAGCTTGGCGCTCCAGACCTCCAGTGCGCCTCCACAGCCCGGTGAGTCCTGCGCCTGCTCCACGCACGGTTTCCCCAGTTCACCTGGAGAACCCAGTGCGGCTTGAGCCAACTCCCCGTGCTTACCGTGGTGAGCTTTTGACTGGACAGGCCCCGTGCTATGGGGTGATGCGCACGGTGTCGAGGCCGAGCATCCACAGGCCGGTGTGCTTGGTGCCAGCGTCCCGCATTTGCCGGGGGGAATCGGGCACCCAGCCAGTACGGGTGGTGCCAGTCCTGCACTCGAGACCACCAGTGCGCCTCCATGGCCCAGTGAATCCGGTGCCTGCTCCCAGAGCCAGGCCTCCTGCAAGTCTCCCCAGCCTGGAAAGTCCTGTGCCTGCTCCCAGAGCCAGGCCTCCTGCATGTCTCTCCAGCCGGGTGAGTCCTGTGCCTGCTCCCAGAGCCAGGCCTCCTGCATGTCTCTCCAGCCGGGTGAGTCCTGTGCCTGCTCCTAGAGCCAGATCTCCTGCAAGTCTCCCCAGCCTGGTGAGTCCTGTACCTGCTCCCAGAGCCAGGCCTCCTGCATGTCTCCCCAGCCTGGTGCGTCCTGCGCCAGAGCCGCCGCCTGTCCGGAGCTGCCAGAGCCGCCCGCCTGTCCAGCGCTGCCAGGGCCGCCCGCCTGTCCGGCGCAGCCAGGGCCGCCCACCTGTCCGGCTCAGCCAGAGCCGCCATCCTGTCCGGCGCAGCCAGAGTCACCCGCCAGTCCGGGGCCCGCGGTGAGGGTCCCCAGTCCGGAGTCGGCGGCGAGGGACCGCGCTCTAGAGGCACCACCAAAGTGGGGTGAGCCAGTGGTGGAGCGGGGTCTGCGTCCCGCCCCTGAGTCGCCACCGCGGATAGATGCCCACCCGGAGCCTTCCCTAGAGGTTTAGGTTTTGCGGCCGGAGTCCGCACCTTTGGGGGGATACTGTCACGCCCTGGCCATAGAGAGGGTTTTATTCTCTATTATGGTTAGGCCAGGGTGTGACTAGGGTGGGCATTCTATGTCCTTTTTTCTATGTTTTTGTATTTCTTTGTTTTGGCCTGGTATTACCTGACAGAACTGTTTGGCTGTCGTTTTTGTTATTATGTTCAAGTGTTCATCCGAAATAAATACATGATGAGCACTATCCACGCTGCGCCTTGGTCTACTCTTTCAGACGGCCGTTACAAACCCATTTCATTTTTTCCCATTTTGTTACGTTACAGCTTTATTCTAAAATTGATTAAATAGTATTTTCCCCTGATCAATCTGCACTTAATACCCCATAATGACATAGCAAAAACAGGTTTTTAGAAATTATTGCTAAATTATTATAAATAAATAAACGGAAATATCACATTTACCTAAGTATTCAGACACTTTACACACTACTTTGTTGAAGCACCTTTGGCAGTGATTACAGCATTGAGTCTTCTTGGGTTGTCAAGCCCTGATCTGTTTCACCTGTCCTTGTGCTTGTCTCCACCCCCATCCAGGTGTTGCCCATTTTCACCATTATCCCCTGTGTATTTATACCTGTGTTCTCTGTTTGTCTGTTGCAAATTAAATTGTTCATAGAACTTACCAGCGTTCTTCCCTTTGCTCCTGTCTTGTCTTAGTTCCTGTTTTCAATTTTTTCCTGGCTTTGACCCTTCTGCCTGCCCTGGCCCTGAGCTTGCCTACCGTCCTGTACCTTTGCCCCACTATGCTGGATTACAGACTTCTGCCTGACCTGAGCCTGCCTGCTGCCCTGTACCTTTGCCCCTGTTGTTGTAATAAACATTGCACAGTCTTCATCTGGGTCTTACCTTAAACATGATAGTACGAACTGGCACTGACTGACCCAGCAGAGTCGGACCAGATCCGCAACGCCCTCACCTCCCAAGAAGCCGTCATTGGAAGGCATGAGGAGTTGATTCATGGTCTGATGGAAGGGTTCCAGGCCGTGGCCGAACGTCACAACCAAGCATTGGACACATAGCGGGGGCAATTCCATGGGTTGTCTACTAGACAGCCTACCACGACTGTAACCTCCCAGCCCCTCAGTAACCCGGCTGGTAGCAGCGCCGTCACCCCGGTTTCCCGTGAACCCCGCTTTCCTCCCCCGGAGCGCTTCGATGGAGAGTCGGGCACCTGTCTTGCATTTCTCGCTCAGTGTTCCGTCGTCACGGAGCTGCTCGGACCGCTCTAAGGTAGTGTACCTCATCACGCTGGTGTCGGGGAGGGCTCTCGCCTGGGCTACGACCATTTGGGAACAACAGTCGGCCGTATGCTTCAGTCTGGAGGGATTCGTGGCGGAGGTGAAAAAAGTTTTAGAGGCTCCGTTGTCCGGGAGAGAGGCTGCCCGGAAGTTACTCCAGGTTCAGCAGGGCTCCCTCACTGTGGCAGGTCTGATTTCGGTCCCAATCGCTCACTCAAGGATCCCACCTTGCATCTGATGAACTCTGGAAGTCCCCAGCGTCTACGTCTCCAAGAGGATCCGAGATTACCCGAGAACCTCCAAGAGCCTCTGAAGAATGCCAATTCACCCCTTCCCGAGTAAATGCAGCTCGGCAGGGCTAGGCTGTCCCCAGCTGAACGTGGCAGGGCTAGGCTGTCGCCCCCCTATGTCATCCTGCTGTGGGGCGACCAGTCCAAATCTCTCCAGGTACTCATCGACTCGGGGGCTGTGAGTCTTATGGATGTTACCCTGGCGTACGTGCTGGGCATCCCCACTCAACCCCTCTCCATTGCCATGGATGTTAGAGCTCTGGACGGGCACTCTGTAGGCCAGGTCACCCATCACACCACGCCCATCAACCTACCAGTGTCAGGGAACCACAGCGAGATGATCCAATTCCTGCTAGTTGAGTCTTTGCAGGTTCCCGTGGTATTGAGATTCTCTTGGCTCCAGCGACACAATCCCTCTATTGACTGGGCTACTGGTGCCATCGTTAGCGGGAGCCCATCCTGCCACACTCATTGCCTGAAGTCAGCTCTACCTGCCCAGGGATGTCTTTCTGGGGCCTTGGAAATTTCCCCAGACCTCCCCGCCAGTCCCGTGGGGTACCAGGACCACTGGGAGGGGTTCAGTAAGGCCCGGGCCACTTCGCTTCCGCAGCAACAATCGGTATCCAAGAAGGTCAAGCCAGATGCGCTGGCATGCCACTACAGCCCCGCGGCCGTAACCCCGGAAGCCGAGACCTTTCTCTCCCGCTCCAAGATCATTAGCCCCTCTGTTGTTCGTCCTCTATTGCCCCGCACCCTCCGTATACTTCCTACCTTTCCTGTGTCTAGAATTAAAACCATGTCTTACAGCCCTTTGTCTCCTGTTTCCTGTACCTTTTGCTGTGCTAACATAATTGCAAAAGGGTTTTATAATGATAAATTAGCCTTTTAATAAAGTGATAAACTTGGATTAGCTAACACAACGTGCCATTGGAACACAGGAGTGATGGTTGCTGAAAATGGGCCTCTGTACGCCTATGTAGATATTCCATGAAGAATCTGCCGTTTCCAGCTACAATAGTCATTCACAACATTAACAGTGTCTAAACTGTATTACTGATCAATTTGATGTTATTTTAATGGACAAAACATTGGCTTTTCTTTCAAAAACAAGGACATTTCTAAGTGAACCAAAACTTTTGAACGGTAGTGTATATAGATTTAGAATTTCCACAGATGTACACTATGACAACTATAATCTACATTATAAATGATGCATGTAAGATATGTGCAGAGTGCAAAGAGCAACATGCAGTTCTGGAATGATGTGCAGAGTTCCAAGTCCATGGATCATCTTGGGCCAGGTGGCCGGCTGGTGAGGGCCATGGCGCAGAGGAATAAACTGTTCAGGTGGCGGGAGGATTTGGTCGTGATTGACCTGAACCATTTGCCAAAGGGTAGTATTTGGAAGATGGGTAGAGCGGGTCGGTGATGATCTTTCCTACACGCTTTCTTGCCCTGAGTCGTGCAGGACCTCAATGGAGGGCAGGTGGCAGCCAATTACTTGATCTTGGCAGACCGGACAATCTGTTGCAGTGATGGAGGAAGTGAAGAAGGACTCGATGATGGTTGTTTAGAACTGAATCCGTACACACAGCATTCAAAGGTGGACTGAGGACAAAACAACACCAAACGTTGCACTGAGGAAAACAGATTTGTTTTATAATAATTGTCTATCAATTACAGAACCTCAAATTATTTACATTTGGCATTGGAAGTTTTATTGAATACAGTCATTAATACAGCGGTCAAATCGCACAGGCAGTCTCATCAGATCAGATGTTATCAGCAAGCAAAAACCATCTGTGGAAAGAGCACAAGTAGAAAAAAGATATATGTGCAAACAGAATGGATCATTCAATATAAGTTTCCACCTAAAACAATGACATGAGCTCTGTCCAAATGAATCTCTGCTCAACTCCCCACTTCCTCTATTTGCATCCTTCTCAAAATCCATTGGAGGAGGTCTAAAGTCAGGCACCTTCGGTCACCTCCTCAGCATGATCTATAGGGCAGAACAATACAGGAGATGAAATTAGATTTAGTATGGAGTCGAAGTCCCAACTTAAAATCCTTCTACAATCCAAAGAAATTGGTAAAAAGGTAAACAAAAATTGTCCACTGGAGTTTTACGAAGGTGGAGCGATACATATTTGCTGAGTTGTGTAAGACATAAGATGAGTTGGTGACTAGCTGGCCCATCCTCTGCCTCGTTGGTGTAGTCATCCAGGGAAGTAGAAGCCTGACACCACCTGGTCAAAGGTGTTCTCTCTACAATAACTGACCTGTCCCCTGAGAACAACTGGAGTGAGAGGAAAATAAGATGTCAGAAAATGTTTAAATGTTTTAACATCTTTTATTTTATTTGTATTTTTTACTTGTATTTAACTAGGCAAGTCAGTTAAGAACAAAATCTTATTTACAATGAAGGCCTACCAAAAGTCAAAAGGCCTCCTGCGGGGACGGGTGCTGGGATTAAAAATAGAAATATAATAAAAATACCGAACAAAATACACATCACGACAAGAGAGACACTACAACGCTACATAAAGAGAGACCTAAGACAACAACATAGCATGGCAGCAACACATGACAACACAGCATGGTAGCAACACAACATGAACAACATGGTAGCAACACAACATGGCATTAGCACTACATGGTAGCAGCACAAAACATGGTACAAACATTATTGGGCAAAGACAACAGCACAAAGGGCAAGAAGATAGAAATAACAATAAATCACGTGAAGCAGCCACAACTGTCAGTAAGAGTGTCCATGATTGAATTTTTGAATGAAGAGATCGAGATTAAACGGTCCAGTTTGAGTGTTTTTTGCTGCTCGTTCCAGTCGCTAGCTGCAGCGAACTGAAATGACGAGTGACCCAGGGATGTGTGTGTTTTGGGGACCTTTAAAACCTCTTACATCTAGACATTCCGCTAGCGGAACACCTGCTCCAATAACCAATGATAGGCGTGGCGCGAAATACAAACTCCTCGAAAATCCGAAAACTTCAATTTTTCAAACATATGACTATTTTACACCATTTTAAAGACAAGACTCTCCTTTATCTAACCACACTGTCCGATTTCAAAAAGGCTTTACAACGAAAGCAAAACATTAGATTATGTCAGCACAGTACCCAGACAGAAATAATCAGACACCCATTTTTTCAAGCTAGCATATAATGTCACAAAAAACAAAACCACAGCTAAATGCAGCACTAACCTTTGATGATCTTCATCAGATGACACTCCTAGGACATTATGTTATACAATACATGCATGTTTTGTTCAATCAAGTTCATATTTATATCAAAAAACAGCTTTTTACATTAGCATGTGACGTTCAGAACTAGCATAAGGCCTCCTGCAAACTTCCGGTGAATTTACTAAATTACTCACGATAAACGTTCACAAAAAACATAACAATTATTTTAAGAATTATAGATACAGAACTCCTTTATGCAATCGCTATGTCCGATTTTAAAATAGCTTTTCGGCAAAAGCACATTTTGCAATATTCTGAGTAGATAGCCCGGCCATCATTGCTAGCTATTTTGACACCCACCATGTTTGGTACTCACCAAACTCAGATTTACTATAAGAAAAATTGGATTACCTTTGCTGTTCTTCGTCAGAATGCACTCCCAGGACTTCTACTTCAATAACAAATGTTGGTTTGGTTCCAAATAATCCATAGTTATATCCAAATAGCGGCGTTTTGTTGTGCGTTCAAGACACTATCCGAAGGGTAAAGAAGGGTGACGCGCCCGGCGCGTTTCGTGACAAAAAAATCTAAATATTCCATTACCGTACTTCGAAGCATGTCAAAGGCTGTTTAAAATCAATTTTTTATGCGATTTTTCTCGTAAAAAAGCGATAATATTCTGACCGGGAAACCCTGTTTTCGTTCAAAGACTGAAAATAAAAACATGGGGTCGTCTCGTGCACGCGCGCACCAGTCTCATTGTTCTCAGATCGACCACTTACCAAATGCGCTACTGTTTTTCAGCCATGGCCTGCAAAGTCATCATTCAACATTCTGGCGCCTTCTGAGAGCCTATGGGAGCGTTAGAAAATGTCACGTTACAGCAGAGATCCCAGGTTTTGGATAGAGATGATCAAGAAGGCCAAGAAATAGTCAGAGAGGGCGCTTCCTGTTTGGAATCTTCTCAGGTTTTGGCCTGCCAAATGAGTTCTGTTATACTCACAGACACCATTCAAACAGTTTTAGAAACTTTGGAGTGTTTTCTATCCAAAGCTAATAATTATATGCATATTCTAGTTTCTGGGCAGGAGTAATAATCAGATTAAATCGGGTACGTTTTTTATCCGGCCGTGAAAATACTGCCCCCTATCCATAACAGGAGAGGGCTGACAACGCACCCTTGTGGGGCCCTGTGTTGAGGATCAGTGGGATGGATATGTTGTTTCCTACCTTCTCCAACTGGGGGTGGCCCGGACGCAGTTGCACAGGGCGGGGTCGAGACAATGGGTCTTGAGCTTAATGATGAGTTTGGAGGGTACTATGGTGTGAAATACTGAGCTGTAGTCAATGAACAGCATTCTTACATAGGTATTCCTCTTGTCCAGATGGGATAGGGCAGTGTGCAGTGTGATGGTGATTGCATCGTCAGTGGACCTATTGGGGCGGTAAGCAAATTGGAGTGGGTCTAGGGTATCAGGTAGGGTGGAGGTGATATGATCCTTGACTAGTCTCTCAAAGCACTTCATGATGACAGAAGTGAGTGCAATGGTGCAATAGCTTTCTTGGGAACAGGAACAATGGTGGCCATCTTGAAGCATGTGGGGACAACAGACTGGGATAGGGATTGGTTGAATATATGTCCGTAAACACACCAGCCAGCTGGTCTGCGCATGCTCTGAGGACGAGGCTAGGGATACCGTCTGGGCCGGCAGACTTCCAAGGGTTAACACGTTTCAATGTTTTTCTCATGTTGGCCAGGGAGAAGGAGAGCCCACAGGCTTTGGTAGCAGGCCATGTTAGTGGCACTGTATTGTCCTCAAAGCGAGCAAAAAAGTTGTTTAATTTGTCTGGGAGCAAGACGTCGATGTCCGCGACGGGCCTGGTTTTCTTTTTGTAATCCATGATTGACTGTAGACCCTGCCACATACGTCTCGTGTTTGAGCCGTTGAATTGCGACTCTATTTTGTCTCTATACTGACGCTTTGCTTGTTTGATTGCCTTGCGGGCGGAGGGAATATCTGCACTGTTTGCATTCGGTCATGTTTCCGGTCGCCTTGCCATGATTAAAAGCGATGGTTCGTGCTTTCAGTTTTGTGCGAATGTTGCCATTAATCCACGGTTTCTGGTTAGGGAAGGTTTTAATAGTCACAGCAGGTACGACATTTCCGATGCACTTGCTAATAAACTCGCTGACTGAGTCAGGGTATACATCAATGTTGTTGTCTGAGGCTATCTGGAACATATCCCAGTCCACGTGATCGAAGCAATCTTGAAGCGTGGAATCCGAATGGTCAGACCAGTGTTGTATTGACCTGAGCATGGGCGTTTCCTGTTTTAGTTTCTGTTTATAGGATGGGAGCAACAAAATGGATTCATGGTCAGATTTGCCGAAGGCCGAGCGCGGGAGGGCTTTGTATGAGGAGGAAATTGAGGAAAATTTAGGAAAATCCTAAATTTATTTTTGATACTGTCGCAAAGCTAACTAAAAAGTAGCATTCGCAAATGGAGGATGGCTTTCACTTCAGCAGTAATACATTTATGAACTTCTTTAAGGAAAAGATCATGGTCATTAGAAAGCAAATTACGGACTCCTCTTTAAATCTGGGTATTCCTCCAAAGCTCTATTGTCCTGAGTCTGCACAACTCTGCCAGGACCTAGGATCAAGGGAGATACTAAAGTGTTTTAGTACTATATCTCTTGACACAATGATGAAAATAATCATGGCCTCCAAACCCTCAAGCTGCATACTGGACTCTATTCCAACTAAACTACTGAAAGAGCTGCTTCCTGTGCTTGGCCCTCCTATGTTGAACATAATAAACGGCTCTCTATCCACCGGATGTGTACCAAGCTCACTAAAAGTGGCAGTAATAAAGCGTCTCTTGAAAAAGCCGAATCTTGACCCAGAAATTATAAAAAACTATCGGCCTATATCGAATCTTCCATTCCTCTCAAAAATTTTGGAAAAAGCTGTTGCACAGCAACTCACTGCCTTCCTGAAGACAAACAATGTATACGAAACGCTTCAGTCTGGTTTTAGACCCCATCATAGCACTGAGACTGCACTTGTGAAGGTGGTAAATGACCTTTTAATGACGTCAGACCGAGGCTCTGCATCTGTCCTCGTGCTCCTAGATCTTAGTGCCGCTTTTGATACCATCGATCACCACATTCTTTTGGAGAGATTGGAAACCCAAATTGGTCTACATGGACAAGTTCTGGCCTGGTTTAGATCTTATCTGTCGGAAAGATATCAGTTTGTCTCTGTGAATGGTTTGTCCTCTGACAAATCAATTGTACATTTCGGTGTTCCTCAAGGTTCCGTTTTAGGACCACTATTGTTTTCACTATATATTTTACCTCTTGGGGATGTCATTCGAAAACATAATGTTAAATTTCACTGCTATGTGGACAACACACAGCTGTACATTTCAATGAAACATGGTGAAGCCCCAAAATTGCCCTCGCTAGAAGCCTGTGTTTCAGACATAAAGAAGTGGATGGCTGCAAACTTTCTACTTTTAAACTCGGACAAAACAGAGATCCTTGTTCTAGGTCCCAAGAAACAAAGAGATCTTCTGTTGAATCTGACAATTAATCTGGATGGTTGTACAGTCGTCTCAAATAAAACTGTGAAGGACCTCGGCGTTACTCTGGACCCTGATCTCTCTTTTGAAGAACATATCAAGACTGTTTCAAGGACAGCTTTTTTCCATCTACGTAACATTGCAAAAATCAGAAACTTTCTGTCCAAAAATGACGCAGAAAAATTAATCCATGCTTTTGTTACTTCTAGGCTGGACTACTGCAATGCTCTACTTTCCGGCTACCCGGATAAAGCACTAAATAAACTCCAGTTAGTGCTAAATGCGGCTGCTAGAATCCTGACTAGAACCAAAAAATTTGATCATATTACTCCAGTGCTAGCCCCCCTACACTGGCTTCCTGTTAAGGCAAGGGCTGATTTCAAGGTTTTACTGCTAACCTACAAAGCATTACATGGGCTTGCTCCTACCTATCTTTCCGATTTGGTCCTGCCGTACATACCTACACGTACGCTACGGTCACAAGACGCAGGCCTCCTAATTGTCCCTGGAATTTCTAAGCAAACGGCTGGAGGTAGGGCGTTCTCCTATAGAGCTCCATTTTTATGGAATGGTCTGCCTACCCATGTGAGAGACTTATCTCTTCAGTAGGTCCTATGATTAAGTATAGTCTGGCCCAGGAGTGTGAAGGTGAACGGAAAGGCTGGAGCAACCCTTGCTGTCTCTGCCTTGCCGGTTCCCCTCTCTCCACTGGGATTCTCTGCCTCTAACCCTATTACAGGGGCTGAGTGACTGGCGTACTAGTGTTCTTCCATGCCATCCATGGGAGGGGTGCGTCACTTGAGTGGGCTGAGTCACTGATGTGGTCTTCCTGTCTGGGTTGGCGCCCCCCCCCTTGGGTTGTGCCGTGGCGGAGATCTTTGTGGGCTATACTCGGCCTTGTCTTAGGACGGTAAGTTGGTGGTTGGAGACATCCCTTTAGTGGTGTGGGGGCTGTGCTTTGGCAAAGTGGGTGGGGTTATATCCTGCCTGTTTGGCCCTGTCCGGGGGTTTCATCGGATGGGGCCACAGTGTCTCCTGATCCCTCCTGTCTCAGCCTCCAGTATTTTTGCTCGGGGGGGCTAGAGTCAGTCTGTTACATCTGGAGTATTTCTCTTGTCTTATCCGGTGTCCTGTGTGAATTTAAATATGCTCTCTCTAATTCTCTCTTTCTCTCTTTCTTTCTTTCTCTCGGAGGACCTGAGCCCTAGGACCATGCCTCAGGACTACCTGGCATGATGACTGCTTGCTGTCCCCAGTCCACCTGGCTGTGCTGCTGCTCCAGTTTCAACTGTTCTGCCTGCGGCTATGGAACCCTGACCTGTTCACCGGACGTGCTTGTTGCACCCTCGATAACTACTATGATTATTATTATTTGACCATGCTGGTCATTTATGAACATTTTAACATCTTGACCATGTTCTGTTATAATATCCACCCGGCACAGCCAGAAGAGGACTGGCCACCCCTCATGGCCTGGTTCCTCTCTAGGTTTCTTCCTTGGTTTTTGGCCTTTCTAGGGAGTTTTTCCTAGGGAGTTTTTCCTAGCCACCGTGCTTCTTTCACATGCATTGCTTGCTGTTTGGGTTTTAGGCTGGGTTTCTGTACAGCACTTTGAGATATCAGCTGATGTATGAAGGGTTATATAAATACATTTGATTTGATTTGATTTATGCATCGCGGAAGTTTGAGTAGCAATGATCCAGAATTCTGCCAGCTCATGTGGCGCATTCCATATGCTGATAGAGTTTAGGGAGTATTGATTTTAGGTTAGCTTTGTTAAAATCCCCAGCTACAATAAATGCAGCCTCAGGATGTATGGTTTCCAGTTTACATAGAGTCCTGTGAAATTCTTTCAGGGCCGACGAGGTATCTGCTTGGGGGGGATATACACGGCTGTGACTATAATCGGAAGAGAATTCTCTTGGAAGATAATACGGTCTGCATTTGATTGTAAGGACTTCTAGGTCAGGTGAACAAAAGGACTTGAGTTCCTGTATGTTGTTGTGATTACACCGTGAGTCATTATTCATAAGGCATACATCCCCGCCCTTCTTCTTACCAGAGAGATGTTAGTTTCTGTTGGCGTGATGCATGAAGAAACCAGGTGGCTTTACCGACTCTGACAACATGTTTCCGTGAAACAGAGAATGTTACAATCTCTGATGTCTCTCTGGGAGGTAACTCGTGTCTTAATTTCGTACACCTTGTTATCTATAGATTGGACATCGGTGAGTAATATGCTCGGAAGTGGTCGCCAAATGTCCTTAGGACGTTGCCTGTTTGCTGGGTACATTTTTTTATTTTTTATTTATTTAACCTTTATTTAAGTAGGCAAGCCAATTAAGAACAAATTCTTTTTTACAATGACAGCCTGGCCAAATTCGGACGACGCTGGGCCAATTGTGCTCCGCCCTATGGGACTCCCAATCACGGCCAGATGTGATACAGCCTGGAATCAAACCAGGGACTGTAGTGACACCTCTTGCACTAAGATGCAGTGCCTTAGACCGCTGTGCCACTCGGGAGCCTGAGAGTAAATAGAATCTAATGAGTTGCTTGTCATAAACTCAATATAGTTCCATCTCTATGGAGTGGTTACATGTTGACACTGAAACTACAATCCCATGTGATCATACACTATGATATATTTAGAGGCTACCAGGACAAGTTATTGGAGGAGTATTCCTCTGTCAAGCAAGAAGACATTTTATGGACACAACTTTCTTTATTTCTTTCACAACTCAGAAATCTGATAATGTACAGATATTATCGGGGACTTTATTTTTATTTTCAAGAATAAGAGTTTGATGGAGGATGTGAATTAGTTTAGTCCAAGCCTACACAGAATCAAATGATTCACACTTGAATTCATTCACATCCATTCACAAGCCTTGTTAGGACTAAGAATTTCTGCATTGAACTATGGAAGAAAAGTAACAAAATCTATGGAGAACACAACCCAAGTTAAGTTATTTTATCTCTTTGGCTTACAAGAGACATTTAACAACAAATCGGTCTATTTTACCTTGTCTCTTATCACATACCTTCTCATCATCACTGTGAATCTGACTCTGATCATAACAATCATTCAGGAGCAAGGTCTCCATGAGCCCATGTATATCTTTCTGTGTAGTCTATGTGTCAATGGATTGTATGGAACTGCTGGTTTCTACCCCAAGTTGTTACTGGACCTTCAGTCAGATGTTCAGGTGATATCTTATGGTGGATGTTTCACTCAAGCCTATGTAATATACACATCCATCATGTGTGAACTTTCTACTCTAACAGTGATGTCTTACGACAGGTATGTGGCAATATGCAGACCACTACTATACCATACCATTGTGACATCTTTAACTGTTAGAAAGTTACTCTTATTTTCTTGGTGTTATCCTTTATTTATAGGACTCATAGCACTTAGTTTAACCGTCAGACTACCTTTGTGTGGATCTCGCATTGATAAGATCTTCTGTGACATTCCGTCTATACTGAAACATGCATGTTTATCCATTACCGTTAATCAGATTTGGAGCAAATGTCTAGTAGTGGTTCATGTTTTACAGTTACTTTTCGTTGTATTTTCTTACTGTCAGATTGTAAGGGCTTGTGTAAAGTCAGCTAAGGGAAGGATTAAGTTCACACAGACATGTGTGCCACATTTAATAACAATTGTTATTTTCATCACAGTGACCCTGTTTGACAATTTTCAAGGGTGGAATAATGTAAATATTACACTAAATATGCGCAATGCAATGGCTGTACAATTCCTTGTTATACCACCTGTCTTTAACCCTGTCATATATGGACTTAACCTCCAGCAGATTCGAAGAGCAGTTTTTAGAAAGTGTAATGCACATAAAATCATTGACATAAGATGTTAGTTACATGATTTTACACAACAGGGAGACTACCTGATATCAGAAGTTAACAAAATAAAGGTAAAGTCTGATAAAACTTTTGCAAGGATAAATGGCGTGCCTCAATTCCTGATACCCATCTCCCTCTTCTGGGCAATTGATTTATAAATTGTAATCGTAGCACACTTCCTTACCAGGAAAATGGTTGTATGAGTCCCAAATGGCGTCCTATTCCCTATGTTGTGCACTACTTTTGACCAGAGCCAAAGTAGTGCACTAGAAAGGGAATAGAGAGCAATTGATAGAACAAATCTGTGACTCCTTATGCAGTTAAGAAATTTCTAAAGAAGAATAACAATATGCAAAGCTATTGTTTAAATATATGTTTTCCCAACTGGGTGCTTTATTCTTAATACTCTCAGAAAATAAATAATGCTTCTATAACAAGAATACGCATGTATCTACAAAGTATGGTTGCATGTAGGCAGTGGTGGAAAAAGTACCCAACTGTCATACTTGAGTAAAAGTAGATACCTTAATAGAAAGTTGCTCAAGTAAAAGTGAAAGTCACCCAGTAAAATAGTAATTGAGTAAAAGTCTAAATATACTTAAGTCTCAAAAGTAAATGTAATTGCTAAAATATACTTAAGTATCAAAAGTAGAAGTAAAAGTATAAATCATTTTAAATTCCTTATATTAAGCAAAGCAGACGGCTCCATTTTCTTGTTATTAAACTGTATGGATAGCCAGGGGCACACTCCAACACTCAGACATTATTTACAAAAGATTCATTTGTGTTTAGTGAGTTGAGACGAGAGGCAATAGGGGTTACCATGTGTTGTAAGGGGTGTTTAACTGGTGGCAGAGAAGTCAGACGCAGGAGAGAAATAACTGTGTTTCCAACGGCGCAGTTTATTCACAAGAAACCCCGATGCACACCAGTAGACGTACACATACACTTACAATAAACAATCACAGACAAGGACATGAGGGGAAACAGAGGCTTAAATACACAACATGTAATTGATGGAAGACAAGACAAAACCAATGGAAAATGAAAAATGAATCAGCGATGGCTAGAAGGTCGGTGACGACGACTGCCCCGCACAGGGAGAGGGAACAAAGTCGTGACACGTGTTCTCTTGATAAGTGCGTGAATTTCAAAATGTTCCTGTCCTGCTAAGCATTCAAAATGTAACGAGTACTTTTGGTTGTCAGGGAAAATGTATGGAGTAAAAAGTACAATATTTTCATTAGGAATGTAGTGAAGTAAATGTAAAAGTTGTCAAAAATATGTATAGTTAAGTGATTAGCTGTTCAGGAGTCTTATGGCTTGGGGGAAGAAGCTGTTAAGAAGCCTTTTGGACCTAGACCTGTGTTATAAGAATTTTATATCTTGATGATAATAATCAATAATCAATTCGCCTTGACTAATGCCCAGGGTTTGTAAGACAATGGGTTAAAATAATTAGGCAAGGACTCAGCTTTCTGCAAAAGGTTTCTGTAGCTTTATTCAGAGAACGTTCTGGCGTCAGGATAACAAAACAGTCATTATATAGTTCTTGCTTACTTACGCACATGCATTTACACACAATCCGTTGGTGACCTGCAACCCCCATAAACTTCTCACGCTGTTTATCACCTTCTGGCTCAGCCTGTTCCTTTCCTTCAAGGTTATGAACTCTCTGAAGTTTTACTCCCTTGACCATCTGCTTCTCTAGCTCTCTATACTAATTGCATACACACATTTCTTTCCCTCTCCAGTGGTTCCTGGACTTTCTGGAACTAATCAGACCAATCGATCCCTACATTGATCATTACATTGATTATTCATTAACCATGCTGTATGACTAATAATTCATCATGGTTTATTGATTCATTTACCTTTATTAGATAATTCTCTTATCACCCTGGCACTCCGGTAAGGCTTACCATGCGGTAGCAGACTATCTATGACTAGGGTCTATGACTAGGGTGGCTGGAGTCTTTGACAATTTTTGGGCCTTCTTCTAACATAGAGGTCCTGGATGGCAGCCCAGTACAGTGATGTACTGGGCCGTACGCATTACAGTCTGTAGTGCCTTGCGGTCGGAGGCCGAGCAGTTGTCATACCAGGCAGTGATGCAACCAGTCAGGATGCTCTCGATGGTGCAGCTGTAGAACTTTTTGAGGATCTGAGGACCCATGCCAAATCTTTCAGTCTCCTGAGGGGGAACAGGTTTTGGCGTGCCCTCTTCACGACTGTCTTGGTGTGCTTGGACCATGATAGTTTGTTGGTGATGTGGACACCAAGGAACTTGAAGCTCTCAACCTGCTCCACTACAGCCCCGTCGATGAGAATGGGGGCGTGCTCGGGTCTTCCTTTTCCTGCAGTCCACAATCATCTCCTTTGTCTTGATCATGTTGAGGGAGAGGTTGTTGTCCTGGTACCACACGGCCAGGTCTCTGACCTCCTCGCTATTGGTTGGCTCATCATTGTTGGTGATCAGGCCTACCACTGTTGTGTCATCAGCAAACTTTATGATGGTGTTGGAGTCGTGCTTGGCCATGCAGTCATGAGTGAACAGGGAGTACAGGAGGGGACTGATCACGCACCCCTGAGGGGCCCCCGTGTTTAGGATCAGCGTGGTGGATGTGTTGTTACCTACCCTTACCCCCTGGTGGCGTCCCGTCAGGATGTCCAGGATCCCGTTGCAGAGGGAGGTGTTTAGTCCCAGGGTCCTTAGCTTAGTGATGAATTTTGAGAGCACTATGGTGTTGAACGCTGAGCTGTAGTCAATGAATAGCATTCTCACATAGGTGTTCCTTTAGTCCAGGTGGGAAAGGGCAGTGTGGAGTGCAATAGAGATTGCATCATCTGTGGATCTGTTGGGGCGGTATGCAAATTGGAGTCCTGTGCAGGTGTTGTTACACGTGGTCTGCCACTGCGAGGACGATCAGCTGTACATCATGTCTCCCTGTAGCGCTGTCTTAGGCTTCTCACAGTACAGACATTGCAATTTATTGCCCTGGCCACATCTGTAGTCCTCATGCCTCCTTGCAGCATGCCTAAGGCACATTCACACAGATGAGCAGGGACCCTGGGCATCTTTCTTTTGGTGTTTTTCAGAGTCAGTAGAAAGGCCTCTTTAGTGTCCTAAGTTTTCTTAACTGTGACCTTAATTGCCTACCGTCTGTAAGCTGTTAGTGTCTTAACGACCGTTCCATAGGTCATGTTCATTCATTGTTTATGGTTCATTGAACAAGCATGGGAAACAGTGTTTAAACCCTTTACAATGAAGATTTGTAAAGTTATTTGGATTTTTATTAATTATGTTTGAAAGACAGGGTCCTGAAAAAGGGACATCTCTTTTTTTGCTGAGTTTTATATTTGTTACTGCTCGACTAAAACAATCTCGGTCGACCAACAGACTAACAACCAAACAATCGACTAGCCATTTTTTTGCATGAATAAATTATTTCATTTTATTTAATGAAAAGCATTTAAATTGCAAAATATTTTCTGTGTAAAATAACTGGTGTTTGTACAAAGTACTATAACCTTCATAGAGTTGAAATTGAAGTCGTCCATATCATCTATCTACCCCCAGCGATCTGTTCACAGGCCTCATGGCAGCTGACCTTTTGATTGGCACAACCCATCCAGCCAGAGGCATCATACTTCCCCAAATGTATATCTTTGAATGTAGGATGTGTAAAAGAAGTGTACAAGTAAGTTGAAACCTCTCTTGCCGCACCATAAAGATGTAGGATCTTAATTTGACCAGTTTTTCACTGTTGGAAAATAAAGCTGCAGTAACAGGAAATTTGAATTATTATGCAGATTATAATTCATGGACATTTTTGTAGGGGTTGATACATTTATCAAATGAAGGTGTTACTTACAAACTTTAGAAGCCTTTTTTAACCTCACACTACACATTTGCATTTCCTGTGGTGCAGGAAAATTCCTGCAACAACAGGGTGATTATATTAAGATCCTACACCTGTAGTACACAGGCCTGACTAATATTAGGATTAGGGATGACTGAAACGTAATTCAAGCCACTAGTTTTAGTCTTGCTGGAAATTGCAGTCATTAAAGACAGCTCCTTTGGGGTTTCAGTGGCTTGAAATGGGTCATATTCTGCAACCCTCTGGGAATTTCTTCAAGGGAAAGTAAACAAATTATATGTAGTATTGTGCTTGAGATATAATATAAAAGTGTATACCAAATATAAATGCAGAGACATTCGCATGTTAAGTAACAAATTGAATGCCTGTCCATTATCCTCATGCCTAAAGGTATTTAGAAGCTGGTCATCTGAGCAAGAGAACATGTTTACTGTATTTGGCTGTCAGTCTTTAGATAAAAGGTCATTAGTCCATTGTACCGCTTAATTCCCTTGAAAACAATTTAGCATCACCTACCTGTGAGATCATATAGGCTGAAACGACAACAGAGGTAGCCCTTGGTCGCAATCTCTTGTCTCTCATTAGACCAATTGAAGGGTTAGTCCCAAAGAGGTGCAGAGTGGCATTAGGGTTAATCACCTCCCTACAGACCGATCTGATGTGAATGACGCAACAATATCAAACTGGGCCTAATAAGAAGTTGGCTGCACTGGAAAGATACTACAAACACATTGTTGATCATACTGTTAGGTTGTAATTCTCAGAGTGAAAAACTCAACGGTCGTTATGAAAGCTTAACCAAGTTTATTCTTCCCAGAGGATCAATACAGCTGCATTGAACAAAACATGTTTCCACCACCACAAGTATATATACTCCAATTTAGGCACTCCTCCTTCTCTCCAATCCTTACATCAATTATTGTTTGACAGGAAAAGTGTAATAAACCATAATTTCTCCCTTAAGGGGATCTGACCTGACCTCAACCCCTCATTTGCCTAATCCACAGATGTCCACCCGTATCCCCTATAGCAATCCTGTGACTTTCTCCCGTCCACCCAACACATTCCAACGCCATCTGACTCCTACAGATAACCATTAACTTCTGATGTAAAAACCAGTCTCTAGGATAGCAATGTTCCAAGTTTAACCCAGAATCCAAAAATACTATGTTGACCTGTGACCTGAGAATGAAAATCACGATATGGTCAAGAATACAGTGCATTCAAAAAGTATTCAGATTTTTTGACTTTTTCCACATTTGCTTACGTTACTGCCTGATTCTAAAATTGATTAACCTCTCTGGGCTAGGTGGGACGATTTCGTCCCACCTACTCAACAGCCAGTGGAATCCCGTGGCGCGTTATTGAAATACCTTAGAAATGCTATTACTTCAATTTCTCAAACATATGACAATTTTACACCATTTTAAAGAGAAGACTCTCGTTAATCTAACCACACTGTCCGATTTCAAAAAGGCTTTACAACGAAAGCAAAACATTAGATTATGTCAGCAGAGTACCCAGCCAGAAATAATCAGACACCCATTTTTCAAGCTAGCATATAATGTCACATAAACCCAAACCACAGCTAAATGCAGCACTAACCTTTGATGATCTTCATCAGATGACAATCCTAGGACATTATGTTATACAATACATGCATGTTTTGTGCAATCAAGTTCATATTTATATAAAAAACCAGCTTTTTACATTAGCATGTGACGTTCAGAACTAGCATACCCACCGCAAACTTCCGGTGAATTTACTAAATTACTCACGATAAACGTTCACAAAAAACATAACAATTATTTTAAGAATTATAGATACAGAACTCCTTTATGCAATCGCTATGTCCGATTTTAAAATAGCTTTTCGGTGAAAGCACATTTTGCAATATTCTGAGTAGATAGCCCAGCCATCACGGGCTAGCTATTTAGACACCCACCAAGTTTAGCCCTCACCAAAGTCAGCCCGACGCGTTTCGTGACAAAAAAATTCTAAATATTCCATTACCGTACTTTGAAGCATGTCAACCGCTGTTTAAAATCAATTTTTATGCCATTTTTCTCGTAAAAAAGCGATAATATTCCGACCGGGAAACACTGTTTTAGTTCAAAGACAGAGAAAATAAAAACATGGGGTCGCCTCGTGCACGCGCCTCAGTCTCATTGTCCTCTGATAGACCACTTACCAAAGGCGCTAATGTTTTTCAGCCAGGGGCTGCAAAGACATCATTCAGCTTTTTCCCGCCTTCTGAGAGCCTATGGGAGCCGTAGGAAGTGTCACGTTACAGAAGAGATCCTAAGTTTTCAATAAAGAGAGTCAAGAAGCCCAAGAAATTGTCAGACAGGCCCCTTCCTGTAAGGAATCTTCTCAGGTTTTTGCCTGCCATATGAGTTCTGTTATACTCACAGACACCATTCAAACAGTTTTAGAAACTCTAGGGTGTTTTCTATCCAAAGCCAATAATTATATGCATATTCTAGTTTCTGGGCAGTAGTAATAACCAGATTAAATCGGGTACGTTTTTTATCCGGCCGTGTAAATACTGCCCCCTATCCCTAACAGGATATATTGTTATCAATCTACACACAATACAACATAATGACACAGCAAAAATCGTTTTTTAGAAATTTTAGCAAATGTATTAAATATAAAAAACTGAAATATCACATTTACAAGTATTCAGACCCTTTACGCAGTACTTTGTTGAAGCACCTTTGGCACCGATTACAGCCTTGGGTATGACACTACAAGTTTGGCACACCTGTATTTGGGGAGTTTCTCCCATTCTTCACTGCAGATCCTCTCAAGCTCTGTCAGGTTAGATGGGGAGCATCGCTGCACAGTTATTTTCAGATCTCTCCAGAGATGTTCGATCGGGTTCAAGTCTGGGCTCTGGCTGGGCCACTCAAGGACATTCAGAGACTTGTCCCGAATCCACTCCTGCGTTGTCATGGCTGTGTGCTTAGAGTCGTTGTCCTGTTGGAAGGTGAAGCTTTTCCCCAGTCCGAGGTCCTGAGCACTCTGAGGCAGGTTTGCATCAAGGATCTCTCTGTACTTTGCTCCGTTAATCTTTCCCTCGATACTGACTAGTCTCCCAGTCCCTGCTGCTGAAAAACATCCCACAACATGATGCTGCTGCCACCACCACGCTTCACCGTAAGGATGGTGCCAGGTTTCCTCCAGACGTGACGCTTGGCATTCAAGCCAAAGAGTACAATCTTGGTTTCATCAGACCAGAGAATCTTGTTTCTCATTGTCTAACATGCTAACCAGACCGCTCGTCCGCGTGCGCCATCGCGCGCATGTTGATTTTGTCCACCCACACCAGATGCGATCAGGACAAGCAGGTTGAAATATCAAAACAAACTCTGAACCAACTATATTAATTTGGGGACAGGTTCGAAAAGCATTAAACATTTATGGCAATTTAGCTAGCTAGCTTGCTGTTGCTAGAACATTTGTCCTGGGATATAAACATTGGGTTGCTACTTTACCTGAAATGCACAAGGTCCTCTACTCTGTCACAGCTGTCGTGGAAGAGAGAATGGGACCAAGGCGCAGCGGGTTGCGTGCTCAACATATTTATTTATAATAATGAGAACACCACGGAAAAACAATAAACAAACTAACGACAGGAACAGAGAAGCAGGCTCAACAAAAGAAGTGCTCTCAAACAATTACCCACAAGTGACAAACAAAAACACACACCTATTTATAGGACTCCCAATCAGAGGCAACTAGAAACACCTGCCTCCAATTGAGAGTCCAGCACCCAACCTACACATAGAAAAACTACCCTAGAATATACACATAGAAATACAAACATAGACCAGTGACCAAAAACCCCGTAATACATAAATAAACTACCATCTGCCACGTCCTGACCAAACTACAATAACAAAATATCCTCTATACTGGTCAGGACGTGACATACTCCCACAATTATTCCACATATAAAAGGATAAATTGAGTTTGTTTCTAATAATCTCTCCTCCTTCAGGCTTCTTCTTCTTCTTTGGACTTTATATGGCGGTTGGCAACCAACTTTAAGGTGCGTTACCACCACCAACTGGACTGGAGTGTGGATCTCAGTTCATCTTTCAATCACCCATATGGGTATATGCTCCTAAAAACTAATGAGGAGATGGGGAGGCGGGACTTGCAGAGCTTCAATCGTCACAAATAGAACCAAGTTCTATTTTATTGCCTGGCTATGCAGACACTCGGTGACGTGCGTGAGCAATGATTGAATAATATGTATGCGTAAATTTACTTTGCAACGCTCACGCATGTGACGTGATCGGTGTGGTGTGTATGTATGAGTGCTTTTTGGCAAACTCCAAGTGGGCTGTGATGTGCCTTTTACTAAGAAGTGGCTTCCGTATGGCCACTCTACCATATAGACCTGGTTGGTGGATTGCTGCAGAGATGGTTGTCCTTCTGGAAGGTTCACCCATCTCTGCAAAGCAACTCTGTCAGGGTGACCATCGGGTTCTTGGTCACCTCCCTGACCAAGGCCCTTCTCCCCCGATTGCTTAGTTTGACCGGGCGGCCAGCTCTAGGAAGAGTCTTGATGGTTCCAAACTTCTTACATTTAAGAATGATGGAGGTCACTGTGTTCTTGGGGACCTTCAATGCTGCAGACATTTTTTGGTACCCTTCCGCAGATCTGTGCCTCGACACAATCCTGTCTCGGAGCTCTACCGACAATTCATTCGACCTCATGGCTTGGTTTTTGCTCTGACATGCACTGTCAACTGTGGGACCTAACATAGACTGGTTTGTGCCTTTCCAAATCATGTCCAGTCAATTTAATTTACCACAGGTGGACTCCAATCAAGTTGTAGAAACATCTGAAGGATGATCAATGGAAACAGGATCCACCTGAGCTCAATTTCGAGTCTCATAGCAAAGGGTCTGAATACTTATGTAAATAAGGTATTTCTGTTTTTTTATTTTCAATACATTTCAAAACATTTTTAAAAACCTGTTTTCGCTCTGTCATTATGTGGTATTGTGTGTAGATTGATGAGGAACATTGTTTATTTAACCAATTTTAGAATAAGTCTGTAACTAACAAAATGTGGAAAAAGGGAAAGAGTCTGAATACTTTCTGAATGCACTGTATGTAAAATTATGTTAAACTCTCAGGGCTTGATCTATCTGCTAAGAAAATAGAAAATACAGACTATTTCAACCAACGTGTTGAACTGTGGCTTGAACTGTGTGTCATTAAAAAGCTTTGTCACAACTGCTCAGCAGTAGCGTGTATTCATAGATGCCAAGGGAAGCCAGCCATCCTCAAAAAATGTACCAAGAAAAAAACATACAATTATTTATCCTTTGTCTCTGTGTTTCATAATGTTCCTTCAATTCACAAGAGGCTGAATGTATCTCACCAGAGAAAGCATCCGAGTGAGGCCATCTATCGGATGCTGTCTGACCCAAAAGATTATGATATTTTTGCCACCCGTAGCATTGAATGCAAGGGATGCCAGCGAGCATATGGCCTTCCTTGATAAAAAAAAGTATAAAATAATAGCCAATCATCTTTGAGCTAAACTGAGTGAGCTGAACTGTGAATGGTCCTGGCGCACCAAAAGAAAGTGTCAAGCGAAGCAAGTTTGTATTTGGCGTCACTCCAATCAAATCACATTGACAGCATACGTCATTGACGGAAACGACTTGAATTGTTGCTTCTAGTTGTGTTGTTGTCCTCCGGAGACTAACTAGCTAACTAAAATTGGCCTTTCCGAAATGAGCCATGGTTAGAGATAAGAATTTGGAATGTGGTTTTACTTAATTCTCCGTACTGGCCAATGATTTTAACGGCAAATCTGATCCAACCATTAATTCATACATGTGCCGCTGGCCTGAGAGGATGTAAGTTTAATATGTAGCTAGATGTAGAAGGCTAATGTTAACTAGCTAGCGTTGCCCATGAATGGAAGTTAGACTAGCAAGCAAGCATTTTATCCTAGGACAACAAAAAATAAAAGTGTGTACTGTATGAAAGTGTGATAGACCGTTACATCAACATGAAAGAGAGGAAAGCATTGGTGTTTCTCTACAAGTAGGGTGAGTCAACATGTTTTTTCTTCTTGCACGAACGCGCACACACACACACACACACACACACACGAAATCAGAACCATGGACAGCCACATCATATTTTGCTTACGCTCATTGTACTAAATTGTTTTTGGTATCTTTTCGTCGTCACTGTATTAGACTAAGCATAGGTGATTTGATGATGTTGAAATGTTGAAGTTGAAATGGTGCTGGAATAGTGGAGGCAGCTCCTGTTTTCTTTGTGACTTGCGATAACTCTCCGTGGTTCTAAATCAATAGTTGTTAAGTGGTCCGAAAACATTGAAAACATTGCAGTTTGTTACATGCAATATGCTTTGTGGACTTCACCAGACAGAGGTTGCTAGTTTTGTGATGAAACAAAGGTGTGGTTGAATTTAGTTTGTGTTAAACAAAGCCTTTTAACTTGTATCTTCCCTGTTTGGTTTACTCCATGTTTACCTAAGTTAGTGTGGGTTTTATTTATTTTAAGTTTGTCAGTTATTAGGCAAATCTAGTGGGCATCCATGGTGGGTGTGTGTTTAGATTGAGATTTTTTTAGTTGATTTCATGTATTTGTGTATTTAATGAAGCTACCAGTTGAGGACTTGTGAGGTGTATGTTTCTCAAACTAGACACTAATGTACTTGTCCTCTTACTCACTTGTGCACCGGGGCCTCCTACTCCTCTTTCTATTCTGGTTAGAGCCAGTTTGTGCTGTTCTTTGAAGGGAGTAGTACACAGCGTTGTATGAGATCTTCAGTTTCTTGGCAATTTCTCGCATGGAATAGCCTTCATTTCTCAGAACAAGAATAGACTGACGAGTTTCAGAAGAAAGGTCTTTGATTCTGGCCATTTTTAGCCTGTAATCGAACCCACAAATGCTGATGCTCCAGATACTCAACTAGTCTAAAGAAGGCCAGTTTTATTGCTTCTTTAATCAGGACAACAGTTTTCAGAAGTGCTAACATAATTGCAAAAGGGTTTTCTAATGATCAACTAGCCTTTTAAAATGATAAACTTGGATTGGCTAACACAACGTGCCATTGGAACACAGGAGTGATGGTTGCTGATAATGGGCCTCTGTACGCCTATGTAAATATTCCATTAAAAATCTGCCTTTCCCAGCTACAATAGTCATTTACAACATTAACAATGTCTACACTGTATTTCTGATCAATTTGATGTTATTTTAATGGACACATTTATTTAGCTTTTCTTTCAAAAACAAGGACATTTCTAAGTGACCCTAAACTTTTGAACGGTAGTGTATATATTACTCTGTTAGAAGATTGCTACGACCCTAAAATGGCCGTGAAATATTACGTCAACATCAAGTGTTCTTGTGGGAAAATCTCAAAGTGTAAACCACTTTTTCACATTATGACACTGTTAAAGCTGCTACTATTCAGGCTTACAAGTTGGTCCCATACAGACAACAGTTCCGTAAATTACGAAAGACAGGTTTGTGTCTCTGCAGAGTGGAGATGCTGTTTAACAGCCTGTAAAGATACTGCGAGACACTGGGCCAGCCCAATCATTCATTTTGGAGGGTGTTTTTTCTTTGTCTGACACTTCAACAACTGGTTACAGTGTGTTATTTCAAGGCGTGGAGATGGGTTGCATGGACATGCTTTTGTATAATGTGGAACTCGAGTCTGATCTTTTTACTGGGTCCGTCGTTGTTGAAGTGAATCCTAGACTACAGGTGAAGTGGGTCTCATTGATTTTGGGCAACAATTTGGCTGGCGGGAAGGTTGTGCCAAATCCTGTTGTTTTGTAAGTGACACAGAGTAGAGGAAACTGATGTGTTATCAGAGAAATACCCTTGTGTTCCCAGCATGTGCTGTTACACATGCTTTATCTAAGAAGATTGCAGAGAGCAAGTCCAGTGTTGAGGAGGATGTCAGCGATCCCACCAAGTTCAATCTGTCTGAGACATTTGTGTGGTCCTGATTTTGGTAAACCTTCTGAGTTGACCTCTCCTTTGAAAACCCCAAAGGTGAGGAAGTTTGTAGGGCTACAGTTGACACTTCGATGTCCAGGAAGTAGCTGATTGCTGAACAGAGTAAAGATGCTTCCCTCTTTTTGCTGAGATACGTCCAGAAGAGTTTGAAGAAGTCTATGTGGGTTTGTTTGATGGAGGAAATGGCATTGCCACACCGCTTCTGGGAAAGACTATTCACCTGGTGAATCTCAAATTGCTGTTCCAGTTACACTTCGACATGAGATTATGAGGTTGGCTCACTATGGTAGTATGGCAGGCCATCTTGGGGTCAACAAGATGTATGACCATATCTTGCGTAACTTCTGGCCTGGTCTGAAACAGGATGTAAATCCTGTCGCACTTGCCAAATGAGGGTTAAACCAAACTGTGACGGTGGCACCTTTGCAGCCTATACTTACTTTCAACATGGTTCTGGTGGACTGTGTTGGTTCTTTGCCCAAAGCAAGAGTGGTAACCAATTTCTATTGACCATCATGTGTGCTGACACTCGTCTCCCCAAGGCCATTCCACTGAGGAATATCACTGCTCCCATTATTTTTAAGGCCCTTGGGTAAATTATTTTCCATGTTACATTTGTTGGGTATTACCCATTGTCCCTCTAGTGCATATCACTAAGAGACTCAAGGCGCTTTTGAAGTCTATGTTGAGTCAGCGAAAGACTGGGATGAAGGGGTACCTCTAGCACTATTTTCAGCATGGGAGGTTGTTCAAGAGTCTGTTGGTTTCATTCCAATTGAGCTCATGTTTTAACATGTCAGACGTCCTATGAGCTTGTTGGGAGAGGTTGTTGCAGGACAACATCTCAAGTGCGAAAACAAACCTATTGGAACACATGAGCGCCTTTGAGTTTGCCAGTAAATATCTGTCGGCGCAAATGAAAATGAAAGTTTGGAACGATCGAAAGGCATGAAGCTGCACTTTCGATGTGGGTGACCAAGTCCTGGATTTGTTCCCCGTTCCGGTGTCACGGTTGCAAGCTCGCTTTTCAGACCCTTACACCATAGAGAAGAAAGTTGGTAATCTGTATTACCTCAATGCCACACCGGAACTCAGAAAGAACCCGGCTTTGTCATGTCAACATGTTGAAGCCATACTTCTCCTGTTGCGATCAGTCAGTGGGAACTGGTTGTGATCCTCTGCATGTGGCCACTGCGGTCGCTGTTGACTATAGTCTTCCGCAAGGCCAAGGACAGCCCCATACACCCTGGCCCCGTGGTACAGTTGAGTTACTCAAGAGATTCTGGAAAACGTTGTTGGCTTTTTGGCACACCTGTCTTCTGAGGAAAAAGGCGCCATGGTAGCGCAGCTTTTCAAATATCAGGGTTTATTGTCAGATGTGCCAACTCAGACAAATGTACTTGAAGTAGAGGACCTGTTGGACACTATATTCTTAGGGTTGTCTTAGCACTTAATGTGTTCTTTCCCAGGTGCTTGTACTGTAAGAGCACAGATGACAGATGGGTAGGATTACAGTTGAGGTAGTTTAATAACACTGATTCACATAGAGCAGGAATATCACAGCACAATGTATGGGCTAAGGCACTTTAAGATATGGCTTGACAATTGTTTTAACCAAAAGTGTGTGTGGTTCTGAAAAAGGGGAGATTAAATACAATAGTAAATCTCCTGTTGGAGATCGCCCAGCATGCTCTGCTCCACATCAGCAGTGGGCGGAGCTTCAGGAACCAGGAGACAAAGGGCTATGAGACCATGGTTTGATCCTAGACACATGAAAAGTGGGATGTATACAGAGGGTGCGGGGCAACAGAAGACGAACAGCAGAGGGGCTAAGAATCTTAGAGATGGGGAAAGGGCCAATAAAACAGGGAGGGAGAAGTTTACGGGACTCCAGCCATACCCTCTGCCCGGGACAATAGCAGGGAGCAGGGGTCCGGTTGCGGACCGGGCTGTCTTCCTGGTATGCCGACAGCGGTGGACGAACATCTGGGCCATGGGTATGCTGACCTCTTCTTCTTGCTCAGGGAAGAGCGGGGGCTAATATTCCATGGAACACTCGAAAGGCGAGAGACCAGTGGCCGAGCAGGGAAGGGTGTTGCGGTTGTATTCCACCCACACAAGTTGCTGGCTCCAGGTGGTGGGGTTGGCAGAGACGAGGCAATGAAGAGCCGTCTCCAGGTCCTAATTGGATCGCTCCGACTGGCCGTAGGGCTAGGGGTGAAAACCGGAGGACAGGCTGGCCGACGACCCAATGAGGGTGTAGAATGCCTTCCAGAACCGGGACGAGAACTGAGGACCGTGACCGGAGACCATGTCCACCGGAAGTCCATGCTGTACCATGAGCTGGGCCATCTCCTTGGCTGAGGGTAACTTGGGATGGGGAATGAAATGGGTGGCTTTGGAAAACCTATCAACCAACGTAAGGATAGCGGTGTTGCCATCTGATGGAGGGAGACCAGGAAGCATTGCAGCTGCACTCTGGATGTGGGTTGAGGCCAATCCACCACCACTCTCACCTTGCCAGGAACCATCTGCATATTTCCTGCAGTGATGATGTATCCTAGGAAGGAGATGGTGGAGCGATGGAATTCTCATTTCTCAGCTTCAACAAAAAGTTGTTTCTCTAGGAGACGCTGGAGGACCTGTCAGACTTGGAGGATATGTTCTTGAGCTGAGCGGGACAAGATGAGGATGTCATCGAGGTAGACGAACACGAACGAGTTCAACATGTCACCTGGTGGGTTGAAATCTGATTTTCATGTGTTGGTATGCTGGGTGCTGTCCTAAGGTAATCGCTTGGTTTGCTTTCGCCGATTTCAAAAAGGCTTTACAACGAAAGCAAAACATTAGATTATGTCAGCACAGTACCCAGACAGAAATAATCAGACACCCATTTTTCAAGCTAGCATATAATGTCACATGAACCCAAACCACAGCTAAATGCAGCACTAACCTTTGATGATCTTCATCAGATGACACACCTAGGACATTATGTTATACAATACATGCATGTTTTGTTCAATCAAGTTCATATTTATATCAAAAAACAGCTTTTTACATTAGCATGTGACGTTCAGAACTAGCATACCCCCCGCAAACTTCCGGTGAATTTACTAAACATTTACTAAATTACTCACGATAAACGTTCACAAAAAGCATAACAATTATTTTAAGAATTATAGATACAGAACTCCTCTATGCACTCGATATGTCCGATTTTAAAATAGCTTTTCGGTGAAAGCACATTTTGCAATATTCTCAGTAGATAGCCCGGCATCACAGGGCTAGCTATTTAGACACCCAGCAAGTTTAGCACTCACCAAAGTCAGATTTACTATAAGAAAAATGTTATTACCTTTGCTGTTCTTCGTCAGAATGCACTCCCAGGACTTCTACTTCAATAACAAATGTTGGTTTGGTTCAAAATAATCCATAGCTATATCCAAATAGCGGCGTGTTGTTCGTGCGTTCAAGACACTATCCGAAAGGGTAAATAAGGGTTACGAGCACGACGCATTTCGTGACAAAAAAATTCTGAATATTCCATTACCGTACTTCGAAGCATGTCAACCGCTGTTTAAAATCAATTTTTATGCCATTTTTCTCGTAAAAAAGTGATAATATTCCGACCGGGAATCTCTGTTTAGGTTCAGAGACGAACGAAAATAAAAACATGGGCTCGACTCGTGCACGCGCCTAAGCCCATTGTCCTCTGACAGAGCACTTGCCAAAAGCGCTAATGTGTTTCAGCCTGGGGCTGGAATTACATCATTCAGCTTTTTCCCGCCTTCTGAGAGCCTATGGGAGCCGTAGGAAGTGTCACGTTACAGCAAAGATCCTCAGTCTTCAATAAACAGAGTCAAGAAGCTCAAGGAATGGTCAGACAGGCCACTTCCTGTAAGGAATCTTCTCAGGTTTTTGACTGCCATATGAGTTCTGTTATACTCACAGACACCATTCAAACAGTTTTAGAAACTTTAGGGTGTTTTCTATCCAAAGCCAATAATTATATGCATATTCTAGTTACTGGGCAAAAGTAGTAACCAGATTAAATCGGGTACGTTTTTTATCCGGCCGTGCAAATACTGCCCCCTATCCCCAACAGGTTAACCTCTCTGGGCTAGGCGGGACGAATTCGTCCCACCTACGTAACAGCCACTTGCAGCCTGTGGCGCGATTTTCAAAACCTTAAAAATCCTATTACTTCAATTTCTCAAACATATGACTATTTTACAGCTATTTAAAGACAAGACTCTCGTTAATCTAACCACACTGTCCGATTTCAAAAAGGCTTTACAACGAAAGCAAAACATTAGATTATGTCAGCAGAGTACCAAGCCATAAATAATCAGACACCCATTTTTCAAGCCAGCATATAATGTCACCAAAACCCAGAAGACAGCTAAATGCAGCACTCACCTTTGATGATCTTCATCAGATGACAACCCTAGGACATTATGTTATACAATACATGCATGTTTTGTTCAATCAAGTTCATATTTATATCAAAAACCAGCTTTTTACATTAGCATGTGACGTTCAGAACTAGCATACCCCCCGCAAACTTCCGGGGAATTCGCTAACATTTTACTAAATTACTCACGATAAACGTTCACAAAAAGCATAACAATTATTTTAAGAATTATAGATACATTACTCCTCTATGCACTCGATATGTCCGATTTTAAAATAGCTTTTCGGATGAGCCTGCAACGACAAGCCCGCACACGGCTGTTGCCCCCGCGTTCAGCCTTCCCTCCTTCCGTGTCTTCCCGTCCGCAGAATGCAGTCCCAGGACTTCTTCTTCAATAACAAATATAGGTTTGGTCCCAAATAATCCATCATTATATCCAAACAGCGACGTTTTGTTCGTGAGTTCTAGACACTATCAGAATGGTAATCCACGGTCACGAGCATAGCGCATGGCGTGACAAAAAATTTCTAAATATTCCATTACCGTACTTCGAAGCATGTCAACCGCTGTTTAAAACCAATTTTTATGCCATTTATCTCGTAGAAAAGCGATAATATTCCGACCGGGAATCTGCAATAAACTAAACAGCCGAATTAAAATACTCCACGGGGGCTAATCGCGCACGCGCCTCACTCCATTGTCACCTAATGGGACACTTGAATAAGATGATAATCTGTTTCAGCCTGAGGCTGCCTCGTCAACCTTCATGATTTTCCCGCGTCCTGAGAGCCTATTGGAGCCCTGGGAATTGTCACGTTACAGCTAAGATCCTTACTTTTCAATAAACAGATGCAAGACGCACGACTCCTTGTCAGACAGGCCACTTCCTGCATGAAACCTTGTCAGGTTTTTGCCTGCCATAGGAGTTCTGTTATACTCACAGACACCATTCAAACAGTTTTAGAAACTTTAGGGTGTTTTCTATCCAAACCTGAACAATAATATGCATATTCTAGCTTCTGAGTTGGTGTAGGAGGCAGTTAAAAATGGGCACATATTTTTTCCAAAATTCTCAATACTGCCTCCTAGCCCAAACAGGTTAACCTCTCTGGGCTAGGCGGGACAAATCGTGGCTTTGCAGGCTCTGGCTGAAACAAAGTAGCGCGTTTGGGTAGTGGCTGGTTACAGTACTGTGAGACTCAGGCTCGTGCCCGCGTCGACCGAAAGCTTTGTTTTCTTTCCTCTGTTTAGCTAAATGGAGATTCCCGGTCGGAATATTATCGCTTTTTTACGAGAAAAATGGCATAAAAATTTATTTTAAACAGCGGTTGACATGCTTCGAAGTACGGTAATGGAATATTTAGATTTTTTTGTCACGAATTGCGCCAATGCGCACGACCCTGATTTACCATATCGGATAGTTTCTGGAACGCACGAACAAAACGCCCCTATTCGGATATAACGATGGATTATTTTGGACCAAACCAACATTTGTTATTGAAGTAGCAGTCCTGGGAGTGCATTCTGACGAAGACAACAAAAGGTAATCAAACTTTTGTAATAGCAAATCTGATATTGGTGAGTGCTAAACTTGCCGGGTGTCTAAATAGCTAGCCCGTGATGGCTGGGCTATGTACTTAGAATATTGCAAAATGTGCTTTCACCAAAAAGCTATTTTAAAATCGGACATATCGTGTGCATAGAGGAGTTCTGTATCTATAATTCTTAAAATAATTGTTATGCTTTTTGTGAATGTTTATCGTGAGTAATTTAGTAAATTGTTAGTAAATTCCCCGGAAGTTTGCGGGGGGTATGCTAGTTCTGAACGTCACATGCCAATGTAAAAAGCTGGTTTTTGATATAAATATGAACTTGATTGAACAAAACATGCATGTATTGTATAACATAATGTCCTAGGGTTGTCATCTGATGAAGATCATCAAAGGTTAGTGCTGCATTTAGCTGTCTTCTGGGTTTTTGTGACATTATATGCTAGCTTGAAAAATGGGTGTCTGATTATTTCTGGCTGGGTACTCTGCTGACATAATCTAATGTTTTGCTTTCATTGTAAAGCCTTTTTGAAATCAGACAGTGTGGTTAGATTAACGAGAGTCTTGTCTTTAAATAGCTGTAAAATAGTCATATGTTTGAGAAATTGAAGTAATAGCATTTCTAAGGTATTTGAAAATCGTGCCACTGGATTAGACTGGCTGTTGCGTAGGTGGGACGAATTCGTCCCGCCTGCCCTAGAGAGGTTAAAATACTACATGTTTCACGTACCTGAGTCTCCTGCGCCTGACTTCACCCCTTCCTGCAGAACTATCTTATGACAGCTTCTTGATATTCTACACCTGCCAGGTGGATGGATTATCTTGGCAAATGAGAAATGCTCACTAACTGGGATGTGAACAAATGTGTGCATAACATTTGAGAGAAATAAGCTTTTTGTGCATGTGGAACATTTCTGGGATCTATTATTTCAACTCATGAAAGATGAGTTTAAGTAAACACACTGCTGTATATTGGGTTTAGTCTTCCTGGGTCCCCCACGGGACGGTTGAGCTAACATAGGCTAATGTGATTAGCATGAGGTTGTAAGTAGCAAGAACATTTCCCAGGACAAAGACATATCTGATATTGGCAAAAAGCTTAAATTCTTGTTAATCGAACTGCACTGTCCAATTTACAGTAGCTATTACAGTGAAATAATACCATGCAATTTTTTGAGGAGAGTGCACAGTTATGAACTTTTAAAGTTATTAATAAACCAATTAGGCACATTTGGGCAGTCTTGATACAACATTTTTAATAGAAATTCAATGGTTCATTGGATCAGTCTAAACTTTGCACATACAGTGCTGCCATCTAGTGGCCAAAATCAAAATTACGCCTGGGCTGGAATAACACATGATGGCCTTTGCCTTGCATTTCAAAGATGATGGTACCATTTTTTTTTAAAACAGTTGTTTTTTTTCTTTGTATTTTCTTTTACCAGATCGAATGTGTTATATTTCCCTACATTCATTTCACTTTTACACAAACTTCAAAGTGTTTCCTTTCAAATGGTATCAAAAATATGCATATCCTTGCTTCAATGCCTGAGCTACAGGCAGTTAGATTTGGGTATGTTATTTTAGGTGAAAATTGAAAAAAGGGGCGGATCCTTAAGTGATGTGACAGTGACCCTAGTTTAGTGTGGAATAGCCCACTGACACAGAACATACAGTAAGGCTATGTCTAAACCACGGCAGTCTGGAGAAAGATACCAGGTGATCTAGACTTACATTATGTTTTAGATGTAAATCCTGTATATGTATACAGTACCAGTCAAAGGTTTGGACACACCTACTCATTCAAGGGCTTTTCTGTATTTCTTTACTATTTTCTACATTGTAGAATAATAGTGAAGACATCAAAATTATGAAATCATATGGAATCATGTAGTAACCAAAAAAGTGTTACAGAAATCAAAATATATTTTAAATTTGAGATTCTTCAAAGTAGCCACCCTTTGCCTTGATGACAGCTTTGCACACTCTTGGCATTCTCTCAATCAGCTTCAGCTGGAATGCTTTCCCACATATGCTGAGCACTTTTTGGCTGCTTTTCCTTCCCTCTGTGGTCTAACTCATCCCAACCATCTCAATTGGGTTGAGGTCGGTTGATTGTGGAGGCCAAGTCATCTGATACAGCACTCCATCACTCTCCTTCTTCGTCCAATAGCCCTTACACAGCCTGGAGTTGTGTTTGGTCATTGTCCTGTTGAAAAACAAATGACAGTCCCAGTAAGTGCAAACCAGATGGGGTGGCGTATTGCTGCAGAATGCTGTGGTAGCCATGCTGGTTAAGTGTGCCTTGAATTCTAAATAAATCACAGACAGTATCACCATCAAAGCACACCCACACCATCACACCTCCTCCTCCATGCTTCACGGTGGGAACTACACATGCAGAGATCATCCGTTCACCTACTCTGCGTCGCACAAAGACACGGCAGTTGGAACAGGAAATCTCAAATTTGGACTCATCAGGCCAAAGGACAGATTTCCACCAGTCTTATGTCCATTGCTTGTGTTTCTTGGCCCAAGCAAGTTTCTTCTTCTTAATTGTGTCCTTTTAGCAGTGGTTTCTTTGCAGCGATGCGACCATGGAGGCCTGATTCATGCAGTCTCCACTGAACAGTTGATGTTGAGAGGTGTCTGTTACTTGAACTCTGTGAAGCATTTATTTGGGCTCCAATTTCTGAGGCTGGTAACTCTAATGAACTTATTCTCTGCAGCAGAGGTAACTTTGGGTCTTCCTTTCCTGTGGCAATCCTGATGAGAACCAGTTTCATCATAGCGCTTGATGGTTTTGGTAACTGCACTTGAAGAAACTTTCAAAGTTCTTGAAATTGACTGACCTTCATGTCTTAAAGTAATGATGGACTGTCGTTTCTCTTTGCTTATTTGAGCTGTTCTTGCCATAATATGAACTTGGTCTTTTACCAAATAAGGCTATCTTCTGTATACCCCCCCTACCTTGTCACAACACAACTGATTGGCTCAAACGCATTAAGAAGGAATGAAATTCCACAGATTAACTTTTAACTTCTCTAGGTCCAGTGGGACAATTTCGTCCCACCTACGTAACAGCCAGTGAAATCCCGTGGCGCGTTATTCAAATACCTTAGAAATGCTATTACTTCAATTTCTCAAACATATGACTATTTTACACCATTTTAAAGACAAGACTCTCCTTTATCTAACCACACTGTCCGATTTCAAAAAGGCTTTACAGCGAAAGCAAAACATTAGATTATGTCAGCAGAGTACCCAGACAGAAATAATCAGACACCCATTTTTCAAGCTAGCATATAATGTCACAAAAACCCAGAAGACAGCTAAATGCAGCACTAACCTTTGATGATCTTCATCAGATGACAACCCTAGGACATTATGTTATACAATACATGCATGTTTTGTTCAATCAAGTTCATATTTATATCAAAAACCAGCTTTTTACATTAGCATGTGACGTTCAGAACTAGCATACCCCCCGCAAACTTCCGGTGAATTTACTAAACATTTACTAAATTACTCACGATAACGTTCACAAAAAGCACAACAATTATTTTAAGAATTATAGATACAGAACTCCTCTATGCACTCGATATGTCCGATTTTAAAATAGCTTTTCGGTGAAAGCACATTTTGCAATATTCTAAGTAGATAGCCCGGCATCACAGGGCTAGCTATTTAGACACCCAGCAAGTTTAGCCTTCACCAAACTCCGATTTACTATTGGAAAAGTTTGATTACCTTTGGTGTTCTTCGTCAGAATGCACTCCCAGGACTTCTACTTCAATAACAAATGTTGGTTTGGTCCCAAATAATCCATAGTTATATCCAAACAGCAGCGTTTTGTTCGTGCGTTCAAGACACTATCCGAAAGGGTAAAGAAGGGTGACGAGCACAGCGCATTTCGTGACAAAAAAAATCTAAATATTCCATTACCGTACTTCGAAGCATGTCAACCGCTGTTTAAAATAAATTTTTATGCAATTTTTCTCGTAAAAAAGTGATAATATTCCGACCGGGAATCTGCGTTTAGGTAAAAAGACGAAAGAAAATAAAGCACGGGGTCGACTCGTGCACGCGCCTAAGCCCATTGTCCTCTGATAGGCCACTTGTCAAAGCGATAATGTGTTTCAGCCTGGGGCTGCCTTGATATCATTCAGCTTTTCCCGGGCTCTGAGAGCCTATGGGAGCCGTAGGAAGTGTCACGTTACAGCAAAGCTCCTCAGTCTTCAATAAACAGAGACAAGAAGAACAAGATCTTGTCAGAGAGGGCACTTCCTGTAAGGAATCTTCTCAGGTTTTTGCCTGCCATATGAGTTCTGTTATACTCACAGACACCACCATTCAAACAGTTTTAGAAACTTTAGTGTATTTTCTATCCAAAGCCAATAATTAGATGCATATTCTAGTTACTGGGCAGGAGTAGTAACCAGATTAAATCGGGTACGTTTTTATCCGGCCGTGTCAATACTGCTCCCTACCCCCAACAGGTTAACAAGGCACAGCTGTTAATTGAAATGCATTGCAGGTGACTACCTCATGAAGCTGGTTGAGAGAATGCCAAGAGTGTGCAAAGCTATCATCAAGGGTGGCTACTATAATTAATCTAAAAAATGGTGGGTTACTACATGATTCCAAATGTGTTATTTAATAGTTTTAATGCCTTCACTATTATTCTATATATATTTATTTTTACATTGGTTATAATTTTTTGTACGCTTTATTCAGACAGTAAGAAAATCAGAGGGGGAGAAACAGTGACAAAGGTGGAAACAGGGATTGAACCCTGGTCTCTTGTGGGGAGATGTTACCACAACACGGCTCTGCACGACTAGCATCCTGGTGGCTGGTGTTAATAAGTGTAACAGTAGAGTAAAGACTGTAAACTGAGCCAGTGTGTCAATTGTATTTTTTATTTAAAATATGAATTTTATTGAACTACACCAGGGATGAATGACGTTTGCTCTATGTCCTGCTCAATGTCCGTTACAGCCACGGGTAACAATGTTTTTGGAGTGATGGATTGGTTGGCATATACACTTGGAGTCCAGTGCAATTAGGAAATAAAGTGTATGTGTACAGTGTCTTCAGAAAGTATTCATACCCCTTGACTTATTTCACATTTTGCTGTTACAGCCTTAATTCAAATTGATTAAATGTTTTGTTTTTGTTTTCTCACCCATTTACACACAATACCCCATAATGACAAAGTGAAAATGTGTTTTTAGAAATTTTAGCAAATTTATTGAAAATGAAACACATAAATATCTAATTTACATACAGTGGGGGAAAAAGTATTTCATCCCCTGCTGATTTTGTACGTTTGCCCACTTACAAAGAAATGATCAGTCTATAATTTTAATAGTAGGTCTATTTAAACATTGAGAGACAGAATAACAACAGAAAAACGCATGTCAAAAATGTTATAAAATGATTTGCATTTTAATGAGGGAAATTAGTATTTGACCCCTCTGAAAAACATGACTTAGTACTTGGTGGCAAAACCCTTGTTGGCAATCACAGAGGTCAGACGTTTCTTGTAGTTGGCCACCAGGTTTGCGCACATCTCAGGAGGGATTTTGTCCCACTCCTCTTTGCAGATCTTCTCCAAGTCAGTAAGGTTTCGAGGCTGACGTTTGGCAACTCGAACCTTCAGCTCCCTCCACAGATTTTCTATGGGATTAAGGTGTGGAGACTGGCTAGGCCACTCCAGGACCTTAATGTGCTTCTTCTTGAGCCACTCCTTTGTTGCCTTGGCCGTGTGTTTTGGGTCATTGTCATGCTGGAATACCCATCCACGACCCATTTTCAATGCCCTGACTGAGGGAAGCAGATTCTCACCCAAGATTTGACAGTACATGGCCCCGTCCATCGTCCCTTTGATGTGGTGAAGTTGTCCTGTCCCCTTAGCAGAAAAACACCCCCAAAGCATAATGTTTCCACCTCCATGTTTGACTGTGGAGATGGTGTTCTTGGGGTCATAGGCAGCATTCCTCCTCCTCCAAACACGGCGAGTTGAGTTGATGTCAAAGAGCTCCATTTTGATCTCATCTGACCACAACACTTTCACCAGTTGTCCTCTGAGTCATTCAGATGTTCATTGGTAAACTTCAGACGGGCATGTATATGTGCTTTCTTGAGCAGGGGGACCTTGCGGCACTGCAGGATTTCAGTCCTTCACGGCGTAGTGTGTTACCAATTGTTTTCTTGGTGACTATGGTCCCAGCTGCCTTGAGATCATTGACAAGATCCTCCTGTGTAGTTCTGGGCTGATTCCTCACCGTTCTCATGATCATTGCAACTCCACGAGGTGAGATCTTGCATGGAGCCCCAGGTCGAGGGATATTGACAGTTCTTTTGTGTTTCTTCCATTTGCGAATAATCGCACCAAATGTTGTCACCTTCTCACCAAGCTGCTTGGCGATGGTCTTGTAGCCCATTCCAGCCTTGTGTAGGTCTACAATCTTGTCCCTGACATCCTTGGAGAGCTCTTTGGTCTTGGCCATGGTGGAGAGTTTGGAATCTAATTGATTGCTTCTGTGGACAGGTGTCTTTTTTACAGGTAACAATTCTCTCACACTCCCTTTAAGAGTGTGCTCCTAATCTCAGCTCGTAACCTGTATAAAAGACACCTGGGAGCCAGAAATATTTCTGATTGCAAGGGGGTCAAATACTTATTTCCCTCATTAAAATGCAAATCAATTTATACCATTTCTGACATGTGTTTTTCTGAATTTTTTTGTTGTTATTCTGTCTCTCACTGTTCAAATAAACCTACCATTAAAATTATAGAATGATCCTTTCTTTGTCAGTGGGCAAACGTACAAAATCAGCATGGGATCAAATACTTTTTTTCCCCACTGTAAGTATTCACACCTCTGAGTCAATACATTTTAGAATTACTTTTGGCAGAGATTGCAGCTGTGAGACTTTCTGGGTATGTTGCTGTCGTGTCTTTGCTATTTCGGATTAAGTGATATGACATGCCATTCTATAAAATCATTTCTCTGTAATTAATATTTCCTGATTGAACTAATCATGTAAATGTAATCAACCACAAAGTCGGGGCACAACGAAAGAATGTTTATAGAGCTGTAATCTTCCGAATAAACTCTTAAAGACCTGGTAATCTTTTACATCAATAGCAGTCAATTCTTAATCGTCACCTTATTCAGTGTCATCTGAAGTCGTAGAATTCTTGGTTATCTTCACGAACCCTGGCTAACAAGTTGAATCAGCAATACAAAATGTGGTTTCATTATTTATTTACTAAATACATAAGTAATCACACAGAATTACATATGCACAGGATGGATCATACATTGATTACTAATTATGTCATACATGAAAACGTCCCTAGCGGACAGAACCGATATGACGGCTGGTTACAAAAAGAAAGGGGTTGGGTTTGAATGAAAGCGCGGGAAGACTGAGGAACAAAAGGATAAGGGTCTCTGATCCTGAATCTCATGCATTCTAAATTACCGCCCATTTGGAAAAGGAAAATGCAAGAAATATTTACTCTGAGCGGTGCTTCAATTGGTTGGTCGTATATGGAAGGCCATGTTGCCCAACAGTGTTGCCAACCCTTGTCCTTTGAAGAATATGTCTTGTGGTAGAACGAATACGTTGTAGTACCGTCGTCGAGTGGTAGAACATACTATGCCCGTCCTTTCCTATCCCACGTTTTCAGCTGCTGCTGCTAACTCAACGGCTTTGAGGTATCACTTCTTTAGTGAATAAGAGTTCAAAGTTCATACCAAGTTGCCATACTTTGAGCTCACGCTGAAGTTGGCTTAGTTCTGTAGTTTGAATTTAGCCCTTTTAACGTCTGGACTGGAGTCCTCACGTCCTCGGAACACAAATGTTACATTTTTGTAAAGGGCTTATATAGTGGTGGAGAGAAGTGAGTGTTTCATAGTTCACAACCAATGTCTGTTCACTTCGGTGGGGCCACTGAGTGAACAGAGTTTACCTCATGGAAACAATTCTCTCATTTAGAAGCTAAAATTACATTTCATCTTTTCACAAATAGTTTCATATTTAAACATTTAAATTGCACAACAATTACATGTGAATCTGACAACTAGAATGTGTAGACTTTCCAATATACCATTTATGTCATCCTATCATCAGTAATAATGTCTCAGATGACAACTGATCTGATATCATATTCTTTAAGTACCAACGCATATTTTCAACTGGTTGGATTACCGAAATATGGTTCTGGTCCCCACCCTTTTGATGTTTTCAAACTCTATGTTAACAAAGGCTTTCCAAGAGTCACATCTGTAGAGTAGAGAGAGAGGAAAGGGGGAAAGGTATTTATGGGGGTCATAAACCTCCCCCAACAGAGCAACGTCATGACATTGCTAAGAGCTTTGCACACTTGGATTGTACAATATTTGCACATTATTCTTTTCAAATTCTTCAAGCTCTGTCAAATTGGTTGTTGATCATTGCTTGACAACCATTTACAACCATGCTAGCAGGTGTACAAAGCTCTTAGAGACTTACCCTGAAACACTCACAGCTGCAACCCCTAAACATAAGCTAAACATGAGTGTGACCCTTTCTGTCATGATTGTTCGATTTTTGTGATGTGACTTCTGTGTTTTGTTACTTATAGATGCAATAATGAATGGGGGTGAGGATGGTAAAAATCATACATGTAAATCGTTTTTCTCATTTGTGAAATATTGTCATACCTTTTATTCAATTGCTGATCTACATTGGCTAACAGTCCCTCAAAGAACTTAATTAAAAATTGTCCTCCTCATTTACACAGCCCTGAATGGCATCGGACCCGCCTACCTGTCAGACCTACTCTCCCCTATGAACCTCTACGCACCCTAAATTCATGGCACGTCAAATTGCTCTATGCCCCCAGGATCTGGCTCCGCACAATGGAGGACCATTTATTTTGCATTCAGACTGAAGCTAGCAAGGAAGCCCCTCAACAGTACCCAGATACATGCCAGAGGTTGGGAACAAGACTAAGGGACGGACTACAATACCCAGATGAAGACTGGTCCTAGAATAACAAATATTCTCAATGGAGAATCTCCATTGATGGTGTATTTTAGTCCAGGTGTAGACTTAATCTGGGTCCAGGCAACCGTCCCTTTGTCAGAGGCTTTGATTTGTTTCACTGAACTATTTATTAATTGTACATGGTGCACAATACATAGCACCCAAACTCCTGCTTAACGATTAATGAGAGATCTGATAGCGTTGCCTGTCCATCTCATTGGTGATGTCACATACTGCTTCTACAATGTAGACTACGAGGCTAGAGGATCACCACAAACACATTGTTTTAACAGGATCATAGGCCGCTAACACAGCCTGTTCAATAACACAACGTTAAAACCTCTTCAGCGTCTCATCCCGTCACCGGGATCAAAATCCAGCGAAAAATCATATCGCCAATTAGCATAAAAAAAAAATCATAATTAAAAATAAAAAAAATGTATATATATATATTTTTTTTTATAGATACACCTCTCCTGAATCGACCCACGTCGTCCGATTTCAAAAAGGTTTTACAGGAAAAGCAAATCATTAGATTATATTAGATGAGTCCATCGTAAAAAGCAGCTTCATAGCCATTTTCCGACCAACCACTTGCATCACATATAATCAAAAAACAGCTAAATGCAGCACTAACCTTTTACAAACTTCATCAGATGGCACCCCTAGGACATCATGTTATACAATGCATGCATTCTTTTGTTCAATAAAGGTCATATTTATATATAAAAACAGCATTTTACATCTCTGTCTGAGGTTGACTACATAATTTCCCCTCAAAAGCGTCCCGGTAAACAATGCTACATTTCCCTAAATTACTATCCTATAACGATTTTTTTAATTTATATTGTCAATCTAACATTTATAGATGAATATCTCTTGAGAACACCTGTCATACCAGATTTTAAATTAACTTTACTGGGTAATCACACTTTGCGATAAAAGGAGATGCGATACTCAGAAAATTAGCTAATATACAGAGCTCGGCGCCATCTTGGAATCAATCGCATGTCACATCTCATCTTGTATAATATTGTCAATAATCGCCTACCTTTAGTTGTCTTCATCAGAAAGCATCCCAGGTCCACAACAGATGTATTTTCGGTCAAAAAGTCCATACTTCACGTTCCATTAGCCTGATGTTGGTAGCGCGTCCTATGGCTCTCTCCAAGCGCAGGGCTGAAGTTCCGAATAAAATGCAATGCTCCCGCATGTAGGTTCGTTCAAACATGTCAAACGTTGTAAACATAAATCTTCAGGGCCTGTAACACCAAGAGAGCCAATAAGATTCGAGGGGGATGATGTCATGGCCTTTAAAACCGTATCCAAAGGTGGGGGCAGACATGGCCGCCGGCGTCATAATGGTGATGGCCCATCCCCTGTGACCAATTTCAAACTCGTGTCATTCACTGAGTTTTGACTCTATAAGGCTCAAACCACTGTGAAAGGACTGGCGACATCTAGTGGAAGCAATAGGAAGTGCTCACTGAACCATTGTTAACGGTGTGATTAATAAGGAAAGATGAGAAGTCGAGTCCACAATTCAGAATTCCACTTCCTGTTTCAATCGGTCTCGGGGTTTTGACTGCCATTTGAGTTCTGTTATACTCACAGACACCATTCAAACAGTTTTAGAAACTTTAGAGTGTTTTCTATCCATATATAATAAGTATATGCATGCCCTAGCTTCTGAGTTTGATTAGTAGGCCGTTGAAAATGGGAACGATTTTTTTTCAAAATGCGCTGTGGCGCCCCCTATCCTACGGTATCCTCAAGAGGTTTTAAGGATGTGTATTCTTCTGATGTGCTGCACTATCCTAACAAACTACTCTCTTTATTTAAGAATGTACCTCTGACCATGTGTACTCTAACAGCTTTGCTTACGTCCCCCTCCTTGCTGTATTTCTACAGAAAGCCTTTGAACCCCCTGCACGGCCTGTGTTACAAAATGGTATCTGTTTCTCTATATGGTTTCCTTGACTCTGATATCTTTAATTTTCCCCAGGTATTGGTGATCATTTGCATATCACACCATGGCAGGCTTTTTTTTAAAGAATCAAGTATAAGAATCAAGTGAGCTTAGTTTTAGCAGTTCATCATACATCTTGGATTTAGCATACTTTACATGTAATCAATTTATTTTGCATTTTAACCTCTATGGGCTAGGTGGGACGCAAGCGTCCCACCCGTGGTGCACTCCATCAACAGCAGGTGCATTTCAAGAGCGGCAAATTTGAATCCAAATAAATGTCAAAATTCAAATTTTTCAAACATACAACTATTTTACACCCTTTGAAAGATAAACATCTCCTTAATCTAACCACGTTTTACGATTTCAAAAAGGTTTTACGGCGAAAGCATAAATTTAGAGTATGTTAGGACAGTACATTTACAAGAGTTGTGTGTAATGTTGTGCCAATTCAAAGACAGGCGTCACCAAAACCATAAATCAGCTAAAATGATGCACTAACCTTTTACAATCTCCAACAGATGACACTCCTAGGACATTGTGTTAGACAATGCATGCATTTTTAGTTCTATCAAGTTCATATTTATATCCAAAAACAGCGTTTTACTGTGGCGTTGATGTTCAGGAAATCGTTTCCCTTCAATAACCGGCAGTCAAGTCAGCACCACAAATTAAATAATTAAAATTAGAAAACATTGGTAAAATATTATATTGTCATTTAAAGAATTATAGATTTACATCTCTTGAACGCAATCAACTTGCCAGATTTAAAAATAACCTTACTGGGAAATCACACTTTGCAATAAACTGAGCACTGCGCCCAGAAAAATACGCGTTGCGATACAGACTAGCCGCCATGTTGGGGAAATCTAAAATCGAAAATACTATGTAAATAATCCATTACCTTTGATTCTCTTCATCAGATGTCACTTCCAGGTATCACAGGTCCATAACGAATGTAGTTTTGTTCAAAAAAGCTCATCATTTATGTCCAAAAATCTCTGTCTTGTTAGCACATGATCTAAGCCCGCCGGACTTCACTTCATGAACGAGGGGAAAAAATATATTTACGTTCGTTCAAACATGTCAAACGTTGTATAGCATAAATCATTAGGGCCTTTTTTAACCAGAACATGAATAATATTCAAGGTGGACGAATGCATTCTCTTTTATAACGTATTGGAACGAGGGTACCCAACATGAACTCGCGCGCCAGGTGTCTAATGGGCCATCATCGTTCCATGGCTCTTGTTCGGTCAGATCTCCCTCCAGAAGACTCAAAACACTTTGTAAAGGCTGGTGACATCTAGTGGAAGCAATAGGAAGTGCCAAAATATTCCTCAGCCCCTGTGTTTTTCAATGGCATAGGTTTAAAGGTAATACAACACATCAGGTATCCACTTCCTGTCAGAAAATGTCTCAGGGTTTTGCCTGCCAAATGAGTTCTGTTATACTCACAGACACCATTCAAACAGTTTTAGAAACTTTAGGGTGTTTTCTATCCATATATAATAAGTATATGCATATTCTAGTTACTGGGTAGGATTAGTAACCAGATTAAATCGGGTACATTTTTTTATCCAGCCGTGCAAATACTGCCCCCTAGCCCCAACAGGTTAATGTAATAAATAATATGAGTACAGGATACAAAGTATAATATTGTTTGATGTTATCAGGAGAATGAAAAGCCATCGATATTGGTAAGTATAGATGTGGGTAAATCTATCACTGTAATAAGAACAGGTCAAAGAATTATCTATTTAGGTTGTCTGTGATTTCATTGTTTTAACTTATATGTAAACTACATTACTATAGAGGATTGTCTACATTTCTTCTTCAAACATTGACAGCACATCTTCCCAGGACTATGGAGAACTCTACTTACTTCAAGGACTTTAGGCTTGCTGCATACGGGGATATCAGAGAATTTAAGTATTTCTACTTTGCTGCAGTAACTGTATTATATTTTGTCATAATTCTTGCCAATGCTTTTCTTATTGGAGTTATTTGCATTGAAAGAAGCCTTCATGAACCCATGTATCTGTTTCTATGCGCTTTGTTTGTTAATCAGTTGTATGGGAGCACTGGTTTGTTTCCTGCTCTCATGTTTTACTTACTCTCTGACACACATGATATTTCCCTTCTTTATTGTTATCTCCAGATTTATGTGTTGTACACATACGGTTTAACAGAATTTTGTAATTTAGCTGTTATGTCCTATGACCGGTACATTTCTATTTGTTATCCTCTGTGGTATAACAGTATTATGACACCTAAAATCATTTGTGGCTTAATTCTGCTGTCATGGTTGTATTCTTTTTTCATCAACGCCATCATTATCTCCCTGAGTTTGCGACTGCAATTTTGTAGTAACGTTCTGGACAGAGTGTATTGTGACAACTACTCAGTAGTCAAGCTTGCCTGTTCAAATACTATGCTGAATAACATATCGGGTCTTGTTGGCACTTTGGTTTCTTTATCTTGTACTATATTTCCTACCATATACTCATATGTAAGAATTCTACAAATATGTTTAACCTTCAAGTCTTCAAAAGAGAAGAAACAGAAAGCGTTTAACACTTGTACACCACATATAGCCTCTTTGCTGAACTTCTCCTTTGGATGTTTATTTGCGATTCTACAAGGCAGATATGATACTGCACATCTTCCACCTATACTTCGCACTTTTTTATTAGTTTATTTTCTAATATGTCCACCACTATTTAATCCTATTATGTATGGTGTTAGGATGGTTAAAATCAGGCAGGCTTGTAAAAAGGTACTAGGCCTTAAAACATAACAGGATTGTAATTTTTTGGTAATTTTGAATTATGTGTTTTGTTACCTATAGTTGCTGTAATTGACTGTAAAAATACATGGAATTTTGGCCTAATTTCGCTGTAGCCCAAAAATGTTTAAGAAATCACATCAAGTTAATTATGTATTGTCACTGAGAATGTGTTGGCATTTTAGGGATCTGATCTTTATAATTCACCAATTAAATATGGTGTTCTTGAAAGCTCTGTTCTAATCTGCTGGCAGACAATTTGATTGGCTTATAAGTTGCTACTTGCTTGTCATAAACTCAGAATACAGTGCCTATAGTGAATGTTTACACACCCTTGCACAGTTTTCTGAAATGAATAAAAAACTGAAAAACTAAGTATTGATTGCAAAGGTCTTCAAACCCCTTGTAAGTTCAGGAGCAAGAAAAAGTGACTTATTTCCTTTGTGGTCCCTATAGTCCATGGAACAAAAACATTACAACATTACATAGATATAGACACATTACATAGATACAGACATTAAATGTCTTTCTATTGTTCCATCATTAGCCAGCTTTTGACATTTTTAAATTAAGTTATGGTCGGTATGGCTTTGAGTTGCTGTGGTAGTTTGTTCCACTCAACAGCATCGGTACAAAAAAAATGGGTTCTAACCAGATAAACTCTTACATTTAAAACAGGCAATATCAGAGTCTCTAGCTCTGGTGTTATATTGGTGGACATCTCTAACAAAAGTGAAATATACAGTGCTCTTTCCTTATTTTGTAGTTCTGTGTGTTTTAATGCCAGCGTAAGTAATCCTCTATATGTCATCACATCTGACCGTATTATGTCTTGGTTCTATATCACCACAGCTACCAAGTTATAACTTGTAGTTTCACCATATGTTAGCTCTCCTTCCTAACTTATCCCTGTTAGCCTATGCTAGTTCCCTGGTAATGTAGCCTTGCTACTCGCCATAGATATTGTCTATTACCATGTAATTATATCAGTAATGGGTTACAATGTGTAGTTCCCGTTTCCTTATTGTTTAGGTGTATTTTGTGTAGGCTTCTATTGCCATCACTCTGACTGGTCTCTTTTCTCTCATGGTAAGCCATGGTTGAAATGTTATTTTGCAATATCCATTAAAGCCATGTACAGGTCCCTTGTCCATAGAATCTTGCTTATATTCCTTTGTTACCATGTATGGTTACACCCTGCATGTTATCAGCTCCTGTAAATTCATATTCTACAGTGTCTAATGTGACTGTAGGCCCTTCAGGCAGTTTACCATTTATGCCATTTACTTTCTATAGAGAAACATGGCACCCAGTAAATGTGACAACAGGTTGTTCTTCACTAGCTCTGCCCTTTCTGGTGTTGTCATGGTAGTCAGCCATTCAGAGTCATTACAGTGTAGCTTATTATTACCACCAATATAGGCATATTTTTTATACATGTTTAAGAGTATTATGTATATATCCCAGACTATTACTATGTATGCATATTGCTATACATATTGCTTATAATGTTTACCATTCTATTTGTGTACATATATTCCATATTATGCATATTCTTGTTTATGCATATTTGTGTTATTAGTGACTATTGTACATTCCTAATTGTATTGTATTTTCCTTTCTCTCTTGTAAAAGCCACACATCCTTCACTACTGTATATTCATTATTCTTCTGGCTACTATTAGAATTAAAGTGTTCCCAGTAAATCAACGGCTTCCATCGTCTTTCTGACCGAAGACACGGGGGCTAGGGTCATACTCCCAGGGCATAATGCACAGAGTATCCTACACACTGCAAAGATCTGGCCATCCTGCCTAACTGAGCAGCAGGAGAGAATGGAAACTGCTTAGGGATATCACTATGAGACTTAAGATTATTTTTAAACAGCCACAGAATGTATTGGCTGAGCTGAGAGAACTGAGAAAATATATCTACAAATTATTCTGTAGGTACTATTAGGAAAATGGAATACTTAAAGTACTTGTATTTCATTCTAATAACTGTGTTATATGTCTACATAATTTTTGCGAACACAGTGCTTATTGTGGTTATACTGTATGTATGGAGAGAAGCCTTCACTAACCCATGTATCTGTTTCTGTGCAGTTTGTTTGTGAATGACATGTATGGTAGCACTGCTTTATTTCCGGCTCTCATTTGGTTTCAGATGAATTCCAGGTATGTAGCTGCCTAGTTGTGCCTATTCAGCAGCCTGATGGTCTGGGGTAGAAGCTATTGGCCAGTCTGACAGTTTTTGACATGATGCTCCTATATTTCCCGCGTCTGAGTGATAGAAGCGGGAAGAACAGGCCGTGGCTCGGGTGGCTGAGGACCTTGATGATTTTCTTGGCCTTCCTGCGACACCTGGTGTTGTAGGTGTCCTGTAGTAGAGGTCGACCGATTAATCGTAATGGCCGATTAATTAGTGCCGATTTCACGTTTTCATAACAATCGGTAATAGGCATTTTTGGACGCCGATAATATTGCAATCCACGAGGAGACTGCGTGACAGGCTGACCACCTGTTACGCGAATGCAGGCAGCAAGGAGCCATGGTAAGTTGCTAGCTAGCATTAAACTTATATTATAAAAACAATCAATCTTAACATAATCACTTGTTAACTACACATGGTTGATGATATTACTAATTTAACTAGCTTGTCCTGCATTGCATATAATCAATGTGGTGCCTGAAATTGTGTCACTCTTGCGTTCAGTGTAAGCAGAGTCAGGGTATATGCAGCAGTTTGGGTCGCCTGGCTCGTTGAGAACTGTGTGAAGACCATTTCTTCCTAACAAAGACCGTAATTAATTTGCCAGAATTGTACATAATTATGACATAACATTGAAGGTTGTGCAATGTAAGTGCAATATTTAGACTTATGGTTGCCACCCGTTTAATAAAATACGGAACGGTTCCGTAATTCACTGAAAGAATAAACGTTTTGTTCTCGAAATGATAGTTTCCGGATTTGACCATATTAATGACCTAAGGCTCGTATTTCTGTGTGTTTATTATATTATAATTAAGTCAATGATTTGATATTTGATAGAGCAGTCTGACTGAGCAGTGGTAGGCAGCAGCAGCGTTCATTCAAGCCGCACTTTCCTCCGTTTGCCAGCAGCTTTTCGCAATGCTTGAAGCATAGCGCTGTTTATGACTTCAAGCCTATCAACTCCCAAGATTAGGCTGGCAATACTATAGTGCCTATAAGAACATCCAAATGTCAAAGTTCTATGAAATACAAATGGTATCGAGAGAAATAGTCCTATAATAACTACAACCTAAATCTTCTTAACTGGGAATATATGGTAGACTCATGTTAAAAGGAACCACCAGCTTTCATATGTTCTCATGTTCTAAGCGAGGAACTTAAACGTTAGCTTTTTTACATATTGCACTTTCTTCTCCAAAACTGTGTTTTTGCATTATTTAAACCAAATTGAACATGTTTCATTATTTATTTGAGACAAAATTGATTTTATTTATGTATTATATTAAGTTAAAATAAAAGTGTTCATTGTTCATTCAGTATTGTTGTAATTGTCATTTATTACAAATATATATATAAAAATCGTCCGATTAATCAGTATCAGCTTTTTTTGGTCCTCCAATAATCGGTATCGGTGTTGAAAAATCCTATTCGGTCGACCTCTATCCTGGAGGGCAGGCAGTGTGCACCCAATGGTGCATTCGGCTGAGCGTGCCACCCTCTGTAGAGGCTTGCGGTTAGCGACGGTGGAGTTGCCTTACCAGGCTGTGATGCAGCCCGACTGTATGCTATCGATGGTGCTCCTGTAGAACACTGCAGGCCATCGGGGACAGGCCTAATTTCTTCAGCCTCCTGAGGTTGAAGAGTCGCTGTTGTGCCTTCTTCACCACGGTGTCCATGTGGGCTGACCATTTTCAGCCTGGTTCCTCCTGAAGTCCACAATCAGCGCCTTTGTTTTGATGACGTTGAGGGAGAGTTTGTTTACCTGGCACCACGCTGTCAGAGTGCCTACCTCCTCTCTGTAGTCCATCTCATTGTTGTTGGTAATCAGGCCCACTGCTATCGTCTCGTCAGTGAACTTGATGATGGAGTTGAAACTGTCTAAGGCCACGCAGTCGTGGGTTTACAGAGAGTACAGGAAGGGACTGAGGACGCACCCTTGTGGGGCCCACGTTTTGAGGATCAATGTGGAGGAGGTAATATTGCATATCTTCACCACCTGAGGACGGCCCGTCAAGAAGTCCAGGACCCAGTTGCATAGGGAGGAGTTCAGTCCCAGGGCATTGTGGTGAGCTTAGAGGACACTATAGCATTGCAGGCCAAGCTGTAGTCAATGAACATCATCCTCACATATGCCTTCCTTTTGTCCAGGTGGGTGAGGGCAGTGAATTGGAGGTGAATTGGAGAGGGTCGAGTGTGTCTGAAGGGTAGGGAGGGGGTGGTCTTTGACTAGCTTTGAAGCACGTTATGATTACGGAAGTGAGAGCTACAGGTAGGTAGTCATTCAGTTCAGTTACTTTCCCTTTTTTGGGCACGGGGATGATAGTGGACATTTTGAAGCAGGTGGGGAAAACGGCCTGAACTAGATAGAGATTAGAAATATCAGAAAACAAAACAGCTAGCATGGTTTAACTTACATACATCCTCCGTGGAGACTAACCACGCAGCCCTCATTGTCCTTAGGGGCTCTTCTTGGCAGCTCAGAGTCATTATGCTCGAAGGTGAGGCAAAAGTGTTTAGCTCATCCGGTAGGGCGGCGTTGGTGTCCACGACGTGACTGACTTTCTTTTTGTATTTCGTGATCGTTAGAAGCCACTGCCACATGCACCTCGTGTCCGACAAACTGAATTACTCCTCCATTTTGTGCCTATACTTGTGTCTCACATCTTGATCAATTTGTGTAGGTTGTATTTGTACTGTTTAACCATACAATTGTCCCCGGTCACCTTGCCCTGTTTATAAGCAGCATCTCTCACCTTCAGTTTCCCGACATGGCTGTAATCAATCCACAGTTTTTGATTCGGGTAAGTTTTGAAAGACACTACATCATCTATGCATTTTTTTATGAATCCGGTGACTGAGTTGGCGTATAAATTGATATTATCCATATAGGCACCCCGGAACATATTCCAGTCCACGTGATCAAAACAGTCCAGGAACATGGATTCTAATTAGTCAGACCAGCATTGTACAGACCAGACCACCGGAACTTTCCTCTTGAGTCTTTGTTTGTAGGCAAAAAGGAGCATAAGGAAGTCGTGGTCAGATTTGACAAAAGGAGGATAGGTGAGGACCTCATACTCTTGCCGAAAAGGCGTGTAGCAGTGGTCAAGAGTGGAATTTCCGCAAGTTGGTCAGTCAATGTGTTGATAGTAATTCGAGAGAATGGAGCTCAAATTACTTTTGTTAAAGTCCCCCGCGATAATGAACGCTGCCTCCGGCTACACGGTCTCCAGTTTGTTCAGGGTCCAATGAAGAAATTTGAGTATATTTGGTGTTGGTTTGGGGCGGGATGTACACAGCTGTGGCGATAATGCCTAAAGGGTGACATTTGATGACCAAGTATTGCAAGTTGGGAGAGCATAAACTCGCAAGTTCCTTTACGTTTCCCCCATCGCACCACTTGGGGGAATTGGCCAAGAAGCATGGAATTGAGTTTTGGTCTGCCTGGTGACATCACAAGGAATTACATTAGTTAATAGATCTATAAGAAAGAGTTCCAAACCTCTCTGCTAATAACAACTGGTTTTCAGCTTGATCCTCCCCACTCAGACCACTCCCAGACAGTCCTATCAAAATTCTTTCTTGAGAAATGGTTATTTGCTAAGAAGCTATTTTTGTTTCTTTTTTACCATTTTAATTGAAAGCAATCACAGTTTTGTACACTCAGTGAATATATAACCATATCATTAAAAGGGAACACCAGCCGATAGGGAGTCTTAAAGGTCCAATGGAGCCTTTTTTGTTTCAATATCAAAGCATTGTTACCGAGAAATGCTTTGATATTGAAACAAAAAAGGCTCCATTGGACCTTTAAGACTCCCTATCGGCTGGTGTTCCCTTTTAATGATATGGTTATATATTCACTGAGTGTACAAAACATTAGGAACGCCTGCTCTTTCCATGACAGACTGAGCAGGTGAATCCAGGTGAAAGGTACAGTATGATCCCATATTGATGTCACCTGTTAAATCCACTTAAATCAGTTTAGATGAAAGGGAGGATAGGTTAAAGAAATATTTTAATGCTTGGAACAATTGAGACAAGGATTGTGTATGTGTGCCAATCAGAGGGTGAATGGCCAAGACAAAAGGTTTAAGTGCCTTTGAACGGGGTATGGTAGTAGGTGCCAGGCACATTAGTTTTGAGTGTGTCAAGAACTGCAGCGCTGCTAGGTTTTTCATGCTTAACTGTTTCCCCTGTGTATCAAGAATGGTCCACCACCCAATGGACATCCAACCAATATGACACAACAGTGGGAAGCATTGGAGTCAACATGGGCCAGCATACCTGTGGAACGCTTTCGACACCTTGTTGAGTCCATGCCTCGACGAATTTAGGCTGTTCTGAGGGCAAAAGAGGATGCAACTCAATATTAGGACGATGCTCCTAATATTGTGTACACTCAAAGAATATATTATATATATATATTTTTTAAAGTGTTTATCATTTATTTTATGCACTTTGAGATAATTATTGTATAATGAAAAGTGCTTTACGAATGTAATTTATTATTAGTAGTAGCAGTATTAGTATTATTACTGTGAGATTATATATTACAGGGTCACTGTGAGATGATATGTTTGACCCAAATAATCAAGTAAGGGTCATGATGAAGTAATTATTTATCACATTGGACAATGTATTCTATCCATCCTGTAAAAAGCTGCAAATAGCATGTTTTTTTTTGGGGGGGGGGGGTTCTTTGGGACCTTCTATCATCCCCTCTGGGATGGTGGGCCATGAAAATATACTGTTGGCCTAAGGAAGCCCACAGTGACACTAAAGGCCCTCACTTTTACCTGAGCAGGAAAAGCTCTGGGCCTAGGTTTTACACTATGGATACGATTTAGGGTCCAGAGCTATTTCGGTTTTCCCTGGTTAATTTAATCATATGGTCAGGAAAAACTTTGTAGCCTGGGTACCAGTCTGTTTGTGCCAACATTCCAATGATGTTACAAACAGATCTGGGGCCAGGCTACCAATGATGACCTCTCCTCAGACTGTTGTTTTGATTAGAGGAACCAGATTAAGACTGGTCCCTCGAATAAAACAATTATTGGTGAAGAATCTCCATTGAAACTGTGTTTAATTGCAGGAGTAGACTCTGGGTCTGGGAAACCATCCCTCTGTCAGAGGCTTTGGATTGGTTTCACTGAACTATTTATTTATGGTACATGGTGCACAATACACACAAACTCCTGTTAAAATGTTAATGATAGATCTGATAACGTTGCCTGTCCAGCTCATTGGTGATGTCACATACTTCTTCTACATTGTAGAGTGCAAGGCTAGAGGGTCCCCAAACATACATTGTTTTAACAGGATCATAGACCACTAACACAGCCTGTTCAATAACATAACATTTTAAGGATGTGTATTCTTATGATGTGCTGCATCACCAACAACGATGAGACAGCCTATAGGGAGGAGGTCAGAGACCTGGCCGTGTGGTGCCAGGACAACAACCTCTCCCTCAATGTGATTAAGACAAAAGCGATGATTGTGGACTACAGGAAAAGGAGGACCGAGCACGCCCCCATTCTCATCCACGGGGCTGCAGTGGAGCATGTTGAGAACTTCAAGTTCCTTGGTGTCCACATTACCAGCAAACTATCATGGTCCAAACACTAAGACAGTCGTGAAGAGGGCACAACAAAGCCTATTCCCCTCAGGAGACTGAAAAGATTTGGCATTGGTCCTCAGATGGTTCTACAGCTGCACCATCGAGAGCATCCTGACTGGTTGCATCACTGCCTGGTATGGCAATTGCTCGGCCTCTGACCGCAAGGCACTACAGAGTGTAGTGCGTACGGCCCAGTACATCACTGGGGCCAAGCTTCCCACCAATCCAGGACCTCTATACCAGGCGGTGTCAGAGGAAAGCCCTAAAATTTGTCAAAGACTCCAGCAACACTTGGCCTTTTCTGAACTTCCCCTTTGGCAGTTTATTTTTTATTCTACAATGCAGATATGATACTGCACATCTTCCAACTATACTTCTGACTATTTTATTTGTTTATTTTTAATATGTCCACTACTTTTCAATCCTATTATGTAAGGCATTAGGATGGTTAAAATCAGGCAGGCTTGTAAAAAGGTATTATGCTTTTAAACAAAACCTGATTGTTTTTATATGGGATTTTGCTATTATAAAAAAAATGCATCAAGTTTATCATGTATTGTTACTAAGAATGTTTTATTTCATATTCAGCATCTGATCATCATAATTTACCAATTAAATATGGCATCCCCCAAGGCTCTGTTCTAGGACCATTTTGCTTTGGTTCTGTTTTCGGTATAGGGGTGAAAAATGATATTCTGCTGGCAGACATTTGTATTGGTTAATACATAAATAGATTGAGTAAATATAATTAAATTAGTTGCTTGTTATGAACTCCATATAAATCAATTTCTATGGATTATTTCTATGGGTTACATGTTGATACTGAAACTACAATCCCATGTGAGCAAACACTATGATTCTGTATATTTAGAGGCTAAGTTATTCGAGCAAGTTATTCGAGCAGTCTCCCTCTGTCAAGCAAGAAGACATTTCGTAGACACAAGTTCGTTATATCTTTCACACTTCAGAAGTCTGATAATATACAGATATTACATTTTTAAGAGTAAGAGTTTGAAGGAGGATGTGAATATATTTTGTTAAAATTATGGTATTTAGTCTGAGCCTACACAGAATTAAATAAATTACTTCCTTTATGTGGATTGCACATTGATAAAAATCTTCTTTGACAAGCACTTTTCATTGCCTTTTCTTACTGTCAGATTGTAAGGACTTGTGTAAAGTCAGCTGAGGGAAGGATGAAGTCCAGACAGACATGTGTGCCATTGACAATGGTTATTTCCATCACAGTGACCCTGTTTGACATTTTCAATGGTGGAATAATGTAAATTTTATGCTAAATATGCGTAATGCGATTGCCGTACAATTCCTTATTCTACCACCTGTCTTAAACCTTGTCATATATGGACTTAACCTCAAACAGATTTGAAGGGCAGTTTTTAGAAAGTGTAATACACATAACATCTTTGTTATGAGGTTAGTTACATGATCATACCCAACAGTGAGACCTGATTTCAGAAGTCAACAAAAATAAAAGTAAAATCTGCCAAAATTGCCACACTTGATTCTTCACAAAGAGGGCATGCCTCAAGGAAGGCACAAGGCACAAATCTGTACGATCAATAGTGGAAGTCTTGAATTCTGTTGTGCTGTTGTCTGTTACCAGAATGTTACCCCACTATGTATGATGATGTCATACTACTTAGTGTAGCTTTATTCATATAGTATATACCCAAAATATAAAATGTACTGTAGATAGATACAAAAATAAAAGCCATGTTGCAAGGTTAAATGGTATTGATATACAGTACCAGTCAAAGGTTTGGTGTCACGACTTCCAACTAAGTCGTTTCCTCTCCTTGTTCGGGCGGTGTTCGGCGGTCGGCGTCACCGGTCTTCTAGCCATCATCGATCCACTTTTCATTTTCCATTGTCGTTTTCTTACACACCTGGTTTCCATTTCCATCATTAATTGTTGTGTATTTAACCCTCTGTTCCCCCCCATGTCCTTGTGTGGAATTGTTTGTTTGTAAGTGCTTGTACGCTATGTTACTGGTGCGCGTCGGGTTTTGTACCCCTTTAGGTTTCTTTTTGTATTGCCGTGGGTTTTGGAATTAAAACTGCTCCGGCTATTACCTATCTCTGCTCTCTTGCGTCTGACTTCTCTGCTACCAGTTCCGCAACCCTTACATTTGGACACACCTACTCATTAAAGGGGTTATCTTTATTTTTACTATTTTCTACTTTGTAGAATAATAGTGAAGACATTAAAACTATGAAATGTGGAATCATGTAGTAACCAAAAAATTCTAAGAATCAAAATATATGTTTATATTTGAGATTCTTCAAAGTAGCCACCCTTTGCCTTGATGACAGCTTTGAACACTCTTGGCATTCTCTCAACCAGCTTCATGAGGTTGTCACCTGGAATGTACTTCAATTAACAGGTGTGCATTGTTAAAAGTTACATTTCATTCCTTCTTAATGCGTTTGAGCCAATCAGTTGTGGGGGTGGTATACAGAAGATATCCCTATTTGGTAAAAGACCAAGTCCATATTATGGCAAGAACAGCTTAAATAAGTTAAGACAAGAGACAGTCCATCATTACTTTTTGTAACTAGGAATTTTGTTGTTAATTACTGCCTACCGGGGAACAGTGGGTTACCTGTCTTGTTCAGGGGCAGAACAACATATTTTTACCTTGTCAGCTCAGGGATTTGATCTTTCGGTTACTGGCCCACTGCTCTAACCACTGGGCTACCTGCCGCCGTAAGACCTGAAGGTCAGAAAATCTGGAAAATGTCAAGAACTTTTAAAGTTTCTTCAAGTGCAGTCGCAAAAACCATCGAGCACTATGATGAAACTGGCTCTCATGAGGACCGCCACAGGAAAGGAAGACCCAGAGTTACTTCTGCTGCAGAGGATACGTTCATTAGAGTTAACTGCATCTCAGATTGCAGCCCAAATAAATGCATCAGAGTTCAAGTAACAGACACATCTCAACATCAACTGTTCAGAGGAGACTGCGAGAATCAGGCCTTCATGGTCAAATTGCTGCAAAGAAACTACTACTACATCAGATGACCTGGCCTCCACAATCACTTTACCTCAACCCAATTGAGATGAGTTTGACCGCAGTGTGAAGGAAAAGCAGCCAACAAGTGCTTAGCATATGTGGGAACTCCTTCAAGACTTTTGGTAAAAGCATTCCAGGTGAAGCTGGTTGAGAGAATGCCAAGAGTGTGCAAAGCTGTCTAAAGGGTGGCTACTTTGAAAAATCTAAAATCTATTTTGATTTGTTTAACACTTTTTTGTTAAAGTATGTAGGTGTGTCCAAACTTTTGACTGGTACTGTATATCACTCTCTTCTGGTAAAGTTATTTGCAAATATATCAAGAATAGATTCATTTGTAGCACAGTTCTTGAGCACAAAAATGCTTGGAACCGTCCCAAATTGCACCCCATTTCTTATTTAGTGCACTATTTCTGACCAGAGCCAAACTAGTGCACTATAAAGGGAAAAGGGTGCAATTAATAGTGCAATTTTGTCACTCCTTATGGAGGTATTTACTTTCCAATGAAAAACAACAATATACAACACTACTCTTCAATATACTGTACACACGACATGATCAAAAGTATGTATGACACCCGTTCGTCGAACATCTCTTTCAAAATCATGGACATTAATATGGAGATGCATCCCCCCTTGCTGCTATAACAGCCTCCACCCTTCTGGGAAGGCTTTCCACTAGATGTTGGAACATTGCTGTGGGGACTTGCTTCCATTCAGCCAGAAGAGCATTAGCGAGGTCGGTCACTGATGTTGGGCGATTAGGCCTGGCTTGCAGTCGGCCTTCCAATTCATCACAAAGTTGTTCGATGGGGTTGAGTCAGTGCTCTGTGCAGGCCAGTCACGTTCTTCCACACTGATCTCGACAAACAATTTTAGTATGGACATCGTATTGTGCATGGGGGTGTTGTTCTCCCGAGTGGCACAGTGGTCTAAGACACTGCATCTCAGTGCAAGAGGTGTCACTGCAGTACCTGGTTCAAATCCAGGCTCCATCACATCCGGCTGTGATTGGGAGTCCCATGGGCTGGAGCACAATTGGCCCAGCATCTTCCGGGTTTGGCCGGGGTAGGCCGCCATTGTAAATGAGAATTTGTTCTTAACTGACTTGCCTAGTTAAATAAAGGTTAAATAAATAAAAAATTAAACAATAATTAGGAATTAGGAAAGGGCCTTCCCCCCAAAAAATAATCTAGGTTGTCATTGATGCTGTAGCGTTAAGATTTCCCTTCACTGGAAGTAAGGCACCTAGCCTGAACCATGAAAGACAGCCGTAGACCATTATTCCTCCTCCACCAAGCTTTACAGTTGGCACTATACATTCGGGCAGGTAGCGTTCTTCTGGCATCCACCAAACCCAGATTCGTCCGTCGGACTGCCAGATGGTGAAGCATGATTCATCACTCCAGAGTACGCGTTTCCACTGCTCCACTGAGTCCAATGGCGGCAAGCTTTACACTACTCAAGCCATTGCGCAGTGTGATTTTAAGCTTGTGTTCGGCTGCTCAGCCATGGAAACCCATTGAATGAAGCTCCCAACTAACAGCTCTTGTGCTGACATTGCTTCCAGAGGCAGTTAGGAACTCGGTCGTGTGTGTTGCAACTGAGGACATTCTTATGTGCTACGGGCTGCAGTACTCGGCGGTCCCATTCTGTGAGCTTTAGTGACCTACCACTTTGCGGCTCAGCCGTTGTTGTTCCTAGACGTTTCCACTTCACAATAACAGCATTTACAGCTGACCGGGGCAGCTCCAGCAGGGCAGAAATTTGACGGACTGACTTGTTGGAAAGGTGGCATCCTATGATGGTGCCACGTTGAAAGTCACTGAGCTCTTCAGTAAGGCCATTCTACTGCCAATGTTTGTCTATGGGGATTGCATGGCTGTGTGCTCGATTTTATACACCTGTCAGCAACGGGTGTGGTTGAAATAGCCGAATACACTAATATGAAGGGGTGTTCACATACTTTTGTATATTTAGTGTATTTTCCCCCACTGGGTGCTTTATTCTAAATATTCTGAAAATAAATGATGTAAATAATGCTTGTGGTTATAGTACTATAAAATAATTTACATTTTGGGGGGTTGTAGAGTTATAACGCATCTATGTTCTTAACAAGGCCTCTTCCTCAGTGTATTTCTCAAAATAAATGGATCATCACAACTGCTTTTGAAGGCAATTCATTGTTTAATTGATGCTATAACAAGAATATGTATGCAACAAGAAAGTATGGTTGAATGTAGCCTACATATTTTTTTGTGATATAAATTGCATAAACAAGATACAAGAATACTGAACAGAAATATCTTATCCAGAATTTCAATTTCATTTAATCAATACTCGAATTTGAACATATATTCTCTGTTCATATTCTGACAAAAGAATTGTCTATAATAACAATCTGACAATGTGAAATTATGTATTTGTACTGTCTTATAGGCTGTGTATAGCTTCAGGCAGTAACAGTAACAGAAACAGAGCAACTTCCAAATATGAGGGACTAACCTCAAAATAGGCAGAGTCAAATGATTTACACTTGTGATTGGATAAACCTTGCATTTTGAGTTGGATTGACATATTGACTAGCCAACTGTCACGTACGTTGTATGAAGGAGACCAAGGCGCAGCGTGTGTATCGTTCCACATCTTTTATTAATATGTGAAACTATGCCAGACATACAATAACCTATAAACAAAAACAACAAACTGTGACGACAGAGGTGCAACATGCAATAACTCTAAATAATCTCCCACAAACACCGGTGGGGAAACAACTACTTAAATATGATTCTCAATTAGAGACAACGATGACCAGCTGCCTCTAATTGGGAATCATACAAAACCCCAACATAGAAAAAAGAAACTAGAACCAAACATAGAAATAAATAAATTAGATAACCCCCCCCCCCAGTCACGCCCTGACCTACTCTACCATAGAAAATCAGAGCTCTCTACGGTCAGGACGTGACACCAACCATTGATTGTAGCTTTTCTGTTCCTTCACTCTGTGATGAAGTAGTGGTAGTGTTATGATTTTTCTATTAGGTTAGGAGGACAAAAAATATCCTACTATACAGATCTACATTTTGCTGAACTATTTTATTTCAGTGCCAGGGGTAGCTTTGTTTGTTTTGCAGCAATAGAGTAGCACATAGAAGTGCACGAAAAAGGTTGCCATTTCTCTGCATTGAGTTTCTTGTTAAAGTTCAACATTTTGTAGTAACTCACCTGTATTCAGCCACCCCTGGGGGATCTAGCCTTGAATGGCAAGATCCTCCAACAAAGACTTCATTCTATACGTATAATGCACACCTGCCATTTATGGTTACGAAGTTCACCAAGTTTGAAAGTGTAACTTTGTCTTGTGGGGGCAGTGTGGCTTTGAGAAAATAAATTACACCACAAAATTAATTGTGAATGTCAAATTACATGTTAGTTAACAGTCAAAGAGGTTTGTGTATTGGAGGCCTGCTTTGGTGTGGGTGTTTCATGTGCCTGTCTTTGCAAATGGGAAGCGTTTGTACATGCAAAACAGTAAAACGGTTATACTCACTAACCTGTCTAGATAACTTGAAAACAAGTCTAAACAGCTCTGCTCTGGGGACTGAAATGGTCAGAGTGAGGTGTTCTCTCATTTGTGTCACCCTAATCTAATATACAGTTGAAGTCGGAAGTTTACATACACCTTAGCCAAATACATTTAAACTCAGTTTTTCACAATTCCTGACATGTAATCCTAATAAACATTCCCTGTTTTAGGTCAGTTAGGATCACCACTTTATTTTAAGAATGTGAAATGCTTGAATAATAGTAGAGAGATTTATTTATTTCAGCTTTTATTTCTTTCATCACATTCCCAGTGGGTCAGAAGTTTACATACACTCAATTAGTATTTGGTAGCATTGCCTTTGAATTGTTTAACTTAGGTCAAATGTTTCGGGTAGCCTTCCACAAGCTTCCCACAATAAGTTGGGTGAATTTTGGCCCATTCCTCCTGACAGAGCTGGTGTAACTGAGTCAGGTTTGTAGGCCTCCTTGCTCGCACATACTTTTTCAGTTCTGCACACAAATTTTCTATATGATTGAGGTCAGGGCTTTGTGATGGCCACTCCAATACCTTGACATTGTTGTCCTTAAGCCATTTATACACAACTTTGGAAATATGCTTGGGGTCATTGTCCTTTTGGAAGACCCATTTGCGACGAAGCTTTAACTTCCTGACTGATGTCTTGAGATGTTGCTTCACTATATCCACATAATTTTCCTCCCTCATGATGCCATCTATTTTGTGAAGTGCACCAGTCCCTCCTGCAGCAAAGCACCCCCACAACATGATGCTGCCACACCCGTGCTTCACGGTTGGGATGGTGTTCTTCGGATTGCAAGCCTCCCCCTTTTTCCTCCAAACATAACAATGGTCATTATGGCCAAACAGTTCTATTTTTGTTTCATCAGAAAGAGAGGATATTTCTCAAAAAAGTACGATCTTTGTCCCCATGTGCAGTTGCAAACCGTAGTCTGGCTTTTTTATGGCAGTTTTGGAGCAGTGGCTTCTTCCTTGCTGAGCGGCCTTTCAAGTTATGTCGATATAGGACTCGTTTTACTGTGGATATAGATACTTTTGTACCTGTTTCCTCCAGCATCTCCACAAGGTCCTTTGCTGTTGTTTCACACCAAAGTACGTGCATCTCTAGGAGACAGAACGCGTCTCCTTCCTGAGCGGTATGACGGCTGTGTGGTCCCATGGTGTTCATACTTGCGTACTATTGTTTGTACAGATGAACGTGGTGCCTTCAGGCATTTGGAAATTGCTCCCAATGATGAACCAGACTTGTGGAGGTCTACAATTCTTTTTTTCTGAGGTCTTGGCTGTTTTCTTTTGATTTTCCCATGATCTCAAGCAAAGAGGCACTGAGTTTGAAGGTAGGCCTGGAAATACATCCACAGGTACACCTCCAATTGACTCAAATGATGTCAATTAGCCTATCAGAAGCTTCTAAAGCCATGACATAATTTTCTGGAATTTTCCAAGCTGTTTAAAGGCACAGTCAACTTAGTATATGTACACTTCTGACCCACTAGAATTGTGATACAGTGAATTTTAAGTGAAATAGTCAAACAATTGTTGGAAAAATTATTTGTGTCATGCACAAAGTAGATGTCCTAACCGACTTGCCAAAACTATAGTTTGTTAACAAGAAATTTGTGGAGTGGTTGAAAAACTATTTTTAATGACTCCAGCCTAAGTGTATGTAAACTTCCGACTTCAACTGTAGCAGGCGTAAAAAAACGGCTGAGTGGCGTTTCTTCCTTTCTGGTCCTGACGAGAGAGAAAAAAGCTGTTGGGGGAGGTTCTCTTCTGCACTGTTCAACCAATCCAGCAAATGTGGTGGAAGAGTTAACATGGCTGGGGAAATCTTCAAAGTGACCAATGACCTGTATGGAACAAAATACAAACACATTGTGGCTCAAAGTAAATACAAGCTAATACATTTTTCCAGGCAGCGGTGTAACGTATTCGCTGGGAGTCATGAAGCAGGTGAAAAAGGTGAGTTTAATGATAAGAATAAGGCAGATTAACAAAACAGGAGAAGCGTACGGAACATGACCAAAACCAACACTGCATTATGACTGAGGCTACTGAGGGCTAAATAAAGGTAGAGTAATCCAAATCAAATCAAAACAACAAAACAAAACAATGCAGTAAAAAAATCGATAAAAATACCTACATAAAAATAAGAATAAGAAATAAAAGTAACAAATAATTAAAGAGCAGTAGTAAAATAACAATAGCGAGGCTATATACAGTGGGTACCGGTACAGAGTCAATGTGTGGGGGCACCGGTTGGTCAAGGTAATTGAGGTAATATGTACATGTAGGTAGAGTTATTAAAGTGACTATGCATAGATGATAACAGAGAGTAGCAGCAGTGTAAAAGGGGGGGGGGCAATGCAAATAGTCTGGGTAGCCATTTGATTAAATGTTCAAGAGTCTTATTGTTTGGGGGTAGAAGCTGTTTAGAAGCCTCTTGGACTTAGACTTGGCGCTCCGGTAGCAGAGAGAACAGTCTATGACTAGGGTGGCTGGAGTCTTTGACAACTTTTAGCGCCTTCCTCTGACACCACCTTGTATTGAGGTCCTGGATGGCAGGAAGCTTGGCCCCAGTGATGTACTGGGTCATATGCACTACCCTCTGTAGTGCCTTCCGGTCGGAGGCCGAGCAGTTGCCATACCAGGCAGTGATGCAACCAGTCAGGATGCTCTCGATGGTGCAGCTGTAGAATATTTTGAGGATCTGAGGACCCATGCCAAATCTTTTCAGTCTCCTGAGGGGGAATAGGTTTTGTCGTGCCCTCTTCACGACTGTCTTGGTGTGCTTGGACCATGTTACTTGTTGGTGATGTGGAAACCAAGGAATTTGAAGCTCTCAACCTGCTCCACCACAGCCCCATCGATTAGAATAGGGGCGTGCTTGGTCCTCCTTTTCCTGTAGTCCACAATCATCTCCTTTGTCTTGATCAAGTTGAGGGAGAGGTTGTTGTTCTGGCAGCACCCCTCCTTTTGTGGCATTGTAATCCATTATGATTTCTGATTTTGATGTTCCTGGCCACAGATTCTCCCATCCCTATGCAGCGTACTCATGAGTCCCAGATTTTTGCCTTTCTTTGGCACGTAGGACACAAGGGAAGTGTCAGCCGTGAACACAAACTTAGAGGAATTGATAGGCCTGTTCCGTGTATTCAACAGCTGAGGTGGGAGCTCTAGTTTGTTTTTCATACTGTTCCTACCATTGTCAGCTTCCTCTTGAGTAGCTCCTGTCCCAGCTTGTGAGAAGTAAAAAAGTTGTCACAGGTGATGTTGTGGCCACGGAGTCACGGTAACACATCCAGGACAACCCACATCCCTTGGTTCTCCTCGGGAGCTCCTCCAACTGGCTTCCCCGTATACACTTGCAAGTTCCACATATATGATGAAGCAGCATCACAGGCAGCCCATATCTTGAGTCCATATTTTCCGAGTTTAGACGGTATGTACAGCCTGAAGGGGCAGCGGCCCCTAAATGGCATAAACTGCTCATCAACAGTAACGTTAGGACCCAAGGTTGTAAAACAGGGGAAGGTGGTCCACCCACTTGTCCCACACTGACCTGATAACAGCTAGCTTGTCTCTCTGCCGCCGAGTTGGTATGCTGTCTCAGTTATCAAAGCAGATAATCCTGGAAATAATGTGGACGTTTTCTAGAGACATTGTTGCACTGAAAAATTATCTGCCAGTTTCTGCATCCCACAGGGATTCTGTGGATTCCCCATTGGATCCGAAAACACCAGCAAGGATGCAAACCCCAAAGTATGCATGAAAATGAGTTTGGTCCATCACCTTCCATCTCTCTCCAAAAACACGCCCTCCAAATTAGTGCAGTCCAGAATGATTTTCTGGATGGTGTCTGGGATGAACAGTTCAAAAAAATACTTTATGTCCTTCACATGAGTAACCGCAATCCGCGTCGGCCCTGGTTGCATCTTTATGACATTGGCAGCCTTGCAGGGATGCTCATTCCTTGGGAAAGAAGAAAAAAATGTCCCATCCATATTTCTCCTCCTGCAGGCTGCTGATGAGCTGGTTGCTGATGGGCTGGTCCTGGGGCTAGCTGAGGGTCAATCTCATCCTCTTCTTCCAACTCAACCCCCCCCCAAAAAACATAGAAATATAATACTAGAACTCAACATAGAAATACAAAACATAACACAAAACACCCCCTTTCACGCCCTGACCTACTCTACCATAGAAAATAACCTCCTACTATGGTCAGGACGTGACAAAGACGCTCCTTCCACACCCTCTGAACAGAGATTATTTTTTCCATACTGATTGATTGTGGTAAGGAGCCACACATGCAAATCTATTTATTTGTTGTGTCCCTCACCCCAATTTGCACGGCTGGGGTAGAGTGTGGGAAAATACTGCATTTTTTACAGCGTATCGAAATAATGTTGTTTCACACACTACAAAGGGTAAAGAGTGCAAGAAAAGCGGGAGACAGGCAGACTGGGAGGGAGACAGACAAGTTCTTGGTGCTTTGTTGAAACAGCAGGCCCAGGGAGGAGGAAGACAGAGTGAAGGCACACAGCAAACCTTTTTGTTAAATTTTAACTTGTTTTCACCTACACACACACTTTTCCACACTTCTATTACCCTCGGGTGGACCCGAACACCACATATGTAATATAAATGTGTAGGGGGGGTGCACAGTGTACACTCAATGTAAATGTGTTATTTGACATGTTCTTCGCAGAAAATGAGCCAAGGCCAGTGTGTATCAGGATGAAATGTTTCCTTTTTTTCTTTTAGCAAACATTGAAAATGGGTCCCACAGACCCGAACACCACACAAGGGTTAAGTTAATATTAAGGCTATGTGAGAGGTAATAGATTTCAGTTTTCATTTAACCCATCTGAACAGTAGGCTACAATTCTCTTGATGTGTCATAGGTCTATTTGAAGTCCCCATCTTGTGACTGTCAAATTTGGATATCGCCTCACAATCCTTATACATAACATAGCTGACACTGCTATAATCCTTTTTTACCACTTCACCAAATCTTTCCCAAACATTAATTTTCTGGCCCTCACTTATCTTTATTTTCAAATGTAACTTTCTCTGCCCGTTCCCAAAAGCATTTGGTGATTGCCGTGTGGGTTATTTGGTGTGCCTAATATTTGTCCCTAAAGCTTAGGCTTACATACATGTGATATAGCCTAAAATAAGGAACGAAAAACCTCAATGTCACACACACACACACACACACACACACACACACACGTGCACACAGACACACACAGACACACACTCACACATACTCAATTATCAATTTAACTGATCCAGATTAAATGAAAATGAGGATGGACCTTGCAACACAACCTGGTCCAGGGCCGGCTCTAGCCTTTTGGGGGCCCTAAGAGAAAATATTGCAGGCCATTTATGTCACTTATTAGCTGAGCCGGCACTGCACTAACCTAACCACCCATGGGACACTGAGAGTCACACCATGACAATTTAATTATTCGTGTCATTGGAGTTCAAGTAAACACACTGCTGTATACTGGGTTTTTTCTTCCTTTAAAAGGTATAAAAGGTCAGTGATGGGATAGTACTTTAGTGTGGAATAGTCCACTGACACAGAACATACAGTAGTACCTATGTCCACACAACGGCAGTCTGGAGAAAGATATCAGGTGATCTAGACTTAAATCCTGTTTTAAAAGATATATATGTACGTATTTTTATTGATGTTTTGACTCTATATTCAGACAGAAGGAAATTAGAGAGGGAGACAGGCAAGTGGGAGAATCAGTGAGAAAGGTGGACACGGATTGAATCCTGGTCTCTGGCGAGTTATATGTGACTTATTACCACACCACAGCTCTGCACGACTAGCATCCTGTTTGATTCTCACATTATAATTGGAGTGTATGCAAGTTTAACAGTAAAGCAAAAAATTGTAAGCTGAGAGTGTGTCAATTGTATTTGTTATTCAAAATATGAATATTATTGAACTTACACGATGAATGACGTTTGCAGTATGTTCTACTCAATGTCCATTACAACCACAGGTAACAATGTTTTTCCATGGAATCACTTTGAAGAGTAATGCTGTGGCAATAATGCAATGAGTCTTGATAATCAATGGTAATTATAAGAATGTAGCAATTATGAGATGTCAATAACAGATAGATTGTTTCACCTGATAGACACTGGTATACTTGTCTTGTGAACTAACTATATCTCCAAATACTTCTATAGGTACTATTGGGAAAATGATGAACTCAACACAACTCACGTCATTTATCCTTGCTGGATATAGTGACAGCGGACACTTAAAGTACTTGTATTTCATTATAATAACTGTGTTATACGTCTCCATAGTTTTTGCGAACACAGTGCTTATTGTGGTAATATGTATGGAGAGAAGCCTTCATGAACCCATGTATCTGTTTCTGTGCAGCTTGTTTGTGAATGACATGTATGGTAGCACTGGTTTGTTTCCTGCTCTCATGACTAATTTGCTTTCAGATGACCATACAGTTTCCACTGTGTACTGTTACCTACAGATATTTGTCTTGTACACATATGGAACTACTGAATTCAGCAATTTAGCAGTCATGTCATACGACAGATACCTTGCTATAGGTTATCCACTACAGTATAACGTCATCATGACACCCAGCAAGGTGTGTATTTTAATTTGTGTAATATGGTTGTACTCTTTTGCAAAATTCAGCATAACACTGTCTTTAACTATTCGTTTGGGATTGTGTGGAAACGTCATAGACAAAGTGTATTGTGACAACTACCTGGTAGTGAAACTTGCCTGTTCAAGTTCAGACACGACAGTTAATAACATCTATGGACTCTGTGGTATTGTTATGACTGTCGCTGTCCCTTTAATTACTATTGTGTTGTCGTATATTAAGATTCTGACTATTTGTTTGAAATCTTCCATCGAGACCAGACAGAAAGCTTTCAGAACCTGTTCTCCTCATCTGGCCTCGCTGCTCAACTTCTCTTTTGGCTGTTTCTTAACTCTGCTCCAGAGTAGATTTGATAAGCCTATGAGAAATGTTCCAACTGTACTTCACACTATTTTATCAGTGTACTATCTGATGTGCCAGCCACTTTTAAATCCTATTGTGTATGGAGTTAGGATGGCTAAAATCCGACAGGCTTGTAAAAACACACTACCTGTAGGTCTGTACCCTAAAACATAAGCTAAACATTAGTGTGACCTTTTCCGTCCTGATTGTTAGATTTTTGTGATGTTGACTTGTGTTTTGTTACTGATAGGCTAGTCGCAATAATGAATGGGGGTGAGGATGGTAAATGTAAAACATTTGCTAATTTATGAAATATTGTCATATAAATCAAATAAAAACAGGAGAAGTTCATAACTTTGAATTTCTCACTTAAATTGAAGTATCTAAGGCTGCATTTACAAAGCAAGTCCAATTCTGATCTTTATTATTGGCAAAATATCTGATCTGGTTTGTCAAAAGACAAATTATTGGTAAATTATCAGAATTAGACTACCTGTGTAAACACAGCCAAATAAATCAAGATATGCAAAACTGTCTGGATCAATCAACAACAGTAAATAAATTGATGTAAATGTGTAAAAGGTTAGCCCACCATTAGATCCATCAGTAATGGAAAATGGGTCCAGTAGGTACATGATTGTTTGACATTTTCAGAGAGAAATCTTGGGAAATACTTTAGTATGAAAACAAACTATATTCTGTCTGGACCAGATACCTTTATTGACATAAAAGTTATCTTGTTTTTCCCGGGGTCACTGTGAGATATGTTTGACCTACAGAATGTAACAATCCAATAAGACACGTTGGTTAATGTACTCCATCCACACTTTACCATGGGGAAAGCAGAAGCCAATATTAAGACTGTAAGAAACATGTTTATTGAGTAATTAGGTACCATGTCATTAGTCCACTCTATCACCTCGTTCCCTGGGAACCAATTAATGCAGCTACCAATTAATGCAGCTATTAACCTGTAGAGAGCTGAGGGGCTCCTGTAGAGGCACGGCTGGTCTTGACTGCATCCCAAATGGTATCCTATTCAACTCTGGACCTTGAAGCCACTTCCACTGCTTTTTTTCATTGTTCCCCTCTAATCAGGGTCTAATTATCAGGTCCTGTAGAACAGAAAAGAAAAGCAGCAGGACCCAGACTTCGTAGGGTACGAGTTTAATAGCCCTGATATAGGGAACAGGATGCCATTTTAGGGGGAAAGTGTACTGTAGGCCTAAGGAAGCCCAGAGAGAAAATAAGGGTCCTCACTTTTACCTGAACAGAAAAAGCTCTGGGCCTAGGTTTTAGACTATAGCTAGGACTTAGCGTCCTGAGTTATTCTCTGATTTCCCTGGTTAGATCATATGGTCAGGAAAAACTACAGAGCCCTAACAACGTAGCCTGGGTACCAGACTGTTTGTGCTAACATTCAACTCCTTGTCATATCATACATGACAAGGAATTGGAACGATAGCATAAAAAGATCTGGGGCCAGGCTACCAACAATGACCTCTCCTCAGACTGTTGTGTTACACCATCATTCAGACTGAAGCTAACAAGGTAGCCTGTCAACAATACCCAAGATACCTGCCAGTGATTGGTCCAGGACTATACTTAATCTGGGTAACCATCCCTTTGTCAGAGGCTTTCAATTGGTTTCATTTTAATTGAACATTTATTTAACTAGGCAAGTCAGTTAAGAACAAATTCTTACTTACAATGACAGCCTATCAGGTAACAGTGGGTTAACTGCCTTGTTCAGAAGGATATATTTTTACCTTGTCAGCTCAGGGATTTGATCCAGCAACCTTTCTGTTACTGGCCCAATGCTCTAACCACTATGCTACCTGCCACCCCACTAAACTGTGTCTTCATTGTATATGGTGCACATAAATAAGAGATCTGATATTCAGAGGTGTGGACTCGAGTCACATGACTTGGACTCGAGTCAGACTCGAGTCACAAATATGATGACTGGCAATTCGATTTTGACTTTAACCAGGTAGGCCAGTTGAGAACAAGTTCTCATTTGCAACTGCGACCTGGCCAAGATAAAGCATAGCAATTCGACACATACAACAACACAGAGTTACACATGGAATAAACAAAACATACAGTCAATATTACAGTAGAACAAAAGAAAACAGAAAGTCTATATACAGTGAGTGCAAATGAGGTAAGTTAAGGCAATAAATAGGCCATGGTGGCGAAGTAATTACAATATAGCAATTAAACACTGGAATGGTAGATGTGCAGAAGATGAATGTGCAAGTAGAGATGCTGGGGTGCAAAGGAGCAAGATAAATAAATAAATACAGTATGGGGATGAGGTAGGTAGATAGATGGGCTGTTTACAGATGGGCTATGTGCAGGTGCAGTGATCTGTGAGCTGCTCTGACAGCTGGTGTTTAAAGCTAGTGAGGGAGATATGAGTCTCCAGCTTGAGAGTTTTTTGCAGAGAACTGGAAGGAAAGACGACCAAAGGAGGAATTGGCTTTGAGGGTGACCAGTGAGATATACCTGCTGGAGCATGTGCTACGAGTGGGTGCTGCTATGGTGACCAGTGAGCTGAGATAAGGCGGGGCTTTACCTAGCAGAGACTTGTAAATAACCTGTAGCCAGTGGGTTTGGCGACGAGTATGAAGCGAGGGCCAACCAACGAAGTCGAGGATTGGTAGGATGGTTAGTTACACGAGGGTATGTTTGGCAGCATGAGTGAAGGATGCTTTGTTGCGATATAGGAAGCCAATTCTAGATTTCATTTTGGATTGGAGATGCTTAATGTGAGTCTGGAAGGAGAGTTTACAGTCTAACCAGACACCCAGGTATTTATAGTTGTCCACGTATTCTAAGTCAGAGCCGTCCAGAGTAGTGATGCTGGGCGGGCGAGCAGGTGCGGGCAGTGATCGATTGAATAGCATGCATTTAAGAGCAGTTGGAGGCCACGGAAGGAGAGTTGTATGGCATTGAAGTTTGTCTGGAGGTTAGTTAACACAGTGTCCAAAGAGGGGCCAGAAGTATACAGAATGGTGTCGTCTGCGTAGAGGTGGATCAGAGAATCACCAGCAGCAAGAGCAACATCATTGATGTATACAGAGAAGAGTCGGCCCGAGAATTGAACCCTGTGGCACCTCCATAGAGACTGCCAGAGGTCCGGATAACGGGCCCTCCGATTTGACACACTGAACTCTATCAGAGAAGTAGTTGGTAAACCAGGCGAGGCAGTCATTTGAGAAACCAAGGCTGTCGAGTCTGCCAATAAGTATGTGTTGATTGACAGAGTCGAAAGCCTTGGCCAGGTCGATGAATACGGCTGCACAGTAATGTCTATTATCGATGGCGTTTATGATGTCGTTTAGGACTTTGAGCGTGGCTGAGGTGCACCCATGACCAGCTCTGAAACCAGATTACATAGCGGAGAAGGTAAGGTGGGATTCGAAATGGTCGGTAATCTGTTTGTTAACTTGGATTTCGAAGACCTTAGAAAGACAGGGTAGGATACATATAGGTCTGTAGCAGTTTGGGTCTAGAGTGTCTCCCCCTTTGAAGAGGGGGATGACCGCGGCAGCTTTTCAATCTTTGGGAATCTCAGACGATACGAAAGAGAGGTTGAACAGGCTAGTAATAGGGGTTGCAACAATTTCTGCAGATAATTTTAGAAAGAGAGGGTCCAGATTGTCTAGCCCGGCTGATTTGTATGGGTCCAGATTTTGCAGCTCTTTCAGAACATCAGCTATCTGGATTTGGGTGAAGGAGAAAGGGTGGGGGCTTTAGTGGGTTGCTGTGGAGGGTGCCGGGCAGTTGACCGGGGTAGGGGTAGCCAGGTGGAAAGCATGGCCAGCCGTAGAGAAATGCTTATTGAAATTCTCAATTATAGTGGATTTATCGGTGGCAACAGCATTTTCTAGCCTCAGAGCAGTGGGCTGCTGGGAGGAGGTGCTCTTATTCTCCATGGACTTTACAGTGTCCCAAAACTTTTTGGGGTTATTACTACAGTATGCAAGTTTCTGTTTGAAAAAGCTAGACTTAGCTTTTCTAACTGCATGTGTATATTTGTTCCTAACTTCCCTGAAAAGTTGCATATTACTGGGGATATTCGATGCTAATGCAGAACGCCAAAGGATGTTTTTGTGCTGGTCAAGGGCAGACAGATGTGGAGTGAACCAAGGACTATATCTATTCCTAGTTCTACATTTTTTGAGTGTGGCTTGCTGATTTAAGATGGTGAGGACGGCACTTTTAAAGAATAGCCAGGCATCATCTACTGACGGGATGAGGTCAATGTCATTCCAGGATGCCCCGGCCAGGTCGATTAGAAAGGCCTGCTCGCAGAAGTGTTTTAGGGAGCGTTTGACAGTGATGAGGGGTGGTCGTTTGGTCGCAGACCCATTACGGATGCAGGCAATGGGGCAGTGATCGCTGAGATCTTGATTGAAAACAGCAAAGGTGTATTTGGAGGGCGAGTTAGTTAGGATGACATCTATGAGGGTGCCCGTGTTTACGGATTTTGGGTTGTACATTTTAGGTTCATTGATCATTTGTGTGAGATTGAGGGCATCAAGCTTAGATTGTAGGATGGTCGGGGTGTTAAGCATGTCCCAGTTTAGGTCACCTAGTAGCATGAGCTCAGAAGATAGATGGGGGCAATCAATTCACATATGGTATCGAGGGCACAGCTGGGGGCAGAGGGAGGTCTATAGCAAGCGGCAACAGTGAGAGACTTGTTTCTGGAAAGGTGAATTTTTAAAAGTAGAAGCTCGAATTGTTTGGGTACAGACTTGGATAGTAATACAGAACTCTGCAGGCTATCTTTCCAGTAGATAGCAACACCGCCCCCTTTGGCAGTTCTATCTTGGCGGAAAATGTTATAGTTAGCGATGGAGATTTCATGGTTTTTGGTGGTTTTCCTAAGCCAGGATTCAGACACGGCTAAGTAAAACAAGTAAAACAAACTTAGGGAGTAGGCTTCTAATGTTAAAATGCATGAAACCAAGGCTTTTACAGTTACAGAAGTCAACAAATGAGAGCACCTGGGGAGTGGGAGTGGAGCTAGGCACTGCAGGACCTGGATTAACCTCCACATCACCAGAGGAACAGAGGAGAAGTAGGATAAGGGTACGGCTAAAGGCTATACGAACTGGCCGTCTAGCACGTTCGGAACAGTTAGTAAAAGGAGCAGGTTTCTGGGCACGATAGCATAGATTCAAGGCATAGTGTACAGACAAAGGTAAGGTAGAATGTGAGTACATTGGAGGTACATTGAGTAATGATGAGAGAGATATAGTCTCTAGAGACGTTTAAACCAGGTGATGTCATCGCATATGTAGGAGGTGGAACAACATGGTTGGTTAAGGCATATTGAGCAGGGCTAGAGGCTCTACAGTGAAATATGACAGTAATCACTATCCAGGACAGTAATGGACGAGGCATATTGATATTAGAGAGAGGCATGCGTAGCCAAGTGAACATATGGGTCCAGTGAGTGGTTGGGCTGACTGGGGACACGGCGATTCAGACAGTTAGCAGGCCGATGCTAACAAGCTAACAGTTAGTAGGCCGGGGCTAAACAAGCTAGCAGTTAGCAGACCGGGGCTGGCAAGCTAGCAGTTAGCAGACCGGGTTAGCAAGCAAGCAGTTGGCAGACCGGGGCTAGCAGTTAGCAGACCGGGGCAGGCAGTTAGCAGACCGGGGCAAGCAAGCTAGCAGTTAACAGACCGGGGCTAGCAAGTTAGCCTTTGGGGGACGTCGCAATGGGGGTAAGTCTGTTTTTGCCTCTTTGTGCGGTGACGTCGATAGACCAGTTGTGGAATTAGTAGGGTTCCAAGTAGCTCTAGGTAGCTAGTAGGCCGCGGTTAGCAGAATGGGCCTTCAGCGGACGTCGCACCTGAGGGCCCTGTTGGAATCCTTGGGCAGATAATGTCGGTATTCCAGTCGTAGAGGATCGGCGGGGTTCCGTGCCCCGTAACGGCAGTAGAAGGGGTCCGGATATTGTAGCCCAGGAGTGGGCTTCGGTGGTAGCACAGGAGCCCTGGCCGGGCTAGCTTCAGGCTAATTGGTGCTTGCTCCGGGATGGAAACGCTAGCCAGGAGTAGTCACCCGGGATTGCGGTAAGCTAGTTGCGAAGATCCAGATGAAAATATTCAGAGTTTGCGGTAGGAATCCAGGGATATGGGGGGAAAATATGTTTTTAATAATAATAGGTCCGTTATGCTCTGGTTTGAGTCACGTTGTTCGAACTGGCGAGAGCTTTCCGAGCTAAAGGTTAGCTGATGACCACTAGCAATGGTTTGCTGGTAGGTAGTTAGCTGGCTAGCCTCAGTTGAGGGATTCCAGATCTGAAGTAAATAGAAATACTTTAGAAAAAAAACAGATCCACGCCACATTGGGTGAGGCGGGTTGCAGGAGAGTATTTAGAAGTTGAGGTTTAGGAAAATATTTCAAAAAGATATGTGAAGAAAAAGATGTAAAAAGATATATACAAGGGACACGACAGGACAAAGACGCCTGACTGCTACGCCATCTTGGATTCGGGGTGCCCCGAATCCCCGAATTTATGTGTTGTACACATACGGTTTAACCGAATTTAGTTATTTAGTCTATTTGTTATCTTCTATGGTATAACAATATCATGACACCTAAAATAATTTGTGGCAATTTTGTGGTAACATTCTAGACAGTGTTGTCAGGAGGTCTATGTGTAGCTGGTGTATAGGAGTCAGGCACAGGACAGCAGATAAGAGTAAACAAACATATTTTACTCAACATATAATAAATGTAATACAAAAACAGAGCCCACAATAACGGACAAAACAAATGGAAAATGAAAAGTGGATCGGCGATGGCTAGAAGGCCAGTGACGTCGACCGCCGAACGCCGCCCGAACAAGGAGAGGGACCGACTTCGGCGGAAGTTGTGACAGTACCCCCCCTTGACGCACGGCTCCAGCAGCGCACCGACACCGACCTCGGGGACGACCCGGAGGACGAGGCACAGGGCGATCCGGATGGAGACGGTGGAAATCCCGTAGCAATGAAGGGTCCAGGACGTCCTCCACTGGCACCCAGCATCTCTCCTCCGGACCGTACCCCTCCGACTCCACGAGGTACTGAAGGCCCCTTGCCCGACGCCTCGAGTTCAGGATGGCTCGAGCAGCATACACCGGGGCCCCCTCGATGTCCAGAGGGGGCGGAGGAACCTCCCGCACCTCAGCTACCTGGAGTGGACCAGCCACAACCGGACTGAGGAGAGACACATGGAACGAGGGATTAATGCGATAATCTGGGGGAAGCTGTAACCTGTAGCTTACCTTGTTCAGTCTCCTCAGGACTTTAAATGGCCCCACAAACCGCAGACCCAGCTTCCGGCAGGGCAGGCGGAGGGGCAGGTTTCGGGTCAAGAGCTAGACCCGGTCCCCCGGTGCGAACACCGGGGCCTCACTGCGGTGGAGGTCGACGCTTGCCGTCTGCTGCCTCACGGCCCATTGCAGGTGCACATGGGCGGCGTCCCAGGTCTCCTCCGAGCGCTTAAACCATTCGTCCACCGCAGGAGCTTCGATCTGGCTCTGATGCCACGGTGGATGCTATTTCGTGGCTCTGAGGGGATGCGCACGGTGGAGACCTGGTCTGGAATTTCCACCGTAGTCGCACCGATGGAAACCCCCACACACCTCCCTGAGCACTCTCGTGACCACCCCTTGAGGGCCCTCTGTTGCCACGAAATAGTGGGGTTGTGACAGGCCAACCAGGGTAGGCCCAGCACCACAGGAAACGCAGGAGAATCAATAAGGAAGAGACTGATTCTCTCCTTATGACCCCCCTGCGTAACCATGTCTAGTGGAGCGGTGGCCTCCCTAATCAGCCCTGACCTTAATGGTCGACTATCTAGGGCGTGCACAGGGAAAGGCATATCCACAGGAACAAGGGGGATCCCTAAACTAAGGGCAAATGAATGGTCAATAAAATTCCCAGCTACGCCTGAATCTACGAGCGCCTTATGCTGGGAATGTGGGGAATTCAGGAAATGAAATAAACACATATATGTGAGCAACAGGGGGCTCTGGGCGAGCCTGGTGCCGACTCACCTGGGGTGACACGATAGTGCCCTGCCTGCTGCCTCGACTTCCTGAGGAACCCCCCCAGCACCGACCAGCAGTGTGCCGTCTGCGGCCACAGATGGTGCAGGGAATGGCCCCTCCTCCGGTCGCCCTAAGTGCAGCACCTCCCAGCTCCATGGGCGTCGGAGCGGAGGTGCTGGGGGATGGAACTAACAGGCCCCGATCCGGACGTCTGCGGGCAGTCAGCAGGTTGTCCAGCCGGATGGACATGTCCACCAGCTGGTCCAATGTGAGGGTGGTGTCTCGGCAGGCCAACTCCCGACGGACGTCCTCGCGCAGACTGCACCAGTAGTGATCGATCAGGGCCCTGTCGTTCCATCCCGCGCTGGCAGCCAGGGTCCGGAAGTCCAATGCAGTATCCTGTGCGCTCCTCGTTCCCTGCCTTAGGTGGAACAGTCGTTCACCCGCCGCTTGACTCTCAGGCAGGTGGTCGAACACTGCCGAAAGCAGCGGGTGAACTCTGCGTAATGGTCCAACGCCGCGTCTCCCTCACTCCATACAGCGTTGGCCCACTCCAGGGCTTTACCTGAGAGGCAGGAGACGAGGGCGGACACGCTCTCACGTCCCAAAGGAGCCGGGTGGACGGTCGCCAGGTAGAGCTCAAGCTGGAGTAAGAACCCCTGGCATCCAGCAGCCGTCCCATCATTCTCCCTCGAGAGCGCGAGCCGGATCCCGCTGGAACCGGGTGAAGGAGGGGTGGACAATGGGACCTGCTGAAGTGGGGCTGGTGGAGGCGCTGGACGACCTCCTCCTCTCTCCCAACGATCCATCTTCTGCAGCACGCGATCCATGGCGGTGCCCAGATGTTGCAATATGGTCGCGTGCTGCTGGACGCACTCCTCTATCTCTGAAGGGAGGGCGTCTGCTCCTGCTGACTCCATTCTTTCGGGTGAGTGATTCTGTCAGGAGGTCTATGTGTAGCTGGTGTATAGGAATCAGGCACAGGCCAGCAGATAAGAGTAAACAAACGTATTTTACTCAACATATAATAAATGTAATACAAAAACAGAGCCCACAATAACGGAACTACCTACATAGAAACAATCACTCACAAACAAACATGGGGAACAGGTAACTGGGGGATTGAAACCAGGTGTGTAAGACAAAGACAAAACAAATGGAAAATGAAAAGTGGATCAGCGATGGCTAGAAGGCCGGTGACGTCGACCGCCGAATGCCGCCCGAACAAGGAGAGGGACCGACTTCGGCGGAAGTTGTGACAAGTGTATTGTGATAACTCCTTGGTAGTCAAGCTTGCCTGTTCAAATACTATGCAGAATAACATATGGGGTCTTGTTGTCACTGTGCTTTCTTTTTCTTGTACTATATTTTCTACCATATACTCATATGTCAGAATTCTACAAATATTTTTAAAGTCTTAAAATGAGACTAAACAGAAACCATTTAACACCTGTACACCACATATAGCCTCTTTGCTGAACTTCTCCATTGGCTGTTTTTTTGTGATTCTACAAGGCAGATATGATACTCCATATCGTCCACCTATACTTTACACTATTTAATTACTTAAAATTCTGGTATGTCCACCACTTTTCAATCCTATTATGTATAGCGTTAGGATAGTTAAAATCAGGCAAGCTTGTAAAAATGTACTAGGCCTTTACCCTAAAACATAACCTGATTTGTTTATTTTTGAAATATTAAATGAGATGTTTTGTTACTTATAGTTGCTATAATTGACTGTTCAAATGTGTGTGATTTTGGCAGGATTTTTTCTGTAGCCCAAAAAATTATTTAAAAAATCGAATGAAGTTCATTATGTATTGTGAAAGAGAATGTTTTGTGTCATATTAGGTATCTGATATTTATAATTCACCAATTTAAATATGGTGTTCCCCAAAGCTCTGGTCAAGGACCATTCTGGTTTTCTACAGTTTTCAGTATTTGGGGGAAAAATGATATTTTGCTGGCAGACGGGAGTGAATAGAATAAAATGTGTTTCTTGTTATGAACTCAATATAGCTCCATCTCCATGGAGTGGCTACATGTTGAAAATAGAGCTCTTTGGCCAGGCACACCAGCGGTGGGTTTGTTGTCGAAAAGGAGGATGCATATACAGAAGAAAATTATAAAACTAGAGACTCAGATTTACAAAACGGTATATCATACACTACAGTTGAGGAACAATGGCAAAGTCATTTTGATTTGAAAGTTGATAAACTTGTAAACTCACTTTTGAAAAAATGGCCTTTGAATGTTTTGGATCTTCTATTGGAGAGCCCCTCTTTGTCTACACCCATTCAGCATCGTTCCCACCCTCTTAAGCTTTAGCTCCACCCATCTCTTTAAGGTTTGATCAGAATGTACTAACAACAGCAGTCAAGCACCCAAGCTATCTTGCTAGCTACTTCCAGACATCTAAGTGAGAGAGAGAACAGCTCGCTGAACATTACTCGCCCTAGCAGAGCTGGTTAGGCTGTTGTGTTATCCAGAGCGTTGGTGACTGCAACTGTGCTGTCAGATTGTCCGTTTGTAAATTCAGAGCGTTTCACTTTCAGAGCGCACAGCGGACGCTCTGGCTGATGAGTTTACTGATGTTTACTGACACCGGCCATATTCAACGGGTGTTGAGCATTCGTAAATTCATCAGTTATTCTGCGCGCTCTGGCACACTCAGACGAAAGTGCTCTGAAATCGGAGAAGATGGCCAGACTGAATTTATGAACGTCCCCGAAATGGTTACTTGCATATTGGAGTCTTTTGTTACCTAGGTAAACAATTAACCATAATTACAACTCATAGCGTTACTACCCTGCATGAATCTGCAGGTAGCTAACCAACCAGGTTCAATGTTAGCTAGCTAACATTAAGCTATAGTTAGCAAAGTAAATGGCTCTTTCTGTCAAAATTAGAAACATGTCATATCTGATAATGTAGCTAGCCAGACTATCTTACCCGTATTCATCATTCATGGTTGGACGTGTCTCCTGTCGGATGCCATGGTTGCCCTTAGTTTGAAGATATAATCCGGAAGTTATTATATGTAAATTCCACTGATTTCGAAACTCAGTCCTTCAGAAAGTGGAGAGCAACACTTATGCAGTTTTAATACACGATAGACAGGATTACGTAGACATACTGACCAGCTTAACCTCTATGGGCTAGGTGGGACGCTTGCGTCCCACCTACGTAACAGCCACTGCCAGCCTGTGGCGCGATTTTCAAAACCTTAAAAATCCTATTACTTCAATTTCTCAAACATATGACTATTTTACAGTCATTTAAAGACAAGACTCTCGTTAAGCTAACCACACTGTCCGATTTCAAAAAGGCTTTACAACGAAAGCAAAACATTAGATTATGTCAGCAGAGTACCAAGCCAGAAATAATCAGACACCCATTTTTCAAGCCAGCATATAATGTCACCAAAACCCAGAAGACAGCTAAATGCAGCACTCACCTTTGATGATCTTCATCAGATGACAACCCTAGGACATTATGTTATACAATACATGCATGTTTTGTTCAATCAAGTTCATATTTATATCAAAAACCAGCTTTTTACATTAGCATGTGACGTTCAGAACTAGCATACCCCCGCCTTCCGGGGAATTCGCTAACATTTTACTAAATTACTCACGATAAACGTTCACAAAAAGCATAACAATTATTTTAAGAATTATAGATACAGACCTCCTCTATGCACTCGATATGTCCGATTTTAAAATAGCTTTTTGGTGAAAGCACATTTTGCAATATTCTAAGTACATAGCCCAGGCATCACGGGCTCGCTATTTAGACACCCGGCAAGTTTAGCACTCACCATAATCATATTTACTATTATAAAAGTTTGATTACCTTTTGTTGTCTTCGTCAGAATGCACACCCAGGACTGCTACTTCAATAACAAATGTTGGTTTGGTCCAAAATAATCCATCGTTATATCCGAATAGCGGCGTTTTGTTCGTGCGTTCCAGACACTATCCGAAATAGTAAAGAAGTGTCGTGCGCATGGCACAATTCGTGACAATAAAATTCTAAATATTCCATTACCGTACTTCGAAGCATGTCAACCGCTGTTTAAAATCAATTTTTACGACATTTTTCTCGTAGAAAAGCGATAATATTCCGACAGGGAATCTCCTTTTCGGCAAACAGAGGAAAAAATCCCAAAGGCGGGGGCGGTCGGGGTCATGCGCATAAGCCCAGTGTCCCTTGATCGGCCACTTGAGAAAGGCGATAATGTGTTTCAGCCTGGGGCTGGAATGACGACATTCTGTTTTTTCCCGGGCTCTGAGCGCCTATGGACGACGTGGGAAGTGTCACGTTAGAGCAGAGATCCTTAGTAAATGATAGAGATGGAAAAGAAGTTCAAGAAATGGTCAGACAGGCCACTTCCTGTAAAGGAATCTCTCAGGTTTTGACCTGCCATTTGAGTTCTGTTATACTCACAGACACCATTCAAACAGTTTTAGAAAATTTAGGGTGTTTTCTATCCATATGTAATAAGTATATGCATATTCTAGTTACTGGGTAGGAGTGGTAACCAGATTAAATCGGGTATGTTTTTTATCCAGCCGTGTCAATACTGCCCCCTAGCCCTAACAGGTTAAATAGACAGAAGTGTGCTATATGGCAGACCAATCCAAACTCATCTATCGAAATGTCCAGCCCACTCATTATCTCAGCCAATCATGGCTAGCGGGAAGATTGCTGTCTTTTTCTTTGTCTAAACCAACTAGGCTCCTAATTTTAACATTTTTATTCGTATTGACAGATGGCATACAAGTTTGTTATTAAGACATGAAAGTTCACATGTTCAAGAAGGCATTTCTGCCAAAAACTGCATTTGATCAAAATAAAAAGTTTACATTCAAACGGCTCTCCAGTGAGGTAGTGACCCGCGACATATGCCTAGTCTCCTGTAACTGGTGGATCTTTGATGTTACGGGGCTATTTCGCTTCCACTGGTCCTGGGGTCCTTGTTAAGGTCAACGGCATCATGAACTTTATTCAGTACCAAGGCATTTTAGCCAAACACCTGGTTGCTTCTGCCAGGAGGCAAAAACTTGGGCGCAAGTGGATCCTCCAGCAAGACAATAACCTCAAGCACACATGAAAATCCACAAGAAATTGTTAATTGACCACAAAATCCACATTTTGCAATGGCCATCTCAGCTTCTGAACTTGAATCCCATTGACATCTGTAATTTGTGAAATTACCACAGTTATATCTTACGACATGTACAGTATGACAGGTACTGTATGTGGCAATATGCAAACCATTACTATACCATTGTGACATCTTTAACTGTTGGATAGTTAATCTTATTGCATAAACAAGATACAAGAATACTGAACAGAAATTTCACATTTGGAAATTCTATTTAATTAAATCACTACACAAATGTATCTCCAATTTGAACATATATTCAATATTCATATTCTGACAAAAGGATTGTCTGTAATAACATTCTGACGATTATAAATTATGTATTTTTGTAATGCGGGTCATATAAAGGGGACCAAGGCGCAGTGTGTATAGTGCTCATTTCTTGACTTTAATGCAGACACTTAAACAAAACAACAAAACGACCGACAACAGGTGACATGCACTAAATAGAAAACATAGATAAACCCAAAACACCCCCTGTCACGCTCTGACCTACTCTACTATAGAAAATGACATCTTACTAGGGTCAGGACGTGACCATTTTTACTGTCTTATAGGCTGTGTATAGCTTCAGGCAGTAACAGTAAAAGAAACAGAGCAACTCCCAAATATGAGCGACTAACCTCCAAATAGTCAGAGTGAAATGATTTACACTTGTGATTGGATAAACCTTGCATCTTGAGTTGGATTGACATATTGACTAGCCAACCATTGATTGTAGCTTTGCTGGCCCTATCTATAGTCTATTCTTATTGCCAGATCTGTTTCCCCCATCAGCCACTGCACGTGCTTCTTCAACTACACTGCTCAAAAAAATAAAGGGAACACTTAAACAACACATCCTAGATCTGAATGAAAGAAATAATCTTATTAAATACTTTTTTCTTTAAATAGTTGAATGTGCTGACAACAAAATCACACAAAAATAATCAATGGAAATCCAATTTATCAACCCATGGAGGTCTGGATTTGGAGTCACACTCAAAATTAAAGTGGAAAACCACACTACAGGCTGATCCAACTTTGATGTAATGTCCTTAAAACAAGTCAAAATGAGGCTCAGTAGTGTGTGTGGCCTCCACAAGCCTGTATGACCTCCCTACAACGCCTGGGCATGCTCCTGATGAGGTGGCGGATGGTCTCCTGAGGGATCTCCTCCCAGACCTGGACTAAAGCATCCGCCAACTCCTGGACAGTCTGTGGTGCAACGTGGCGTTGGTGGATGGAGCGAGACATGATGTCTCAGATGTGCTCAATTGGATTCAGGTCTGGGGAACGGGCGGGCCAGTCCATAGCATCAATGCTTTCCTCTTGCAGGAACTGCTGACACACTCCAGCCACATGAGGTCTAGCATTGTCTTGCATTAGGAGGAACCCAGGGCCAACCGCACCAACATATGGTCTCACAAGGGGTCTGAGGATCTCATCTCGGTACCTAATGGCAGTCAGGCTACCTCTGGTGAGCACATAGAGGGCTGTGCGGCCCCCCAAATAAATGCCACCCCACACCATGACTGACCAACCGCCAAACCGGTCATGCTGGAGGATGTTGCAGGCAGCAGAACGTTCTCCACGGCGTCTCCAGACTCTGTCACATGTGCTCAGTGTGAACCTGCTTTCATCTGTGAATATCACAGGGCGCCAGTGGCGAATTTGCCAATCTTGGTGTTCTCTGGCAAATGCCAAACGTCCTGCACGGTGTTGGGCTGTAAGCACAACCCCCACCTGTGGACGTCAGGCCCTCATACCACCCTCATGGAGTCTGTTTCTGACCATTTGAGCAGACACATGCACATTTGTGGCCTGCTGGAGGTCATTTTGCAGGGCTCTGGCAGTGCTCCTCCTGCTCCTCCTTGCACAAAGGCGGAGGTAGCGGTCCTGCTGCTGGGTTGTTGCCCTCCTACGGCCTCATCCACGTCTCCTGATGTACTGGCCTGTCTCCTGGTAGCGTCTCCATGCTCTGGAGACTACGCTGACAGACACAGCAAACCTTCTTGCCACAGCTCGCATTGATGTGCCATCCTGGATGAGCTGCACTACCTGAGCCACTTGTGTGGGTTGTAGACTCCATCTCATGCTACCACTAGAGTGAAAGCACCGCCAGCATTCAAAAGTGACCAAAACATCAGCCAGGAAGCATAGGAACTGAGAAGTGGTCTGTGGTCACCACCTGCTGAACCACTCCTTTATTGGGGGTGTCTTGCTAATTGCCTATAATTTCCAACTGTTGTCTATTCCATTTGAACAACAGCATGTGAAATTTATTGTCAATCAGTGTTGCTTCCTAAGTGGACAGTTTGATTTCACAGAAGTGTGATTGACTTGGAGTTACATTGTGTTGTTTAAGTGGTCCCTTTATTTTTTTGAGCAGTATATTTTGTTTAAAATGTATTTAGAGGCTATATTTAGAGGACTGTGAGCTAGGGTCTCTTTTTAAAGGGAGCCCTATAATAAAAAAAACAGTTATGAAACACAAATAGAGTTATAAAATAATTCCACAAGACACCAGTACCAAAATGATAGCCTAAATTTCAATGCCTACAAGATGATGGCCTATTTTTTTATTTGGATAGGCCTAAATTAAACATTGAATTATTAAAGTGATAGGCTAAAGAACTTTGGAAAATTTAAATAATTTTGAATACACTTGCATTTCAACAAACAAATGGATAAGACTGTTCTATTCTCTTTGATTTAGTTCCTATTGCAACTCAGACAAATCACTGAATGGATAACATACTGACTGACTGGGCTGAATCAATGATGAATAAAATGTTCAAATATGTTGGAATGACTAGTTGCACGCACCATGCATGGTCTGCACTTTATTTGGCTAGTAGGCAAATAGGCCTACATTAGGGTATAATGACTATGGCTGCATGCCTCCAAAAGGGCATCTTCTGAGGCTGAGGGGTTATTTTCCGAAGGCGCATGGCGCTGTGGTGCTGCATGGAGATCAAATTCTTCAACTGGGCAGCAGTGTCGTGATGAAGGGAATAGCCTATACGGTGACTACCTAAGACCACTGCAACAGACTTATTTTAAAGTGTGGGAATAAGTTTATGCCAAACTTAGCATACGTTTAACCTCTGCATTGTTAATTTCAAAGTCCATATGTTCATAACCCGGTTCATATAAAATTCATATTAACCCCTCCTACAGAATATGCTTTGGCAAGATTTTGAGTGATGAAATAAATATCAAAATATTCTATAAAAAATATTTTGAGTGGCAAAGATTCCAGTGGTCATACATTACACATAGATTCACCAAACATCTATTATTATTCTATGTTTCATTATTGTTGGTAGATACTACTGGTTATGTTTTATTATTCCTGGTAGATATTACTGGTTATGTTTTATTATTCCTGGTATATACTACTGGTTATGTTTAATTATTCCTGGTATATACTACTGGTTATGATTGCAGACAGAGCCCAGAGAAAGGGACGGTGCAATATTGTATTAGTCATATTTTGATAAGGCGCATGCATGGGGATGTCCACGTCACCCAGAGATATGCCCATGCTGTAGACATACACCTGGTGGACTGAAACTTCACTGTTGTAGGAATAATATAGCTAGTGCTATCTAGACTTGCGCTGGCAAACAAATCCATGACATTAGCTACCTAAATGTGAAGTAAACTCAACTGAGGAGTTATAGAGAACGGAGACTTATAACTTGAAAATGTGCAAGATACCTCTTTCCGGTTTCCCTGACTTTTTTTATACTGTGTTATGCTTCTTTTTTTAGTTGGTGAGATGAAACTGCTAAAACTCTGAAAGGTATTATTGTACATCAGAATTGCAACACAAGATTTTTTCAAGACTAAAATGTTAGTCCGTAATCGTAACGTGTTTGTATGTTCACAGATTAAATTTCATGTTTACGTTTCATGTTTCACGCATGGCTTTTCTTACGAGTTTAACAATTTACGTATTGTCACGTCCTGGCCAGTATAAGGGTTAATTGTCATTTTAGTTTGGTCAGGACGTGGCAGAGGGTATTTGTTTTATGTGGTTCAGGGTGGTGTGTTAGTTAGGAGGGCGTTTGATTTATTATTCCGGGGTTTTTGGGCACTGTTCCTTGTTTACGTATTTCTATGTTGATCTAGTTAGTTGTATGTCTATGTTTGGTTAATTGGGGTGGACTTCCAATTGAAGGCAGCTGTGTGGTGTTGCCTTTGATTGGAAGTCCTATATTAGTTGGGTGTGTTTGTCTGTTTATTGTGGGAGATTGTTCTGTGTTTAGCCTTGTGCCTTGCCAGACTGTCTGTTAATCGTTCGTTCTCTTGTTTTGTTATTTTGGTGTTCATTTTGGAAGTTAATAAACGTCAAGATGAGCTTACACATACCTGCTGCGTTTTGGTCCTCCATTACCGACGACAACCGTGACAGAATCTCCCACCAAACCAGGACCAAGCAGCAGAGGAAGGAGCAGAGGAATTTCGAATTGGACAAACGAGAGAGATGGACTTGGGAGGAGATATTGGGGGGAGAAGGCTCCTACACTTGGGAGGAGATCCAAGCAGGAAAAGATCGCCTTCCATGGGGACAGGTGGTAAGCGAGAGAGAGGAAACGCGAAAGGCTGGTATGGACCGGGAACGTTTCCGAGGATCACGACTGGCGTTGAAGCACGAGAGGCAACCCCAAGACATTTTTTTGGGGGGGCACACGGGTAGTTTGGCTAGGCCTAGGAAGAGCCGGAAGCCAGCTACCCGTGGTTATATGGAGGAGCGTATGAGGTGGAGAGCGCCATGTTTCGCTGAGGAGCGCACTATCTCACCCATACGCACGCACAGTCCGGTGCGCGTTATTCCAGCCCCTCGCAGGTGCCGTGCTAGAGCGGGCATCCAGCCTGGTAGGAGGATGCCTGCGCAGCGCATCTGGTCGCCGGTACGCCTCCGAGGACCAGGCTACCCAACTCCCGCTCTACGCACGGCTACCATCAGGCCCCTGCACAACCCAGTCCGCCCTGTACAAGCACCCCGCTCGTGCAGGGCTACTAGTTCCATCCAGCCAGGACGGGTTGTGCAGGAGGTAAGATCAAGACCGCCTGTGCGCCTCCATAGCCCTGGGTTTCCAGCTCCTGTCTCTCGTGCGGACCCGGAAGTGCGTCAGCCCAGTCCGACTCGTCCTGTTCCCGCTCCCCGCACTAGCCTGGAGGTGCGTGTTCCCAATCTGGTACGTCCAGTACCAGCACCACGCACCAGGCTTCAAGTGCGTCATTCCAGTCCGACGTCGCTAGAGCTGCCCGTCAGTCAAGAGTCGCCCGAACTGCCCGTCAGTCAAGAGTCGCCCGAACTGCCCGTCAGTCAAGAGTCGCCCGAGCTGCCCGTCAGTCAAGAGTCGCCCGAGCTGCCCGTCAGTCAAGAGTCGCCCGAGCTGCCCGTCAGTCAAGAGTCGCCCGAGCTGCCCGTCAGTCAAGAGTCGCCCGAGCTGCCCGTCAGTCAAGAGTCGCCCGAGCTGCCCGTCAGTCAAGAGTCGCCCGAGCTGCCCGTCAGTCAAGAGTCACCCGAACTGCCCGTCAGTCAAGAGTCGCCGGAGCCGCCGTCAGTGAGGAATCGCCAGAGCCGCCCGTCAGTGAAGAGTCGCCAGAGCCACCCACTAGTCAGGAGCTGCCAGAGTGGCCAGACTGCCCGGAGATGCCAGAGTGGCCAGACTGCCCGGAGATGCCAGAGTGGCCAGACTGCCCGGAGATGCCAGAGTGGCCAGACTGCCCGGAGATGCCAGAGTGGCCAGACTGCCCGGAGATGCCAGAGTGGTCAGACTGCCCGGAGATGCCAGAGTGGTGTCGTGTCTTTGGCTATGCCGGATTAAGTGATATGACATGCTAACCTATAAAATTCTTTCTCTACTTAATATTACCTGATTAAGCTAATCATGTAAATGTAATTAACTAGAAAGTCGGGGCACCACGGAAGAACGTTTATAGAGCCGTTATCTTCCGAATAAACTCTTAAAATACTTAGTAATACTTTACATCGGTAGCAGTCAATATTAACCCTTATCTTATTTTCAGTCTCATAATGAACGTTGTAAATTCTTGGCTATCTTCACAAACCCTGGCTAACAAGTTGAATCAGCAATACCAAATTGGGTTTAATTATTTATTTACTAAATACCTAAACTAATCACACAGAATTACATATACACAGAATACAAATGATGTCATACAGAAAACGTCCTGGTGGACGGAACCTGTATGATGTCTGGTTACACAAAGGAAGGGGGGTTGGGCTTGAGTGAAAGAGCGGGAAGACTTAGGAATAAAGAAACAGCAGCTATGCTATCGTAAATACATTATCTTATGCATTACTAAATTACCGCCCATTTGGAAAAGGAAAATGCAATAAATATTTACTCTGAGCTGCGCTTCGGTATATTGGTCGTAGATGCTGGCCGGGTTGGCCAACAGATCTTCCTGTCCTCGGAAGAATGTCTCTGGTGGTAAATTGGATACGTGGTGGTATCTTCGTCCGTCTGTTAGACTGGATCCGTCGTCCGTCCTTTCCTAGCCCACGTCTACAGCGGCCGCTGCTAACTCAACGGCTAGGAAGTATCACTTCTGTAGTGAATAAGCTCAAAGTTCATACCATTCGCCACCAAAGCTCACGCCGAGGTTGGCTTAGTTCTGTACTTGACTGTGTCCTTCTAACGTAGAGGCTGCAGACCTCACGTACTGGAACAACGTGGTTATCTTTTCGTCAAAGGCTTATATAGTGGAGAGGGGGAAGGATGTGTTTCATCGTTTATAACCCCTGTCTCTTCACAGTGGTGGGCCACTGATCAAGCAGGGCACTTTCCTTATGAAAACCCAATTCTCTCATTTGGAAGCTAAAATTACATTTAATCTCATAACAAACAATTTCAATATCAAACATTTCAATTGCATAACAATTCCATGTTACTCTGATAACTAGAGGGTGTATACTTTCTCAGGTACAGTTTATGTCGTCCTGTCATCAGTCATAATGTCTCAGATGACAACCGAACTGACATACATACTCATTACGTTCCCAAGCATATTTCCAACTGGTTTTATTACCAAAATATGGTTCCTTTTCCCCATTTGTTTGATGTTCCCAGACTCTCTATATTTAACACAGGCTATTCAAGTCCTTCAGTAGGGTCAGAGAGGGGAAGGGAGAAAGGTATTTATGGGGGGGGGTCATAAACCTTACCCACAGGCCAACGTCATGACAGTCCCCCCATGTTGGGTTCAATCTTGCGATTAAACTGCATGTTGTAAACCAACATAAAAATGAACGTGGGTTGTCCTGGTTGTGGATCATCGTTATGGTCCCCATCTGGTGGTCGACCCGGGTAGGGTGTCTGCAAATGAAGAAGTCCGCTCCAAGGCTGGGCAGCAGATGTCCAGTTGGTGGTTGCTATTGCAGTCCCCCCTCTGGTGGTCGACCCGGGTAGGGTCTCTGCAAATGAAGAAGTCCATTCCATGGCTCGGCATCGGATGTCCGGATTGGGATCGCCGTTCCGGACCCGTCGTCTGGTCGTCCAGACTGGAATATCTGGGCAGTAACTTAGGCAGATGTTAACAACGCACACACACTCATGCAATATATCATTACATTTCCTCCCAAATGAGCGGCATTGTGGCACTAACTGATGGTTGTATGGGGGAGTTGTTTAAGGCTTTATCACTTTCTATGTGCCGAAGAAAATGAAACAAAATGAATGAAAGCATAAACAAAACAAAATATAGTTATGCCACCTTATTCATCTACTTGGACTGTATTCTATCTACGTCCATGGTCTTGGCAAAATGACCCTATCATGGCATTGTCTAATGTCATATCTAGTGCTTTCCTAATTTGTGGGGTGGCGCTTAGGGTACTATCCTAAGTTGACAACTATATGATAAGTCTACAGCTGTAAGGCACTAGTTTTGGGCAGTCTACAGGGATGACCTATGGACTTCTGGTTAGAAAACTGGTGAGTGCTGTAGAGTCAAAGGCCTAGAAGTAAATGTTCAACTTTACTAAGGCTGGTATTTTGCTTGGACCCTTAAGTGATCCTAACATAAATCCTAATTGGATGTTCCGTTGTGCATGTGCGTTTATGCTTACACAATCGTGCATGTCAAGGGAAGAAAACCAAGTATCCTGGCAGATTACAACTTGTTCAGAATGAGTGTGACGTAGTCAGGTAATTTTCAGGTCAATGCCTGGAGGTCAGTCAGAATTGGTGTCAAGGGAGTCTGTAGTAGTTTTCTACAAGTCACGGTGTCTTCCACTATTGTAGTGGCGGTAGGTATGAAGTCTATTTCATAGCTATGTTATCCACGGAGGAGCTAACCTCACGACGGAAGTACTCTAAGTATTAGACCAGTCGTACGTGGTGTGATCATGGTTCGTGACTTCTAATAACTTTTCTCCTGAACGGAGGGTTCTATTTATTAGTGGCATGTGTTAACCATTGGAAGAGTGCAATGGAGATTCCCTTCCCCGTGTTGCACTCTGAGTGACTCCTATGTCGCTATTATCAATAGCAATTTAACTTGTGAGGTTACTAATCCTCTTACTGAGTGTTGCTGGACTGACTGTGGTATTGGTACTGGTATTCAAGGGGTCCAGTTGTCCTACCGATTTATTCTGAAATATTATCTACCGGAACACATGATTGGAGCATATTACTAGTTGTATTGTAGTTGAACCTATACATGGCAAGGAATGATTATTGTTGCCATTTGTTTTGGAGGTGGACAAGTCCATTGGACTTCCTTTACGACCAGTGTGGTACACCTCAGTACTATCTTAGATGTGTTCTAAGATAATCCCCGTCTAGGGGCCTGTCTGCTCCTCACTGTTCTCATAGGGGAGATTACAACTGGATTTGATTTATGCTCTGGTGGCCTCGTACGGTGTTGTCCGTAGTCTCGACCACCCCATCGGCCTCGATGAGGCTCATCATGGGTCTGGGCTACTATTCCCCCCCTTTGTGTCTCGGGACCCCCCCACCAGCGGGTGGTGTTGGTGTCCGAGGCGCAAACGAAAAGGTCGGACCCTATGTACGAGTTGTCAGTGGCCGCGTTATTATGAGAATGGCTGTAACCTTTCAACCAAATCTCTTGGTGTTTGTGCTTCAAAGCACTCAGTGGCTGTCGAGGTATGTCAGTCACCACCGCGTCCGTGTGTGGCAACCTCTTCAGTACCTGCAAACTGAGACGAGGATATCGGTCTGTGATATCGCAAAGTGTTTCACCAGTGGGAGTCATCGGGTCAGTTGCTGGACTGACGCCATTAGTGTCATTGTAAGGGGTGACAGTCCCCAACAAAGCAGAAGGTTTATCATCGGAAGCAGAGTGTAGTCTGCGCATCAATGTTTTTCTTGCTGAGACGGCCGCAGTGCTTGCGGAAGTGTCTGAAGGGCAAGAGAAGTTCATCTCAACTACCGTATTGCACGACTGCAAGGAGGAGGGAAGTTGCTCATTCACAGAGACAGCTGGCTCGAAATCATGAAAAGAATGGTCAATCAGATTGGCTGATGGAATGTGTTGAGATATCGTAATATCTCCTTGGATCGGATTCTGCACCAAGAGATTTCTAAACGTCTTTTTCCCAAGGGGTGCTTTCGACAGATACCCCTCGTGAATGACTGCATTGCAGCTAGCGTTAGGGGAAGACAGTGTGGTCAGTGGAGAAGGCACTGTGGCCTGTGACCATACCTGGTTGGTTTTCCAATCCATCAATGGGAGTAACCGATCCATCAAGTCTGCTCCAAGTAGCAGGGGTACAGTTTCGAGGCTGGTAACATACACAGGGTGAACGAGTGATACGTCCTTGAAGTGTAGTTTCAGCATGACTCTCAACGTGAGAGGCGAGGTAGTCTGAGTGACCCCTCGAAGTGTAGTTTCGCATCGCTCCACTTTTAACCAACGTTTAGTTGGCTTTAAAGCCCTTTTGAGATCATCAAACAATGTTCGAGAGATGAGTGATATTGTCGCACCCGAATCAATTAGCGCATGACAAGTTAAGCAATCCTCCAGGACTGTTTCCAGGTATGGCCGTTTAGATTCATGGTTAGTGGACATATTCCCCACAAAGTGGAGTGGTCGTTCGCAACGACGTGATGTGCCCTTTCTTTTCAAGGTGGAAGCAGATTGACTTTTCTGATTTTGAGTGGGCTTGGTTTTAACGAAGCGTTTGACCTTTTTCTTCGCAACTTTTGTATCAGAGTCTACAGACAAAGCCCGGGGGCTTGTTTCTTGATCAAGCGGGCCCTGGATAGGGTCTTGAATGAGAGCGGGAGAAATTTGAACTTTAACGTCCTTGTTATGGGTGTTAATTTCTGCGGACCTGGTGTCCGGTAATTCCCCGTCTAGTCCTTGTGACTTATCTTTTACCTTTTTCTCAAATTGTTCTCGCTTTAGTTCTTCCCGTAGTGGGACTTCTGGAGAACATTGGTCTACGTTTTGATCGTCCTTCAACCCTTTGTTACCCTTGTGCTCTGACACTTTGTGTGGGTTAGGTGCAGGAACGTAGCGAACAGGTCGATTGTAGCGGTAGTCGTTTTGAAGGCGACGTACTTTACAGTTATTTCGACCGCGGCGGTTATTAGAATCATGGTTTCGTGGTAGAAACTGTTGTTGTGCGTCATCTCTCGACGCTCCAATACCTGATAATGCACCCTCTAACTGGAGTGAGTGCTCCTGGTCAAACTTCAAAACCGAGTGGTCAGGGCTCTTAGAGTTGCGAGCTTTTGATGCCTCAAAAGCTGTGCTTGCAAGCTCTCTGAGTTGTAAGATAGGCAAGCCAACGTGGGCTGCAGGGCCCAAGTAGGTAATGAAGGTGGGATACATGTTCGACAGAAACATTTGTTTGAATGGTAACAGCTCTTCCATTCCTATTTCCGTGAGTAGGCCAAAGTAAGCTGAACGAAGCCTATGGTAGAAAGCTTGTGGGTGTTCGTTCCGAGCTTGTTTGACCGTGTTAGCCAGTGAGCTATCGTGTTTGCGAGTCGCAGAACCACTGAATTCTAATTTCAAAGCTGTAGCAAGTTTAGCGTAGTCATTTAGCACGTGTTGCTGTTGTAGACGAATGAACCTTGTCACGTGTCTATTCGACATTCGCTTCAACAGGTAAACCCTGTCAGAACCCGTAGCATTCGGGTAGCCACCCAACGCGTCAGCTAGGAACGTCTCAGTATCGTTTGGCTGACCTGGAACGGGGTCAAAGGTGGGGAAATTCTTGACGAGTTTGTCAAGGTATTCCGCGCCAAGCGGGCGGAGAGGGTTGGCTTCATCCTGTGGAGAAATTGGGGCCGACAGGCCAAGAGGAGAAGCCAAGCTTTGGCTTTGTTGGCCAAGAGGCTCCATATTACTCAGTGCCGAATGGCCAAGAGGAGAAGACTGAGGGACACATGATGGAGGCAATGTCTGAAACCTATCGTCTTCACTCCTTTGAGTACCGGACTCCGGTTGCTTGGATGGGTAGTCATGCTGTAGAGCGTGACCATTCTGGACTTCCTCCAGATGGTACCTAAGGGTGGTCTTCTGCTGCATTGCAGAGTCCACTTGAGCGCTTAGTGTACCGATTTTGGACACGTGAGTGTCACCTCTGCTCCTTTCGGTCTCAAACTTATCTGTCATGGTTTGCAGATAGAGGTCTCGAGTACGGAGCAAGAGATTCAGTGATGAGATTTCCTCTGCTTGCTTAGAAATCAATATTTCCATCCTCATCACCTGAGTTCTCTCATCATTCATTTGGTCAGCGACTTCAATAAGTTCTGCTGATTTGTCATCCAACTTTGTCATTGTGTTCATCAACTGATCGTCTTTGGTCTGCAGAATTTGGAGTAGAACATTGTTACCTTGAGTAACGTTCAACAAAACTGCCTGCATGTTATCAAATTGTGCGCTCCTGTTTATAGATAACTCGACAGATTTATCTAGTTTGGAGTGGACTACATCGTATTTAGTTTTGGCTAAAACGAGTTGTTCCTGCAGATTACTATTTTGTTGGAGAGTTTGTGCTCGTTCATCGTCATAAGTATTAGCAATTACTTTTAATTGTTCCGATTTCAAACGCAGTTCCTCGACTAGCAGAATGTTTTCATTTCCTGCTTTTGTCAATAGTTGCTCAGTTCTCTCCACCTTTGCCCTCATGTTAGCCATGTCTTGCACGTGCTTCAGCTGTGCACTGTGGTATTGGATCGATGCCAACCTTTGATGGCGATACATAAGTGCTAAAGTGGAGAGAACCGTCACAAAGCCTGTGTTTGATGGTTGATTTTGGAGAGCGTTCGCAATTTCGGCTGTGTTTTCGCTAATGTCATAATTAGGGTTGGTATCCCTGCTGAGGTCAGAGATCGATCCTTTTATGGGTTGGGGTTCACTAATTAGCGGAGGAGTGGTGACCACCTCCTTTTGTAGCTTGCACATTATTAGAAAAATTTAGAGGAAAAATGTTCCTATTTTTTTTCAATGTTTGGGTTTGGAATTCATTGGAAGCTGCAAAGACAAGTTTAATCTATTTATTGATGTTGACGAACCATCAGTACTGTACCAGTAATGTGGAAGTTGGACGTGAATGAATTAGCAAAAGCAAATTGAATTAATTAATCAATGCCAATGATTAATCCTACCTGGGTAGGCTATCTGGGTATTAAACTTGAATTAACCTGAGAGGTTGCTTCATCCAGGTTAATATGAGAAGTTTTAAAAGTGTCTCATTTGATTGGAAGAACATTAAGGTATGTTCAACAATTTAACTTATTAAATTGAATGAGACGATAATCCATACAATCTCCATTGATTGGATTTCATAAGTGTAAACAGTCGATCAAATGTTGGGAACACTCCCCACTATGGTACACTTCTTCCTTGGGCCGAAGCCACATGGGATTCCCGCGGGGGCGGGACTTCTGTCAGTACTGGATTACTGAATGGGTTTTGCAAAAACCAAATTTTACTGATTGATCAATTTTAATGATAAATCAAACCTGTATAGGCTATTTGGGATTTAAACTTTAATTAACCTGAGAGGTTGATGTGGAAAAAGATGACAATGTCTCATTTAGAAAACTCATCAATTTGGATATTATTTAAAAGATCCACTTGAGAATGTAAATCTGGCAATTTCACTTATTAGTTCAATTGAATAAGACATCGATATCCGTCTGGATATCATGAGTAACGACTTGAGTGTCACCTGACTAATTCTTCTTGAAGGAAAGTACTGGTGACTCTTCAAAGGTCCCTGCTGGCACACGCTGAAATCAAGCGGAGGTACCCAGGGCGGGACTTCCGTTCAGCAAGGCGGAGGATTTACAATGTGGCACAAAACAAAATGGCTGTTTTCCCTTTTGTTAGCTTAGCATCTCGAGCAAGCTAATGCTACTTTATGCCTGAAAAATGCTCAACATAGGATTCCCTTGGCAAGGGAAAGGTTTTACTTATAACGTATTATGTTCAAACCCTTTTCGGCGATATTTGACGATGTTTTAACCGGAACTCGCGGCAAACAACGAAATGCACCGTGGTCTACTCGCATCGAAACGCGAGAGAGACAGAGAGATACTTATCGCTGGTCAAGCTAATCTATCCTAAATTTCAATCGGCTGGCTCGTTGTCCTCGCTCGAGAAATTAATAATGACCTAGCCAACACGCGTCTGAAACGTGCGAGGCAGAAATAGCCCAGCGTTTGGCCAAACGCTCTATTTCTCAGATAGCTTTATCAGCCCTCATACAGAACTGTATAGTTTAAGCTCCCCACTGACTACATCAGAGCACAACACGGAGGCGATTCTCCAGAGCACAATAATTCCGGTCTACAATTCCCATAATGTATATAATAAACTTGGTATATTATGTAATCTGCTTTTCAATTTTATATAGGCTGAATCAAAATGAAAGCTTCATCCTATTTTAGATTCCTCGCACGGGGGCTCCAATATATGATATCAAATTGACCCAACGTGCGTCTTAGTTTAAGAATCCTCACAGGGGGCGCCAAATATGTCTGTTCAGACCCTTTTCGGATCATTGAACAATGTTAAATTCTTAGGAAGCAGAGTATACTCTGGGCTAACAAGTGGAGAAGGCACTGTAAAATTGGGTTTCATTATTTATTTACTAAATACCTAAACTAATCACACAGAATTACATATACACAGAATACAAATGATGTCATACAGAAAACGTCCTGGTGGACGGAACCTGTATGATGTCTGGTTACACAAAGGAAGGGGGGTTGGGCTTGAGTGAAAGAGCGGGAAGACTTAGGAATAAAGAAACAGCAGCTATGCTATCGTAAATACATTATCTTATGCATTACTAAATTACCGCCCATTTGGAAAAGGAAAATGCAATAAATATTTACTCTGAGCTGCGCTTCGGTATATTGGTCGTAGATGCTGGCCGGGTTGGCCAACAGATCTTCCTGTCCTCGGAAGAATGTCTCTGGTGGTAAATTGGATACGTGGTGGTATCTTCGTCCGTTTGTTAGACTGGATCCGTCGTCCGTCCTTTCCTAGCCCACGTCTACAGCGGCCGCTGCTAACTCAACGGCTAGGAAGTATCACTTCTGTAGTAAATAAGCTCAAAGTTCATACCATTCGCCACCAAAGCTCACGCCGAGGTTGGCTTAGTTCTGTACTTGACTGTGTCCTTCTAACGTAGAGGCTGCAGACCTCACGTACTGGAACAACGTGGTTATCTTTTCGTCAAAGGCTTATATAGTGGAGAGGGGGAAGGATGTGTTTCATCGTTTATAACCCCTGTCTCTTCACAGGGGTGGGCCACTGATCAAGCAGGGCACTTTCCTTATGAAAACCCAATTCTCTCATTTGGAAGCTAAAATTACATTTAATCTCCTAACAAACAATTTCAATATCAAACATTTCAATTGCATAACAATTCCATGTTACTCTGATAACTAGAGGGTGTATACTTTCTCAGGTACAGTTTATGTCGTCCTGTCATCAGTCATAATGTCTCAGATGACAACCGAACTGACATACATACTCATTACGTTCCCAAGCATATTTCCAACTGGTTTTATTACCAAAATATGGTTCCTTTTCCCCATTTGTTTGATGTTCCCAGACTCTCTATATTTAACACAGGCTATTCAAGTCCTTCAGTAGGGTCAGAGAGGGGAAGGGAGAAAGGTATTTATGGGGGGGGGGGTCATAAACCTTACCCACAGGCCAACGTCATGACAGTGGCCAGACTGCCCGGAGATGCCAGAGTGGCCAGACTGCCCGGAGATGCCAGAGTGGCCAGACTGCCCGGAGATGCCAGAGTGGCCAGACTGCCCGGAGATGCCAGAGTGGCCAGACTGCCCGGAGATGCCAGAGTGGCCAGACTGCCCCGAGCTGCCAGAGTGGCCAGACTGCCCCGAGCTGCCAGAGTGGCCAGACTGCCACGAGCTGCCAGAGTGGCCAGACTGCCCCAAGCTGCCAGAGTGGCCAGACTGCCCCGAGCTGCCAGAGTGGCCAGACTGCCCCGAGCTGCCAGAGTGGCCAGACTGCCCCGAGCTGCCAGACTGCCCCGAGCTGCCAGACTGCCCAGACTGCCCAGACTGCCCCGAGCTGCCAGACTGCCCAGACTGCCCCGAGCTGCCAGACTGCCCCGAGCTGCCAGAGTGGCCCGACTGCCCCCCGGCGATGCCAGAGTGGCCCGACTGCCTGGAACGGCCAGAACCGGAGCCACCTCCAGATATAGGTGGGTTGGGGAGGGGGGGGTGTAGCACAGTGCCGTCGTTGACGGCAGCCACCCTCCCTTCCCTCCCTTTAGTAGGGGGGAATTTTTGTTTTTGTTGTTGTTCGGGGTTGTTTTTCTTAAGGTGCTTCCGGGGTTAGCAGCTTTAAGGGGGGGGTACTGTCACGTCCTGGCCAGTATAAGGGTTAATTGTCATTTTAGTTTGGTCAGGACGTGGCAGAGGGTATTTGTTTTATGTGGTTCTGGGTGGTGTGTTAGTTAGGAGGGCGTTTGATTTATTATTCCGGGGTTTTTGGGCACTGTTCCTTGTTTACGTATTTCTATGTTGATCTAGTTAGTTGTATGTCTATGTTTGGTTAATTGGGGTGGACTTCCAATTGAAGGCAGCTGTGTGGTGTTGCCTTTGATTGGAAGTCCTATATTAGTTGGGTGTGTTTGTCTGTTTAATGTGGGAGATTGTTCTGTGTTTAGCCTTGTGCCTTGCCAGACTGTCTGTTAATCGTTCGTTCTCTTGTTTTGTTATTTTGGTGTTCATTTTGGAAGTTAATAAACGTCAAGATGAGCTTACACATACCTGCTGCGTTTTGGTCCTCCATTACCGACGACAACCGTGACACGTATGGATTTTCTTACAATCCTAACGACATGTACGTTCAATGTTTTGGCAGCTATCTGGCTCCATATGCAACATTTGACATCTCAAACTAGTTTTAACTATTCTATTTCAGTGCCATGGGTAGCTACATCTGTTTTGCAACAATGTTTGTTTTGCAACAAGAGTATCACATAAAAGTAGAAGAAAAAGTTTGCCAATTCTCTGCATTGAGTTTCTGGTTAAAGTTACACATTTTGTAGTAATTCACCTATATTCAGCCACCCCTGGGGGATCTAGCCTTGAACGGCAAGATCCTCGAACAAAGACTTAATTCTATATGTATAATGCTCACCTGCCATGCATAGTTACCAAGTTCACCAAGTTTAAAGTGTAACTTTGTCTTGTGGGGGCAGTGTGGCTTTGAGAAAATACTTTCAACCACAATGTTGATTGTGAAGGTCAAATAGCAGGTTAATTAACAGCCAAAGAGCTTGGTGTATTGGAGTCGTGCTTTGATGTGGGTGTTTCTTGTGTGTGCCTTTGCAAGTGGGAAGTGTTAGTACCTGCAAAAAAGTAACACGGTTATAGTCACTAACCTGTCTAGATAACTTGAAAACTAGTCTAACCAGCTTGGCTACTGCGAATAAAATGGTCAGAGTGAGGTGTTCTCTCATTTGTGTCACCCTAACCTAATGTAGCAGGCATAAAAAACAGCTGAGTGGCGTTTCTTTCTTTCTGGTCCTGATGAGAGAAAAAAGCTGCTGGTGGAGGTTCTCTTCTGCACTGTTCAACCAATCCAGTAAATGTGAAGGAGTTAAGATGGCTGGATCACAGGCTCTCTTTCCATTTCCTCTGAAAACCGGATGCATCTGTTTTTTTCTGACCCGCAGATAGTGGTTTCAACCAGACTGCTTATCTTCTAAATGTTAAAACAGGAGTTTCCAATCCTCCTCCGGGTGAGCTACTGGGTAGCCTACCCTATACACTTTTGTTTCAGCCCTGCTGTCACGATCTGACCAGTAAAGGGGTTATTTGTTATTGTAGTTTGGTCAGGACGTGGCAGGGGGTGTTTGTTTTATGTGGTTCGGGGTTTGTTGGGCTATGTGTTTATGTAGAGGGGTGTTTGTTTAATCAAATCAAATCAAATTTATTTATATAGCCCTTCTTACATCAGCTGATATCTCAAAGTGCTGTACAGAAACCAGCCTAAAACCCCAAACAGCAAGCAATGCAGGTGTAGAAGCACGGTGGCTAGGAAAAACTTCCTAGAAAGGCCAAAGCCTAGGAAGAAACCTAGAGAGGAACCAGGCTATGAGGGGTGGCCAGTTCTCTTCTGGCTGTGCCGGGTGGAGATTATAACAGCACATGGCCAAGATGTTCAAATGTTCATAAATGACCAGCATGGTCAAATAATAATAATCATAGTAGTTGTCGAGGGTGCAACAAGTCAGCAACTCAAGAGTAAGTGTCAGTTGGCTTTTTCATAGCCGATTTTTGAGAGTATCTCTACCGTTCCTGCTGTCTCTAGAGAGTTGAAAACAGCAGGTCTGGGACAGGTAGCACGTCCGGTGAACAGGTTTAGAGTGTTCCGGGGTTTTGGTTAATGTTCTATGTTAGTATATTTCTATGTTTAGTTGATGGGGTTGACCTTCAATTGGAAGCAGCTGCTCTTCATTGCTTCTAATTGAAGGTCTTATTTAAGAGGGGTGTTTTTGTCATGGGATTTGTGGGTAGTTGTCTCCTTGTTTAGTGTCTGAGCACATGACAGGACTGTTAGTGTCGTTTGTTGTGTTTGTATACGTGTTTTGTTTGTTTTTCCTTCTTTTTACCAATTAAAGAAGATGAGTATACACGTTCCCGCTGCACCTTGGTCCAATCATTTCGACACCCGTTGCACCTGCTTGTCACGGGTATCGTCGGTGAAGGAGGACCAAAATGCAGCAGGACTGTGTTTGTTCATTTTGAACATTTATTTAAATCAAAACGAACACAAAAACAACAAACAAGAGAACGAACGATCCACTGACAGTCTGGCAAGGCACAAGGCCAACGCAGAACAATTTCCCACAAACACACCCAACTAATATAGGACTTCCAATCAAAGGCAACACCACACAGCTGCCTTCAATTGGAAGTCCACCCCAATTAACTCCACATAGAAACACACTTACTAGACTACACATAGAAATACATAAACATAGACCATAAACCAAAAACCCGGAAATACTAAATCAAACACCCTTTTACCAAAACACCACCCCGGACCACATAAAACAAATACCCTCTGCCACGTCCTGACCAAACTTACAATAACAATTAACCCTTATACTGGCCAGGACGTGACACTGCTCTAACACACCTGCTACTAATAATTAGTTGCATCTTAACTTTGATTAGCTGAATCAGGTGTGTTAATGCAGGGCTGGAACAAAAGACTACCTTGGCTACCCAGTAGCCCTACAGGAGGATATAGGAATTGGCTGATAATAAAATAATATATTAAAACTTTTAAAGGTTCATTATAACAATAAAATCAAAACATACTGGTGATGGTCTTAGCAGAAGTGTAAAACAATGTTCTGCTCTTATTTCTACATTGTGAATACAGTACAATTCATCAACCATCACAACTATTCAGAGGCCTGGGAAGAGATAGAACTGCTTTGGTAGAGTGGCTCTGTCTTTGGTAGGTGTCTTCAAAGCGACCCATGACCTGTATGGAACAAAATACAAACACATTGTGGCTCAAAGGAAATCAAAGCTGATACATTTTCCAGGCAACAGAATGCAATGAGGAAAGAGCATTGTTAACTTTCCAGATACTTGTCTTCCTGACAAACTCTCATATGATCATCGCATGTTTTGTCATGGTCAAAACATATTGATGCAATGGTAGCTAAGATGGGGAGAGGTCTTTCTGTAATAAAGCACTACTTTGCATTCTTGACATTGCTATCAACAAAACAAGTCTTACAGGCCCTAGCTTTGTCGCACCCAGACTATTACCCAGTCATATGGTCAAGTACCACAACGAGGTACATAGGAAAATTCCAGTTGACCCAGAACAGAGCAGCAAGGCTGGCCATTAAATGTACATGGAGAGCTAACATCAATGACATGCATGTCAAGCTCTCCTGGCTCAAAGTAGAGGAGCGATTGACTGCATCACTACTTGTCTTTGTGAGAGGTATTGACATGTTGAATGCACCGAGCTGTCTATTCAAGCGACTAGCACAGAGCTCAGACCCCCATGCATACCCCACAAGATATGCCATCAGGGGTCTCTTCACAGTCCCCAGGTCCAGAACAGACTCTGGGAAACGCACAGTACTACATAGTCATGAACATAGAATACATAGAATTCAATTTTTTGTTTTTTTCGGTATGTTTCTTCATTTCCGACATTTTGGTAGGCTATTTGTTATCCAACTTGTCTATAATTAGATACATGCAGCTTCTCTTCTGTCGTCTGTTTCCCTAGAAGACAAAATAAACTCTTGCTCTCCAGAATAATCTCAGAAATCGATAGAATGAATGCTTCAATTTAGTTGACATCTGTAAAGTTTCCTCTGTCATCTCTGGTTCTTTCGCTGAGCCAAGACATTTAGGGACCAGGGGGAAATGCAATAACCAAAAAACTGGAAAGATTTTCTGTGCAAAATTTCCAAATGACATCAGTTTGACCGGTTATAAGGAAATGGAAAGCTTTGATAATGGCCCAATTAGTTTCTGATAAGATTTCAGTTTGGCTTGGATGCATATTTTATGTAGTTGAAATACTATCGTCTTTTATGATGCTGATAAAGATAGCAGCTCTATACAGACGGTATCTAACTGGCATTCGCATTCTCTCAAGATGCTGAAAGAAAGAAATTATATTTCTCCACTCCTGTTACTGAGCCCAAATTTTGCCTATATTTGGTGTATCATTTTACTGCATGAAATGCTTAATTCTGTAGGAGTTAATATTAAGGTTGTGAGAGGTTCTACAACTACAGTCTGTGTCCAGATTTCAGTTTTCATTTAACCAATCTGAACAATAGGCTACATTTCCCTCAACCTGCCATAGTTTGTGTAGTGCCTCAATCATCACACATAACATAGCTGACACTGCTATAATTCTATTTTACCACTTCACCAAATCTTTTCCAAACATTACTTTTACTGGCCCTCCCTTCTCAACTCTCCATTTAGCATTTTTTTCTCTTATTGAACTAAACTCTGACATTGTCATTCTTGCATCTGTGGATCGACATAAATTGTCTCTGCCCGTTCCCAAAAGCATTTGGTGATTGGCATGTAGGCTATTTGGCGCTCCTACAGTTTGGCCCTAAAGCTTAGGCTTACACACTAATGTGATATAGCCTAAAATAATGAAAGAAAAAGCTCAATGTAGCCTATAGATAGATAGAAATTGCACAGGAATTATAAATGTTTTGATGTTTTAAGGTAGGCTATGGTTTTCTATTTCCTCATTTTAAATCCGCCTGCCTCGCAGATATAACTGCAGGGACTGAAGCTAATGAGTCAACCCGCACATCACTAACACACACACACTCTCTCTCTATTATCGATGTAACTGCTCCAGATCAAATGAAAATGGGGATGAACCATGCAACACTCCCCGGTCCAGGGCCGGCTCTAGCGTTTTGGATGACCTAAGTGGGATTTGGCAGCGGAGAGAAAATCTTGCAGGCTACTTATTTTTCTTATTGGCTGAGCCGGCACTGCACTAACCTAACCACCCATGGGACACTGAGAGTCACACCATGACAATTTAATTATTCGTGTCATTGGAGTTCAAGTAAACACACTGCTGTATACTGGGTTTTTTCTTCCTTTAAAAGGTATAAAAGGTCAGTGATGGGATAGTACTTTAGTGTGGAATAGTCCACTGACACAGAACATACAGTAGTACCTATGTCCACACAACGGTAGTCTGGAGAAAGATACCAGGTGATCTAGACTTAAATCTGGTTTTAAAATATAAATATATATGTATATTTATCTATATTTATGTATTTTTATTGGTGTTTTGACTTTATTCAGACAGTAAGAAAATCAGAGGAGACAGGCAAGTGGGAGAAACAGTGAGAAAGGTGGATACGGATTGAACCCTCTAATGGAAAGATGTATGTGACTTATGATGAGGAGCATTACCACACCACAGCTCTGCATGACTAGCATCCTGTTTGATTCACACACTATGACTGCAGTGTTTGTAAGTGTAACAGTAAAGCAAAGACCGGTGACCTGTAACCGTGTCAATTGCATTTGTTATTAAAAATATGAATGTTATTGAACTACAGTAGGGATGAATGATGTTTGCTTTATGTTCTACTCAATGTCCATCACAGCTACAGGTTACAATGTTTTTCCATGATGATGACTTTGAATAGTAATACTGTGGCAATAATGCAAAGAGTTGATAATCGATGGCAATTCTAAGAAGGAAGAAATGTTATATCAATAAGAGATTAATAATTTCACCTGATAGACACTATTTTCCTTCACTTGTGAACTAAATATATCTACAAATACTTCTATACTATTGGGAAAATGATTAACTCAACACAACTCACGTCATTTATCCTAGCTGGATATAGTGACATTGGACACTTAAAGTACTTGTATTTCATTATAATAACTGTGTTATACGTCTCCATAGTTTTTGCGAACACAGTGCTTATTGTGGTAATATGTATGGAGAGAAGCCTTCATGAACCCATGTATCTGTTTCTGTGCAGCTTGTTTGTGAATGACATGTATGGTAGCACTGGTTTGTTTCCTGCTCTCATGACTAATTTGCTTTCAGATGACCATACAGTTTCCACTGTGTACTGTTACCTACAGATATTTGTCTTGTACACATATGGATCTATTGAATTCAGCAATTTAGCAGTCATGTCCTACGACAGGTACCTTGCTATATGTTATCCACTACAGTATAACGTCATCATGACACCCAGCAAGGTGTGTATTTTAATTTGTGTAATATGGTTGTACTCTTTTGCAAAATTCAGCATAACACTGTCTTTAACTATTCGTTTGCAATTGTGTGGGAACATTATGGACAAAGTGTATTGTGACAACTACCTGGTAGTGAAACTTGCCTGTTCAAGTTCAGACACGACAGTTAATAACATCTATGGACTCTACAGTATTGTTTTGTCTGTCGCTGTCCCTTTAATTACTATTGTGTTGTCGTATATTAAGATTCTGACTATTTGTTTGAAATCTTCCATCGAGACCAGACAGAAAGCTTTCAGCACCTGTACTCCTCATCTGGCCTCGCTGCTCAACTTCTCTTTCGGCTGTTTCTTAAATCTCCTCCAGAGTAGATTTGAAAAGTCTATGAGAAATGTTGGAATTGTACACACTATTTTATCAGTTTACTATCTGATGTGCCAGCCACTTTTAAATCCTATTGTGTATGGAGTTAGGATGGCTAAAATCAGACAGGCTTATAAAAACACACTACCTGTAGGTCTGTACCCTAAAACATAAGCTAAACATTAGTGTGACCTTTTCCGTCCTGATTGTTAGATTTTTGTGATGTTGACTTGTGTTTTGTTACTGATAGGCTAGTCGCAATAATGAATGGGGGTGAGGATGGCAAATCAGATGTGTAAAACTTTTGCTAATTTATGAAATAATGTCATATAAAAAAACAGAAGAAGTTCATGACTTTGAATTCCTTACTTAAATGTAAGTATGTAAGGCTGCTTTTACATAACAAGCCCAATTCTGATCTTTGTTATTGGCATATGATCTGATCTGGTTGGTCAAAAGACAAATTATTGGCAAATGATCAGAATTAGACTGCCTGTGTAAACGCAGCCAAATAAATCAAGATATGCAAAACTGTCTGGATCAATCAACAACAGTGAATAAATTGATGTAAATGTGTAAAGGTAAACCCACCTTATAGCCCACCATTAGGTCCATCACTAATGGAAAATGGGCTCAGTGGGTACATTTTGGGAGAGAAATCTAGGGAAATTCTTCAACATGAAAAAAATATATATTCTGTCTGGACCAGATACCTTTATTGAGATAAGGCATCTTGTTTTTCCGGGGTCACTGTGAGATATGTTTGACCTACAGAATGTAATAATCCAATAAGGCTCATGAGGATGTATGTATAAAACACATTGGTTAATGTACTCCATCCACACTTTACCATGGGGAAAGCAGAAGCCAATAATAAGACCGTAAAAAACGTTTTAATTGATTCATTAGGTACCAGGTTGTTAGTCCACTGTACTGCCTCGTACCCTGGGAACCAATTAATGCAGCTACCAATTAATGCAGCTATTAACCTGTAGAGAGCTGAGGGGCTCCTGTAGAGGCACGGCTGGTCTTGACTGCATCCCAAATGGTACCCTATTCAACTCTGGACCTTGAAGCCACTTCCACTGCTTTTTTTCATTGTTCCCCTCTAATCAGGGACAGATTTAGACCTGCAACACCAGGTGAGTGCAATTCATTATCAGGTAGATCAGAAGACCAGCACGCTCCGGAGCTCATATTGTAAGAATATAATACCCCATATAAAGGGAATAGGGTGCAATTTGGGGGACACACCTTCTGTCATCCCCTCTGGGAGGGTAGGACCTGAAAGTGTACTAGAGAGAATATAGTAGACGGTTGCTGTAAAAAGTGATTGTGTTTTTCTGTGTCCTTTGGTTGTCCTCTCGTTGATCTCTTAATGACATCGTCTCCGTTGTCACGATATTTAGTGTGCCATTATGTAACTTGATAGTGCACCTGTTTCTTTGAAGTAAAACACATGTTGAAGTCTAAAGTAATGGCCTGGTGATTGATGTGTAGTGACCTTGTTGAACTTAAAGAAATGTGTTTGAAGTAAAATATGTAAAAAGTATTTTCCGGGGAGGCCTGAGTTTTAACTTTTGAACAGTTCAAACAGTTGGGAAGTTTCATAGTGAACTTGTGGAACTGCTGTGTAGTGAGCTTGTGACCCATTGTAGAATGAACAGGAAAAAGTCATTTCTGGTTAGGTCTACCTGATTATAAGTAAATCTTACATGCTGACCCACCGCTTGCATCATGTGCGTGAGCGTTGCAAAATAAATGTACACGTACAAGTTATTCAATCATTGCACCCACACTGCTTGCGTGCGCCAACGAGCGTCTGCATTGCCAGGCACTAAAATAGAAGTTGCTTCTATTTGTGGTGCAGAACGCACTGAAAGTCCTGGCTCTCCCATCTCCTCATTGGCTTTTAGAAGCATATGCCCATGTGCCATCTGTCACGTTCTGACCAGTATGAGGGTTATTTTGTTAGTGTAGGCTGGTCAGGACGTGGCAGAGGTTATTTGGTTTATGTGGATCGGGGTGTGTGTTTTATGTAGAGGGTAGTTGATTTATGTATTCCGGGGTTTTTGGTCACTGCTCTGTTAGTCTATGTTCTTTCTAGTTGGTCTGTTTCTATGTTTAGGTAATTGGGGTGTGGACTCTCAATTGAAGGCAGGTGTTGTCTAGTTGCCTTTGATTGAGAGTCCTATATATTAGGGTGTGTTTGTAATTTGTGGGAGGTTGTCACTTGAATTGCTGTCTTGTGCCATCAAGTCTGTATTCGTCGTCCATCGTTTTGTTTTTGTTTGTAGAAGTGTTTTCATTAAAGTTAATTATGAGCACTCAACCCACTGCGCCTTGGTCCATTCCTGACGACCGTCGTTACACCATCTCCTCATTGGTTATACCCACATGGGTGATGGAAAGATGAACGGAGGTTGGTTGTGGTAATACACTTTATGAAAGTTAGTTGCAAATTGCCATATAAAGTCCAAAGAAGAAAAAGCCTGGAAGGAGGAGAGATGACTAGAAACAATTCAGTTGACTGTTTTATGTGTAGATTAATTGTTGGATTAGAGGACTTTGAGAATTTCAGATAAAATAACAACTCAATATGTATATCCCAGGACAAATTAGCTAGCAACAGCAAGATAGCTGTCTAAATAGGACAAATTAGCTAGCAACTGCAAGCTAGCCAAATTGCCATAAATGTTTAATGCTTTTCGACCTGTCCCCAAATTATTATAATTGGTTCAGAGTTTGTTTTGATATTTCAACCTGCTTGTCGTGATCGCGTTTGGTGTGGGGATGGACAAAATCAATTTGCGCACAATGGCGCACGCGGATGCACACGCGCGTCCGGTTTGGGCATGGTGTTAGCCTTGTCCTGTGAACACTATGAGCGAGAAGAAACCTCGAGAGATAAACCACAAAAAACTTGTGGGAGGTTACCCCTACAAGCAGACGAGGGCCATGCTCCTGAAACTATTTTACAAGGAAGGAAGATAAAACACTTTCCAAAAAATAAATATAAACATGTATTGGGTAGTAATGTGTAGTATTGTGTAATAATAACATGTATGGTCTATATAGAGGTTTAGTAATAAACATTAGTATCACAGTTTAATATTAGTAAACTTTAGCAAACTTGCATAGTAAACTTTAATAATTGTTTAAATGTCTGTACTAAAGGTTTTGTAGAAAATAAAAGGTTTGAAAGAGCATTTAATTGACCTTCAATTAAATAAATCTCTCTCTCTCTCTGTCTTCCCCCTTGGGTGGGTGTATGTGGGGCTTCGTTACATGGGGTGGTGTCAGGTTACAAGCGGACACACTAAATATTGTGAGAACATCCGCAGTGGATGTCATTAAGTGGTCAACGAGAGAACAACCAAAAACCAAAGGACACAGAAAACCCATCCATCACTTTTTGACAGCAACCGTCTACTATATTCTCTCTTGTACTGTAGGCCTAAGGAAGCCCAGAGTGACACTAAGGGTCTTCACTTTTACCTGAGCAGGAAAAGTTCTGGGCCTAGGTTTTACACTACAGCTGGGACTAAGGCTCCTGAGTTATTCTCTGTTTTCCCTGGTTAGATCACATGTCCAGGAAAAACTACAGAGGACTAACTACGCAGCCTGGGTACAAGATTGTTTGTGCTAACATTACACTCCTTGTCATTTCATACATGACAAGGAGTTGGAATGATAGTACAAACATATCTGCAGCCAGGCTTCCAACGATGACCTCTCCTTAGACTGTTGTGTTGCACCCTCATTCAGACTGAAGCTAACAAGGTAGCAACAATACCCAGATACCTGTCAGGACTATACTTAATCTGTGGTCAGAAAACTGTCCCTTTGTCAGAGGCTTTCGATTGGTTTCACTGAACCATGTTTTTATTGTACATGGTGCACATAAATAAGAGATCTGCTATTGTTGCCTATCCAGCTCATTGATGTCACATACTTATTCTACAGTGTAGAGTGCCAGGCCAGAGTCCACACACATACATTGTTATAACAGGATCATAGGCCACTAACACAGCCTGTTGCTATATACATATTTGGACTTACAAATTAATAATATATACCCAGGGCCTCCCGACTGGCGAAGTGGTCTAAGGCACTACATCTCAGTGTTAGAGGCGTCACTACAGATCCGGGTTCAATCCCGGGCTGTGTCGCAGCCAGCCGCAACTGGGAAACCCATGAGGTCTCAATTGGCCCAGCGTCGTCCGGGTTAGGGGAGGATTTGGCCGGCTGATATGTTCTTGTCCCATTGCGTTCTAGCGACTCCTTGTGGCGGGCCGGGCTCATGCACGCTGACTTCGGTCGCTAGCTGTACAGTGTTTCCTCCGACACATTGGTGAGGCTGGCTTCCGGGTTAAGCGAGCAGTGTGTCAAGAAGCAGTGTGGCTTGGCGGAGTCGTGTTTCGGAGGACGCATGGCACTTGACCTTCGCCTCTCCTGAGTCCGTACGGGAGTTGCAGCAATAGGACAAGACTGTAACTACCAATTGGATATCATGAAATTGGGGAGAAAAATTTATAATAATAAATGAATAATAATATATACCCATTGATTCTTAAAACAATATGCTGGTATGTGTTCGCTACACCACAAGTCAATATGGACAGCGCCCGGTGCTGAAAATTGAGTAGGCAAATTTTTTAAGAAATAAGAGGTACAGTAGGCTTACTGGTTTGACAGACGCAATGATTTTATCCATATACTTGTCAGTAGGCCTATAGCTATTTCCTTCAATACTGTCACCATGCACTCCTTAAATAGGCCTAATTCCTTTCTGTGTTGGACTCGGGCCTCATGTCTGGTGTCGAAAATTATCCTCTGAAAGTACCATGCATGGATTCATAATGACATTTCAGATTGAATTCTTTGCAAACAGCGACAATTTTGTTGCAAACAAGACACACTGGTTTGGCATTGGAGAAATATGCTACGATGAATAGGCTATCTTTTAATCGATTTGGTAGGCCTATTAACATAAGGATTTTACTTCTGTAATCAGATCGAAATGATTATGTTACTATCATTGAATTGATTAGCCCACTAACCACATGTGTTAAATGTGCAGTGTAGCACACACTGTGTAGGGCTATGAATTGGGCAGCTAGTAGGCTCTTTGCTAATAGGCTAACTATGTTCTGCCTGCCGACTAACTACAAGCTGAGGATCAAATTGGCTGGAGGCCAAACCTAGTTGCCAACCCCTGTTGTATATTGTAAATTAAATCACCCCCTTCACCACCACCACCACCATCATCATCATCATCATTCAGATCATTCAAACGTGTGGATATAGGCCTAGTCGTCATCTTGAAGAACTTGTGGTTGTCTCGGTGAAGTGAAATTACTTTGTTGTTCACCAGTGCGCTCTGATGAGGAAACCACATGCAAAGTAGCCTAACAACATCACTCACAAATGGCACCGATTTTTTTGCTATATTGCACTGGTCCTCTTAAATTTTAATTCCAGGTTGCATATCAAAGTATTTAAGGGCATATTGAATGGTCTGCTCTGCCCATAACAGTCAAGAATGGTCCACCACCCAAAGAACGTCCATCCAACTTGGCACAATTGTGGGAAGCGTTGGAGTCAACATGGGCTAGCATCCATGTGGAATGCTTTTTACAACTTGTAGAGTCCATGCCCTGACAAATTTAAGCTGTTCTGTGTGCAAAAGGTGGTGCAACTAAATATCAGTAAGTTGTTCTTAATGTTTTGTGCTCAGTGTATATTTAATGTATTACAGTCCTTCCGAAAATACATTTCAATTGTGTTTTAATGTAAAACAAAATCCACCCTGTTCCATGTGTTCAATGTATTCCATTTACAATTCAGCTCCAGTGCGGCGTTACTTCCATGCTATTATGATGCGTCTCTGTATGTGTCACGACTTCCGCCGAAGTCGGTTCCTTTCCTTGTTCGGGTGGCGCTCGGTGGTCGGCGTCGCCGGTTTTCTAGCCATCATAGATCCACTTTTCATTTTCCATTTGTTTTGTCTTGTCTTCTCACACACCTGGTTTCAATTTCCCTCATTACATGTTGTGTATTTAACCCTCTGTTCCCCCCATGTCTTTGTGCGGAATTATTTATTGTAAGTGAATGTGCACGTTTTCTCTGGTGCGCGACGGGTTTTGTACCCATTTGTTTGTGGTTCTGGTTACTGGTGGTTTTATGAATAAAACTGCTCCGTTGATTACCCAGTGTTGCTCTCCTGCGTCTGACTTCCCTGCCGCCAGTTACGCACTCCCTTACAGTATGTTCCTAGCTGCCAACTAGCTAGCCATTTAACATTGTCTAGACATGCCCTGTTTAATCGACTATTCTCAATTAATTACTGTATTTCTATAGAACATAAGAAAGGCATTTGAACCCCCTGGAGGGCCTGTTACAAAAATGGTATCTGTTTTTCTCTATATGGTTTCCTTGACAGGTATAGGTTACCATTCGCATATCACACCATGGTAGGCGTTTTTTTTAATTCAATCTCACAAGTATAATAATCAAGTGAGGAGCTTAGTTTAAGCAGGTCATCGTGTATTAGAAATGGTCGGTCTTAATTTTGGATTTAACATACTTTACATGTAATCAATTATTTAGCATTTGAATGTAATAAATCATATGACTGCAGGATGCAAATATAATATTGTTTGATTTAGGCTATGAATTATGTATAAGGAGAAATGTAAAGGCATCTATATTAGTGAGTATAGATGTGGGCAAATCTATCACTGAATCAAGAACAAGTTAAGGAATTATCAATTTAGGTTGGCCTTTGTGATATCGTTTTAATTTACAGTATATGTAAGCTACATTACTATAGAGGATTGGCTACTCTTCTTTAAAAATGGACAGCACATCTTTACCAACTCCCTGGACCAAGGCAGCAGCTACTCTTCCCGGGATCCTGCAACATTAAGTGAGTTATATACAATTTAAAATGTTAAATGACATTAAATTCTATAACACTTTACCCAATATATTTAGTGTGTTCCCTCAGGCCACTACTCCACTATCACATATTTACAATACCACATCCATGTGTACGTGTGTGTAGAGTGGGTGTCTTATCATGTGTGTGTGTGTGTCTGTGCCTGTGTCTCTTCACAGTCCCCGCTGTTCCATAACATGTATTTGTATCTGTTTTAAAAATCTGATTCTACTGCTTGCATCAGTTACCTGATGTGGAATAGAGTTTCACGTACCCATTGGCACTATGTAGTACTGTACGTCTCCCATAGTCTGTTCTTGACTTGGGGATTGTGAAGAGACCTTTGGTGGCATGTGTTGTGGGGTATGCATGGGTGTCCAAGCTGTCTGCTAGTAGTTTATACAAACACCTTGGTGCATTCAGCATGTCAACACTTCTTACAAGAACAAGTAGTGATGAAGTCAATCTCTCTTCCACTTTGAGCCATGAGAGATTTACATGCATATTATTAACGTTAGCTCTCCGTGTACATTTAAGGGCCAACCGTATGTGCTTTATTTGTTAATCAGTTTCATGGGAGCACTGGTTTGTTTCCTGCTCTCATGTTTTACTTACTCTCTGACACACATGATATTTCCCTTCTTTATTGTTATCTCCAGATTTATGTGTTGTACACATACGCTATAACAGAATTGAGTCATTTAGCAGTTTTGTCCTGTGACAGGTACATTTATATTTGTTATCCTCTACGGTATAACAATATTATGACACCTAAAATCATTTGTGGCTTAATTCTGTTGTCCTGGTTGTATTCTTTTTCATCAACGCCATCGTTAGGGCTGTTGCAGTGACCTTATTACCACCACACCGGAGGTCACGAGTCATGAAGGCAGTCAAATTCCACGTGACCGTTCAGTCACGGTAATTAGGCTTCTCCAAGCTCTCATGCTGTTGATGGTCATTAGTAGCCTACCAAACTTGCTATCTGCCTGGTACTTAGCACTCTATTGTCCCTCTAATCACTCTGACATCAATGCAAATCTAATCAAAAATCTAATCAAAAACTTAATGAGAACCCATGAGCTCATGTTGCGCAACATTTCTATAGGCTATGTAATTGCGGGAGAAAACAGAGTGATGGCCTCTACTAAAAAGAGGAGGATCCCATCACCTTTTTATAGGCTAGGCCTAATATATTTATTTATATTATTTTCTAATATTAAGCACATTGCTTATCTTTACAACAGTAGTGAAATGAAACAAGGGAAAAGCGTCCTCCAATTTCTATTTAAGTGCACAGATGACATGTATTTTTTCCCGCTGCCACTGTTTCGAGACAGGTGCATGATAATGGTCCATTCTAAATCAAAACAAATTTCACACATATATATTATTTAGTATATTTAAAGACAAGATTAAATCAAGAATAGTCTGATGGGTGGCAATATTAGCCAATCACTTGTGAATTATATATTATCCATTGTGAATGATGCCTAGCATAAGGCAAGAAACAAATTCCTTTTTTTGTTGCGACTTTTTCTAACCATAGTTGCACACCTCATGTAGCCTAGCCCATAGGCCTATATGTTTTGATAAGGTTTGTATCACAACTAAAGTGGCCAAATAACTTCTTAAAATTAAGCATATTAATCCTCGTTACAAGGGGTGTAGAGCCTAAGTGGCATACATAAGCAGCGTGTGAGTTTCAAGTTTGGGGAAGATCATTTTCACCATAAAAATGCACCTTTATAATAAAAGCATTACATGCATAATCGCATTTGCGGTCACTTTTGATAATGGTGTTTTCCCGCTAATGGAACATTCGTGTTTATAGCCTACTGCCAACTTTTGTACTATGGGGGATAGTAGATTGACATAGGTTACTGCTTTTGCTGTTCGTTAGGCCTGCTCATCTTGTTGGCTGACAAAAAGTAAATATGGACAGTTCTTCCAATATCTTCAATATGCACCTCGGAATTGGATAAGGATGTACGCAGTTGCATCCCAGATGTGTCTGTCTTCACTTGTAGCCTGTGAGAAAGACTCCGATCACATAGCACTCCAGGCCAAGCACACAAAAGGCATGGATTTTTTTAGGGTGCATTACTGCCACACAAAGGGGATGCCGCTGTGAAATTCAAGGCATTATCAAGTGTTTGTCAAATTGTGAATGCGAGACTGATGAAGTGTCTGCAGCCTGCACAAAAAGCAAAGCAGAGCTCATGCACAGAAAAGCCACATATGCGCACTCCCTCAAATCGTTTGGATAAAATATCCTTTCAATTTTATTCAGATTTTTCCAATTGTATTCTTCATACTATAAAATAATATAATGCCACGGAATTCTAAACAAATCTGCTTAACTAATGTAGCCCACAGACATATGGCATAGCTTGATCAGGACCTAGCATAAGGACAACTCAGAGTATGTTATTCTGTTCTTCTGAAATAGACTACATTTTCTTCATATCATGCTTCTTTAAACCTGTCTAAAATAAATAATGGATTTATTGTGAAGGTGTTGGCTATTTTACATGGATTTATTAGACTTTTTAAAATATAGATGTTTAAAAAGGTCTGCAACAGTGGCTTGTAGGCTATGTGTGGAAGCCAGGAGATGCTAAATGTGTTTATTTGCTTGACAATCATGGCTGACTAAATTTCGTGACGGCCACAGCCATAGCCATCTCCCTGAGTTTGCGACTGCCATTTTGTCGTAACATTCTAGACAGAGTGTATTGTGAGACCTACTAAAGGGTCAAACTTGCCTGTTCAAATGCTATGCTGAATAACATATGGGGTCTTGATGTCACTGTGCTTTCTTTTTCTTGTACTATATTTTCTACCATATACTCATATGTAAGAATTCTACAAATATGTTTAAAGTCTTGAAATGAGACTAAAAAGAAAGCGTTTAACACTTGTACATCACATATAGCCTCTTTGCTGAAACTCTCCTTTGGCTGTTTATTTTTGATTCTAGAAGGCAAATATGATACTGCACATCGTCCACCTATATTTTACACAATTAAAATGTTCTAATATGTTCAACACTGTTCGATCCTTTTATGTATGGCGTTGGGATAGTTAAAGGTACATTACCCTAAAACATAATCTGATTTTTGTAATATTAAATGGTGTGTTTTGTTACTTATAGTTGCTATAACTGACTGTACAAATATTTATGATTTTGGCATCATTTCTCTGTAGCCCAAACACAGACATACAGTTGAAGTCAGAAGTTTACATACACTTAGGTTGGAGTCATTAAAACTCGTTTATCAACCACTCCACAAATTTCTTGTTAACAAACTATAGTTTTGGCAAGTCGGTTAAGACATCTACTATTTGCATGACACAAGTCATTTTTCCAACAATTGTTTACAGACAGATTATTTCACTTATAATTCACTGTATCACAATTCCAGTGGGTCAGAAGTTTACATACACTAAGTTGACTGTGCCTTTAAACAGCTTGGAAAATTCCAGAAAATGATGTCATGGCTTTAGAAGCTTCTGATTGGCTAATTGACATCATTTGAGTCAATTGGAGGTGTACCTGTGGATGTATTTCAAGGTCTACCTTCAAACTCAGTGCCTCTTTGTTTGACATCATGGGAAAATCAAAAGAAATCAGCCAAGACCTCAGAAAAATAATTGTAGACCTCCACAAGTCTGGTTCATCCTTGGGAGAAATTTCCAAATGCCTGAAGGTACCATGTTCATCTGTACAAAACAATAGTACGCAAGTATAAACACCATGGGACCAGGCAGCCATCACACCACTCAGGAAGGAGACGCGTTCTGTCTCCTAGAGATGAACATACTTTGGTGCAAAAAGTGCAAATCAATCCCAGAACAACAGCAAAGGACCTTGTGAAGATGCTGGAGGAAACAGGTACAAAAGTATCTATATCCACAGTAAAACGAGTCCTATATTCACACAACCTGAAAGGCTGCTCAGCAAGGAAGAAGCCACTGCTCCAAAACCGCCATAAAAAAACCCAGAGTACGGTTTGCAACTGCACATGGGGACAAAGATCGTACTTTCTGGAGAAATGTCCTCTGGTCTGATGAAACAAAAATAGAACTGTTTGGCCATAATGACCATCGTTATGTTTGGAGGAAATAGCGAGAGGCTTGCAAGCTGAAGAACAACATCCCATCCGTGAAGCACGGGGTTGGAAGCATCATGTTGTGGAGGTGCATTGCTGCAAGAGGGACTGGTGCACTTCACAAAATAGATGGCATCATGAGGTAGGAAAATGATGTGGATATATTTGTCACGAACCGGCTCGAAATCCGTAACAAAAAGGGAGACAACGTGGAGTTAAGGAATAACAAAAATATATTTATTAACTGAAATAACCTAAATACAATTAACAATGGTGTGTGTAGTCAGTAATCAGTAGTGTAAGTGAGTGGTTGCGTGCATAAATATGATCATGAGGGGTGTTGAAAGGTGCCAAAGCAAACAAACAAAACGGCCACAAAAATGCCACAACCAAAATCTAGCAGTGTCTGCATGGAGAGAATCTCCTCAATGAATGGGAAAGAGGTGTATTTATCTTCGGACACACCCGAGCCCAGGTGTGTCCCATTTCGCTGGCGACCCTCCCAGCTCCGCCCACCGACATCTTATTAAGGAAAACAAAAGCAACGATAAAGAATTCGGCAGACAGAGTGGGAGGGTTGTCACATATTGAAGCAACATCTCAAAACATCAGTCAGGAAGTTAAAGCTTGGTCGGAAATGGGTCTTCCAAATGGACAATGACTCCAAGCATACTTCCAAAGTTGTGGCAAAATGGCTTAAGGACAACAAAGTCAAGGTATTGGAGTGGCCATCACAAAGCCCTGACCCCAATCATATAGAACATTTGTGGGCAGAACTGAAAAAGCGTATGTGAGCAAGGAGGCCTACAAACCTGACTCAGTTACACCAGCTCTGTCAGGAGGAATGGGACAAAATTCACCCAACTTATTGTGGGAAGCTTGTGGAAGGCTACCCGAAACGTTTGATCCAAGTTAAACAATTTAAAGGCAATGCTACCGAATACTAATTGAGTGTATGTAAACTTCTGACCCACTGGGAATGTGATGAAAGAAATAAAAGCTGAAATAAATCATTCTCTCTACTATTATTCTGACATTTCACATTCTTAAAATAAAGTGGTGATCCTAACTGACCTAAGACAGGGAATTTTTACTAGGATTAAATGTCAGGAATTGTGAAAAACTGAGTTTAAATGTATTTGGCTAAGGTGTAAACTTCCGACTTCAACTGTACATGTTTAACTTACATCCTCTAAGGCCAGGAGCAAAACAATGTATGAATTAAACCTGTTAATGTATAGGGGGCAGAATTTTCACGGCCGGATGAAAAACGTACCCAAATTAAACTGCCTACTATTCGGGCCCAAAAACTAGGATATGCATATTATCAGTAGATTTGGATAGAAAACACTCTAAAGTTTCTAAAACTGTTTGAATGATGTCTGTGAGTATAGCAGAACTCATATGGCAGGCAAAAACCTGAGAAAAATCCAACCAGGAAGTGGGAAATCTGAGACTTGTAGTCTTTCAGACCATTTTCTTTTGAAACTACAGTGTCTGTGGGGTCAATTTGCACTTCCTAAGGCTTCCACTAGATGTCAACAGTCTTTACAAAGTTGTTTGAGTCTTCTATGGTGAATTTTGACCGATTAACAACCGGTTCAAGCAGGGGACTAGCTGAGGTCATGTAGTTAGTTCATGCGCGTTCACGCATGGCTAGCATTTTTTTTTTTTTCTTCTGTAATGAATACGCTATTGTCCGGTTGGAATATTATTGATTATTTATGTTAAAAACACGCTAAGGTTTGATTGTAAACATCTTTTGACATGTTTCTACAAACGGTAATGGAACTTTTGAGCTTTTCGTCTATTGATTTGCACCCCCGCCTCGTGCCTTTGGAATAGTGTTCTGGACGCGCCAACAAAACGGAGGTATTTAGACATAAATTATGGACTTTATCGAAGAAATGAACATTTCTTGTGGAAGTGGGAATCCTGCGAGTGCATTCCGCCAAAGATCAGCAAAGATTTATAACACTAATTCAGAGTTTTGTTGATGCCATGACTTGGCGGGTAGCTGTATAGCTTGCATTGATGGCTGAGCGCCGTACTCAGAATATTGAACAATGTGCTTTCTCCGTAAAGCTATTTTGAAATCTGACACAGCGGTTGCATTAAGAAGTAGTATATCTATAATTCTTTAAACAATTGTTATATATTTTGTCAACGTTTATGATGAGTATTTCGGTAAATTAATGTGCACATTCACAGGAAGTTTTGGAGGGAAAACATTTTCTGAACATCACGCGCAAATGTATAATCCTGTTTTTGGATATAAATATGAACTTGATCGAACAAAACATACATGTATTGTGTAACATGATGTCCTAGGAGTGTCATCTGATGAAGATCGTCAAAGGTTAGTGCTTAATTTTAGCTGTATTTCCGGTTTTTGTGACACATCTCCATGCTTGGAAAATGGCTGTGTGGTTATTTTTGTCTATGTACTGTCCTAACATAATCTAATGTTTTGCTTTCGCTGTAAAGCCTTTTTGAAATCGGACAATGTGGTTACATTAACCTCTCTAGGGTCGGCGGGACGAAATCGTCCCACCTACTCAACAGCCAGTTGAATCCCGTTGCGCGTTATTCAAATACCTTAGAAATGCTATTACTTCAATTTCTCAAACATATGACTATTTTACACCATTTTAAAGACAAGACTCTCGTTAATCTAACCACACTGTCCGATTTCAAAAAGGCTTTACAACGAAAGCAAAACATTAGATTATGTCAGCAGAGTACCCAGACAGAAATAATCAGACACCCATTTTTCAAGCTAGCATATAATGTCACATAAACCCAAACCACAGCTAAATGCAGCACTAACCTTTGATGATCTTCATCAGATGACAACCCTAGGACATTATGTTATACAATACATGCATGTTTGGTTCAATCAAGTTCATATTTATATCAAAAACCAGCTTTTTACATTAGCATGTGACGTTCAGAACTAGCATACCCACCGCAAACTTCCGGTGAATTTACTAAATTACTCACGATAAACGTTCACAAAAAACATAACAATTATTTTAAGAATTATAGATACAGAACTCCTTTATGCAATCGCTATGTCCGATTTTAAAATAGCTTTTCGGCAAAAGCACATTTTGCAATATTTGGAGTAGATAGCCCGGCCATCATGGCTAGCTATTTTGACACCCACCAAGTTTGGTACTCACCAAACTCAGATTTACTATAAGAAAAATTGGATTACCTTTGCTGTTCTTCGTCAGAATGCACTCCCAGGACTTCTACTTCAATAACAAATGTTGGTTTGGTTCCAAATAATCCATAGTTATATCCAAATAGCGGCGTTTTGTTGTGCGTTCAAGACACTATCCGAAGGGTAAAGAAGGGTGACGCGCCCGGCGCGTTTCGTGACAAAAAAATTCAAAATATTCCATTACCGTACTTCGAAGCATGTCAAACGCTGTTTAAAATAAATTTTTATGCGATTTTTCTCGTAAAAAAGCGATAATATTCTGACCGGGAAAGCGTGTTTAGGTTCAAAGAGAGAGAAAATAAAAACATGGGGTCGACTCGTGCACGCGCCTCCGTCCCATTGTCCTCTGATAGAGCACTTACCAAAAGCGCTAATGTTTTTCAGCCAGTGGCTGGAATTACATCATTCAGCTTTTTCCCGCCTTCTGAGAGCCTATGGGAGCCGTAGGAAGTGTCACGTTACAGCAAAGATCCTCAGTTTTCATTAAAGAGAGCCAAGAAGAACAAGAACTTGTCAGACAGGTCACTTCCTGTAAGGAATCTTCTCAGGTTTTTGCCTGCCATATGAGTTCTGTTATACTCACAGACACCATTCAAACAGTTTTAGAAACTTTAGGGTGTTTTATATCCAAAGCCAATAATTATATGCATATTCTAGGCAGTAGTAATAACCAGATTAAATCGGGTACGTTTTTTATCCGGCCGTGCAAATACTGCCCCCTACCCCCAACAGGTTAAGGAGAAGTGTATCTTTAAAATGGTGTAAAATAGTCGTATGTTTGAGAAAGTTGAATTATTAGATTTTTGATGTTTTGTATTTCGCGCCCTGCTGTTCCATTGGATGTTGGCTAGGAGTTCCGCTAGTGGATCAGAATCCCCGTTATAATCATTGACCAGTACGGATAATTAAGTAAAACCAGAAGTCCCAATTTTTTGGAGGACTACATTCAAGAGGCACTCCAACAGGGTTTCATCCGCACATCCACATCCCCTGCGTTGGCTGGTTTCTTCTTCGTTGCCAAGAAGGAGGGATGATTACGCCCCGTATCGATTACTGAGGACTCAATGACATCACCAAGAAGTATTGGTAACCTCTCCCGTTGGTGCCATCGAGCAGCTCCACGGGGCCCAGTTCTTCACCAAACTGGACCTGCGGAGTGCCTACAATCTCATCCGCATCCGGGAGGGGGATGAGTGGAAGACTGCGTTCAGCACAATGTCTGGTCACTACAAGTATTTGGTTATGCCCTTTGGCTTAGCCAATGCTCCGTCAGTGTTCCAGGCATTCGTCAACAAGGTGTTCAGGGACATGATCAGACAGCAGGTGATTGTATACATCGATGACATTCTGATCTTCTTGACCAACCTGAAAAATCACATCACCCACGTTCGAGCAGTCCTGGAACGCCTCTTGGTCAATCACCTGTTCGTCAAGGCAGAGAAGTGCCAATTCCACCAGAGGGATGTATCCTTCTTGGGTTACCAAATCATCCCGCAGGGAGTAAAACTGGAGGACAAGAAGGTAGATGTGGTAAGGTCATGGCCAGTCCCAACCACCATGAAGGGGTTACAATGGTTTTTGGGGTTTGCTAACTTCTACCTCCACTTCATCAGGAACTTCAGCGCCGTCGCCGCCCCTCTCACCTTCCTCCTCAAGGGTCGGCCTCATAGGCTGGTGTAGTCTCCAGCAGCCGACGAGGCCTTTCGTCTCCTCAAGGGGTGTTTCACCTCCGCCTCCTTGCTAAAACACCCAGATCCCACGTTACCTTTTGTGGTTGAGGTAGATGCATCTGAGGTGGGCGTGGGAGCAGTTTTGTCACATAGACAGTTTAACCTATTGAAACTGTATCCATGTGCTTTTGTCTCCAAGAAACTGTCCTCCGCAGAGAGGAATTAGGATATCGGTGATCGGGAGCTCCTGGCGATGAAGTTGGCATTAGAGTGGAGACACTGGCTGGAGGGCGCTAAGGAACCATTCGTCATCCTCACTGACCATCGGAACCTAGAGTGCATACCGACAGCGAGGAGACTGACTCCGCGCCAAGTCAGGTGGGCACTTTTCTTCACTAGGTTCGACTTCACTCTGACCTATCGCCCAAGTTCTAAGAACATCAAGGCCGATGCTCTGTCCCATATCTACGATTCAGGAAAGGTTCCTGTCCAGAGGGCACCCATAATCCCATCCTCCCGAGTCGTGGGTCTAGTGGTTTGGGACGTAGATGTGGACATCCGCCAGGCTCTAGTGAAGTAGCCCGCACCCCGGAAATGTCCTCCCCAGTGCATCTACGTTCCAACAGGGATTAGGGATTGGCTGCTGACCTGGGCACACACAGCTGTCGTCGCTGGACATCCAGGTATTTCTCGCACCATCCACTCCATCACTGAGAAGTACTGGTGGCCCACCTTGGTGCAGGATGCACTCGGTATGTCAACTCCTGTTCCGTATGTGCTCAAACCAAGTTCCCCCGGAATGCTCCAGCAGAGAAGCTCCTGCCGCTTCCCGTGCCTCAGTGACCTTGGTCACATCTATCCATTGACTTTGTAACCAATCTTCTTCGATTAATCCCTCTTCCTGGTCTCCCCACTGCTCTCCAGGTCACTGAGGCACTCTTTCAGCAGGTCTTCCGGGATTATGGCCTTCCAGAGGACATCGTCTCCGACCGTGGCCCTCAATTCACATCACGTGTTCAGGGCCTTCTTGGAGAAGCTCAGGGTTACTACGGTCAGCCTCACTTCCGGGTATCGGCCTTAGTCAAACGGGCAGGTGGAGAGGATGAACCAGGAGCTGGGGAGGTTCCTGAGGAGTCACTATCAGGACTGGCAGGGTGAGTGGGCACGATTCCTTCCCTGGGTAGAGTACGCCCAGAACTCCCTACGTCACTCCTCCACTGGGTTGACCCCCTTCCAGTGTGTTTTGGGTTTCCAGCCGGCCCTGGCCCCATGGACCCTGGGCCAGACTGTGGCTCCTGTGGTAGATGAGTGGTTCCGGCGCGTGAAGGAGGTGTGGAGCAATGCGCACGTGAGACTCCAGCATGCCGTCCATCATCAGAAGGAACAGGCAGGCCGCCATTGCAGTGAGACTCCTGTGTTCCATCCTGGGTACCACGTCTGGCTCTCTACCATTTACATTTACATTACATTTTAGCCATTTAGCAGACGCTCTTATCCAGAGCGACTTACAAATTGGTGCATTCACCTATAATATCCAGTGGAACAACCACTTTACAATAGTGCATCTAAATCTTTTAAGGGGGGGGGTTAGAAGGATTACCTTATCCTAACCCAGGTATTCCTTGAAGAGGTGGGGTTTCAGGTGTCTCCGGAAGGTGGTGATTGACTCCGCTGTCCTGGCGTCGTGAGGGAGCTTGTTCCACCATTGGGGTGCCAGAGCAGCGAACAGTTTTGACTGGGCTGAGCGGGAACTGTGCTTCCTCAGAGGTAGGGAGGCGAGCAGGCCAGAGGTGGATGAACGGAGTGCCCTTGTTTGGGTGTAGGGCCTGATCAGAGCCTGAAGGTACGGAGGTGCCGTTCCCCTAACAGCTCCGTAGGCAAGCACCATGGTCTTGTAGCGGATGCGAGCTTCGACTGGAAGCCAGTGGAGAGAGCGGAGGAGCGGGGTGGCGTGAGAGAACTTGGGAAGGTTGAACACCAGACGGGCTGCGGCGTTCTGGATGAGTTGTAGGGGTTTAATGGCACAGGCAGGGAGCCCAGCCAACAGCGAGTTGCAGTAATCCAGACGGGAGATGACAAGTGCCTGGATTAGGACCTGCGCCGCTTCCTGTGTGAGGCAGGGTCGTACTCTGCGAATGTTGTAGAGCATGAACCTACAGGATCGGGTCACCGCCTTGATGTTGGTGGAGAACGACAGGGTGTTGTCCAGGGTCACACCAAGGTTCTTAGCACTCTGGGAGGAGGACACAAGGGAGTTGTCAACCGTGATGGCGAGATCATGGAACGGGCAGTCCTTCCCCGGGAGGAAGAGCAGCTCCGTCTTGCCGAGGTTCAGCTTGAGGTGGTGATCCGTCATCCACACTGATATGTCTGCCAGACATGCAGAGATGCGATTCGCCACCTGGTTGTCAGAAGGGGGAAAGGAGAAGATTAGTTGTGTGTCATCTGCATAGCAATGATATGAGAGACCATGTGAGGATATGACAGAGCCAAGTGACTTGGTGTATAGCGAGAATAGGAGTGGGCCAAGAACAGAGCCCTGGGGGACACCAGTGGTGAGAGCACGTGGTGCGGAGACAGATTCTCGCCACGCCACCTGGTAGGAGCGACCTGTCAGGTAGGACGCAATCCAAGCGTGCGCGGTGCCAGAGATGCCCAGCTCGGAGAGGGTGGAGAGGAGGATCTGATGGTTCACGGTATCAAAGGCAGCAGATAGGTCTAGAAGGATGAGAGCAGAGGAGAGAGAGTTAGCTTTAGCAGTGCGGAGAGCCTCCGTGACACAGAGAAGAGCAGTCTCAGTTGAATGCCCAGTCTTGAAACCTGACTGATTAGGATCAAGAAGGTCATTCTGAGAGAGATAGCAAGAGAGCTGGCCAAGCACGGCGCGTTCAAGAGTTTTGGAGAGAAAGGAAAGAAGGGATACTGGCCTGTAGTTGTTGACATCGGAGGGGTCGAGTGTAGGTTTTTTCAGAAGGGGTGCAACTCTCGCTCTCTTGAAGACGGAAGGGACGTAGCCAGCGGTCAAGGATGCGTTGATGAGCGAGGTGAGGTAGGGGAGAAGGTCTCCGGAAATGGTCTGGAGAAGAGAGGAGGGGATAGGGTCAAGTGGGCAGGTTGTTGGGCGGCCGGCCGTCACAAGACGCGAGATTTCATCTGGAGAGAGAGGGGAGAAAGAGGTCAAAGCACAGGGTAGGGCAGTGTGAGCAGGACCAGCAGTGTCGTTTGACTTAGCAAACGAGGATCGGATGTCGTCAGCCTTCTTTTCAAAATGGTTGACGAAGTCATCCGCAGAGAGGGAGGAGGGGGGGGGGAGGGGGAGGAGGATTCAGGAGGGAGGAGAAGGTAGCAAAGAGCTTCCTAGGGTTAGAGGCAGATGCTTGGAGTTTAGAGTGGTAGAAAGTGGCTTTAGCAGCAGAGACAGAAGAGGAAAATGTAGAGAGGAGGGAGTGAAAGGATGCCAGGTCCGCAGGGAGGCGAGTTTTCCTCCATTTCCGCTCGGCTGCCCGGAGCCCTGTTCTGTGAGCTCGCAGTGAGTCGTCGAGCCACGGAGCAGGAGGGGAGGACCGAGCCGGCCTGGAGGATAGGGGACAGAGGAAATCAAAGGATGCAGAGAGGGAGGAGAGGAGGGTTGAGGAGGCAGAATCAGGAGATAGGTTGGAGAAGGTTTGAGCAGAGGGAAGAGATGATAGGATGGAAGAGGAGAGAGTAGCGGGAGAGAGAGAGCGAAGGTTGGGACGGCGCAATACCATCCGAGTAGGGGGAGAGTGAGAAGTGTTGGATGAGAGCGAGAGGGAAAAGGATACAAGGTAGTGGTCGGAGACTTGGAGGGGAGTTGCAATGAGATTAGTGGAAGAACAGCATCTAGTAAAGATGAGGTCAAGCGTATTGCCTGCCTTGTGAGTAGGGGGGGAAGGTGAGAGGGTGAGGTCGAAAGAGGAGAGGAGTGGAAAGAAGGAGGCAGAGAGGAATGAGTCGAAGGTAGACGTGGGGAGGTTAAAGTCACCCAGAACTGTGAGAGGTGAGCCATCCTCAGGAAAGGAACTTATCAAGGCGTCAAGCTCATTGATGAACTCTCCAAGGGAACCTGGAGGGCGATAAATGATAAGGATGTTAAGCTTGAAAGGGCTGGTAACTGTGACAGCATGGAATTCAAATGAGGAGATAGACAGATGGGTCAGGGGAGAAAGAGAGAATGTCCACTTGGGAGAGATGAGGATTCCAGTGCCACCACCCCGCTGGCTCGATGCTCTAGGGGTATGCGAGAACACGTAGTCAGACGAGGAGAGAGCAGTAGGAGTAGCAGTGTTATCTGTGGTGATCCATGTTTCCGTCAGCGCCAGGAAGTCTAGGGACTGGAGGGTAGCATAGGCTGAGATGAACTCAGCCTTGTTGGCCGCAGACCGGCAGTTCCAGAGGCTGCCGGAGACCTGGAACTCCACGTGGGTCGTGTGCGCTGGGACCACCAGGTTAGAGTGGCAGCGGCCACGCGGTGTGGAGCGTTTGTATGGCCTGTGCAGAGGAGAGAGAACAGGGATAGGCAGACACATAGTAGACAAGCTACAGAAGAGGCTACGCTAATGCAAATGAGATTGGAGTGACAAGTGGACTACACGTCTCGAATGTTCAGGAAGTTAAGCTTACGTTGCAAAAATGTTATTGACTAAGATGATACAGTACTGCTGGCTGGTGGAGTAGGCTAGCTAGCAGTGGCTGCGTTGTTGACTTTGAACGTGTAGCTGGCTAGGTAACCTCGGTAGTTTCAGTACTACACCTTGTCATGATACAAAGCAACTTTGTAGCTAGCTAGCTAACATAACACTAATCAAGACGTTCCTTGTAGTGTATTTAGTTTCAACAATGCTGCTCGTCGGTAGTAGTTGGCTAGGTTAGGAAAAATGGCGTCGCGGGGGACGGAAATAGCTGGCTAGCTAACCTCGATGGCTGGCTAGCTAACAATTATCAATTAACAATTATCAAGTTATGACAAAGACAACTAGGTAGCTAGCTAGGTAACACTGCACTAGTCTAATCGTTCCGTTGTTTAGTATTAGTAACTACAGCGCTGCTAGTCGGTAACGGATGGCTAGCTGGCAGTGGGTTAATGATGACTAGGTGTGTTGAGTAAGTCTGGCGCCGCGTCGCGGCTGGCTAGCACACCTCGATAATACTCAAACTCAAACTACACAATTATCTTAGATACAGAGACAGCACGGACAACTATGTAGCTGGCTAGCTAACACTAACACCACACTAATCAAGTCGTTGCGTTGTAATGTAATAGTTTCTGCTAGTCGGTAGAAGTTGGCTAGCTAACGGTGATGACTAGCTAGCTAGCAGCTAGCAGTGTTGACTACGTTAGGAGGACGAAGATAGCTAGCCTCGATAATTACTCAGTTACTCTAAACTACACAATTATCTTTGATACAAAGACGGCTATGTAGCTAGCTAAGAAGAATTGCTCAGATCAAACAAATCAAGCCGTTGTAATGTAGCGAAGTGGAATATTACCTGTGGAGCGAAGCGTGGTGCGACTGCTCGCTCCAAACCGAAGGAACTGAGCCCCCAGTTTGTGGGGCCATTCAAGGTTCTCCGGAGTGTCAATGAAGTGACATACAGGTTACAACTACCCAGTCACTATCGTATCTCACCCTTTTTTCATGTCTCCCTTCTCTTTTTTCATGTCTCCCGGTGGTTCCTGGTCCCCTCGCTGATACTGTCCCCCACGACCCAGCTCCACCCCACCCCTGGACATTGAGGGGGTCCGGCATACGCTGTCAGATCCCTACTGAACTCCCGATGTCATGGGGGTCGGCTCCAGTATCTGGTGGACTTGGAGGAGTATGGCCCAGAGGAGCGGTGTTGGGTTACGGTGGAGGGCATTCTGGACCCCAACATCATCCGTGATTTCCACCTTCGCCACCCGGACCAACCCGCTCCTCATTCTTGGGGTCGTGCCTCTGGACGGTGTCATCCTGCGGCTGGAGCCGTGCATCAGAGGGGAGGTACTGTCACATCTTCTCCTGCTCCTCCCCTCCGGTGTACGACGTCGCCAGAATACTAACCACCGGTCCTGGGAATCATCATTACGCGCACCTGTTAGTCATTATGATTCACACCTGAACTTTACCTTCATCATTTCCTCCCCTTTATGTCACTCATGTTTTCTCACCAGTTGGAATAATCCTTGTGTACCGGCGTTTAGCCACATGGATTTGTCTCGTTCCTGGTTTTCCCGACTCACAGCTCCGTTATTACACTACACATAGAGAGACAGAGGGGCGCTGTTTCGCTCGCTCAGATGCTTTCTCCGGTGAGACACATTCAGCCTCTTATGAATTGAAGGAAAATTCTGAAACACAGAGAAAGATAAATCATTTCTCTTTTTCTTGGTCAATTGTTTTGGGGAATCCCGGCTTCCCTTAGCATCCATGAATACACACCACTCCTGGGAAGCCAGGCCCAGCCAATCAGAATTAGTTTTTCCCCACAAAAGGGCTTTATTACAGACAGAAATACTCCTCCTCAGCTTCTTGATACGCCATACCTGTCAAGTGGATGGATTATCTTGGCAAAGGAGAAATGCTCATTAACAGGGATGTAAACAAATTCGTGCACAAAATTTGAGAGAAATATGCTTTTTGGGCGTATGGAGAATTTCTGGGATCTTTTATTTCAGCTCATGAAAAATGGGACCAACACTTTATTAATTGCGTTTGTATTTTTGTTCAGTATAATTTCAAAAAACAAAGCTATAACCTTCATTCCAGAGCCTGGGTGCCGAGCAGTTATGCCAAATTGGCCACTGGTAACCATACCAGCCTACTGTAGTTTCATTCATACCAAGTAGCACACAGGCATAGACAACTCAGCTTGAATAGACCTGCTAGTCATTGAAAAAACATTTTATGATGGAGATAAGTCATAGGTTTAAATATCATCTATGGTATTAAAAAATGTACATCTCCTTCCCGAAATAATAGTAGCACCAATCCATAGGCAAGCTTGCTCACTGCCTAACAATAGTGGATAGGCAAAATTAACCTACTTTTCATTTGTAGCCAAAGGCATATCCCATCTAAATGTTTTTGAGTTCTGTGAGATCTTTTATTTCGGCACACAGGGCTTTTGTCACCCAGACTTATTTTGCTTATCTTCCAAATGTTAAAACAGGAATGGCCAATCTTCCTCCTGGAAAGCTACTGGGTAGCCTACCCTATAGACTTTTGTTTCAGCCCTGCTCTAACACACCTGATTCTACTAATTAGCTGCTCATCTTGACTTTGATTAGCTGAATCAGGTGTGTTAGAGCAGGGCTGGAACAAAAGACTACCTAGCTCTAAACGATCATATTTGAATTTGCTAATAATACATCATTTGTTGATGATAAAGTAATGTGTTAAATGGTTAATTATAAGTATAAATGAAAACATAATGGTGATGCCAAACACTTTATTGTGATGTATGGTTTTATACAAAAAAACTGAAACAATGTACCTCCCTTATTCCTCCATTGTGAATACAGTACAATTCATCAACCATCACAACTACTCAGAGGCCTGAGAAGAGGTAGAATTGCTTTGTTAGAGTGACTCGGTCTTTGGTTGGCCATCTGTCTGCCTTTTCCCATGTGAAAATCTTCAAAGCGAACCATGACCTGTATGGAAGAAAATACAAACATGTTATTGTGGCTCAAAGTAAATCAAAGGTGATCAATTATTCCATACAGCGCAATGAGGAACTGTTCTGTTTCCAGATATTTGCCTTCCTGAATAATTATTCTATATGATCATCACAGGCATAGGTGTTGAATGTCTCCATGATGTGTTGGACAAAAAAGGTGCCGATCTTTGGATCTCTGTAGGACGTATCTGAAAGGGCAGGGAATGTAATGAGGGTTTACTCACAGTGATTTTCAACCAATATAATGCCTGAGAATGTGTTCATATGAGGGAGATGGGAGATGAAGTCCTTTTCGTTTGTGCTCCCTCCTGATTGAGTCACTCTCTAACTCCAGGTCATGGCTGGGACCAGGCACCGCGTCACTGACCCAAACAAACCCGTCATTGCCTGAAACAACAGGCAAATCCTCTTTAAAATGGAGGCATTCTACTCAAGTTAAAGTCAGTACAAAAGGTTTACATACATTTTGGAAAAACAATACTTTTTTTCAATGAAAGGATCACCTCCCCTGCAGGCCTGAATGAGGATGACTTTGGGTTTGTTAACTTCTATGGGCTTCGTGGGACGCTAGCGTCCCACCTGCGGGACACAGCCAGTGAAATATCAGGGCGGCAAATTCAAAAACAACAAAATGTCATAATTCAGCTTTCTCAAACATACAACTATTTTACCATTTTAAAGATACACTTCTCCTTGATGTAACCACATTGTCCGATTTCAAAAAGGCTTTACAGCAAAAGCAAAACATTAGATTATGTTAGGAGAGTACATAGACAAAAATAATCACACAGCCATTTTCCAAGCAAGGACATGTGTCAATAAAACCAAAAACACAGCTAAATGAAGCACTAACCTTTGACGATCTTCATCAGATGACACTCCTAGGACATTATGTTACACAATACATGTATGTTTTGCTAGATAAAGTTCATATTTATATCCAAAAACAGCATTTTACATTGGCGCGTGATGTTCAGAAAATGTATTCCCACCAAAATAGCTTAAAACATCTGACTTTGATGCTGGTGAGCAGACATGGTGGTTTGAGTGGAAAAACAAAGCTGAAGAGAGAGAGAAGAAAAAAAGAGGGAAACATGGAGAAGTTCACTGTACATTTAACAGTAAAAGAAAAGGTATGTGGCACACTGCAAATTCTATTGGAGGACTTCTCAAAAGGATTGAAAGAAAAGTTGGGGAAACACGTGTACAACATTCGACACCAATACTCAACTGAGAGAATTAAGAGAATCTGGGGAAAGAGGAGATCATTGTGCATATTGACTTTGCAGAGAACTAACTACCTGTGTAAATACACCAGTGAAATCCAGGCAGTTCACTTTGGTGATTCTCACAAGCAGGTGACCCTCCACACCT